>NW_015159720.1:9870-39846 GCF_001447785.1 Gekko japonicus
TTCCATATGCAAAAGACCTTGAAATGCTGGCCGGACCTGCCCAAAGCAGCCGGTCACCCCAGCCAGTGTCTTCTGAGTGGCAGGTCTTACCACCACCTCGCTTTGCCTCCTCCTCCTCCGCCGCCGCTCCATCAGGAGGGGGGAGGGGGAGGGAGGAAACGCCCCCTCCCTGCCGTGCAGGTGGCCTGCAGGGTGGGGAGGAGGCGGGGGCACCGCCTGAAGGGCTCAGCGGCAGGGCGGCTCAGAAGCGGAGTCGCGCATGCTTGCCACCTCCTCCACCCCCAGGTCCTCCCCCCTTCTGCATTTGCTGGGCTGAGGACTGCGTTTTCACTCCTGCCTGCTCATCAGGCAGAAGTCGCTGCCGCCACACACCACACCGTCAAGCTCCGCCAACCCGGCCGCAAACAAACCCCATGCCCCCAGCCGGCCAGCTGCAGGAGTCTTGCCTGACCTCACTCCTCACCCCAGGGCACTGTGGGTCCTCCCACCAGCCGCGCAAGCCAGGCGCCTTTTTGTCCCCCCCTGGGGCTTCCCGCCCACCACTCTGGCAGGGCCCACCACTCTGGCAGGGCCCACCACTCTGCCCTCCCGCCCACCACTCTGCCCTCCCACCACCCTCCCATACTGCCTCAGTCCCACTGTGCTGCTTCCACTATTGCAAGAAGGAGCCGGTGGAGATGGGGTGACACTCTGGCTGCAGAAGAGACCATCACCAGCAGCAGCGGAGCATCATCAGCAAAGGCGTTATAGAATGGAAGGAGTTGTGCGCGCTCTTCTTACCCACTGCAAAGCCCTCCCGCCCCGGGAAAACCACCCCCAACAACTTGGAGCACTTTCGCCGCCATCTCTTCCCCCCCCCCCAGTCGCCCGGCCCTGCTGCTGGGACCCAGCTGGGGGGTCTTGAGGCCCCACCGGGAGGTTGGCCCTGCCTGGAGAGCTCCCGCCCAGCTGAGTAGACAATCCTGGCCTTGATGGACCAGTGGTCCGATTCAGTATAAGGCAGCTTCATGCGTTCATGTGAAGCTAAGGCCCTCATCCTCTCGGCAAGGATCGGCCCTCGCCTCCCCGTCGCGCAGATGTCCCAACGCGCCAAAGCCAAATTGTGCAAAGCTGGCCAGTTAGCACGAGCCCCTCGGGGTGTCTTGAGGCATCGAGTTCTGAGCTTGGCCTCCCGCATCAAAGGCGCACACAGAGAGGTCCGCGGGCTTCTCTCCAAGGCCCTCTTGAAGAACTTTGTTTGAAACGGAGCCTGGGAGCCGGCTTTGGTCTAGCCTCTCTCTGAACGCGTGTGTCATCGCTGAGAAATCCTGAAGCCACCCACCAGAAGTCAGGGGAAGGAGCGAGCACAGCATCTGTCCCTGGGTTCCGGGCCAAGTCCGGAGGATCAAAGGGAAGGCCGTTAATGAAAGCAGCAAACACTCCCTAGAACAGACTGGGCCTTGGTGTGCCTCTGTCAGCAGCTCTTCCCTCGGTTACCCAACTTTTCCAAGGGGGGGGGGACCCTTGGATGCAGAAAAGAATAAACCTCGACTTACAATTTGATCCTGTTCAGGCACTCAGGGTGGCTGGCCTCCTTTGTGCTTTTTAATCTTCACAACAACCCTGCGGGGTAGGTTCGGCAAGGAAAGGGTGAGTGGCATATGCTAACTCAGCGTATTTCACAAACACGGAGAAGATCCAAACCTAGGCCTAGACTGCAACCACAGCACCACACTGGCTCTAACACAGCACCATCAGCAGTTGGACTGCAAAGCCTATACAGCCACAACCCACCAAGGTAAGAGTTTAAAATTAAAACAAAACTTTTTCAAATTTACTTATTTATCTATTTATCATTACACTTATATCCTGCCCTCCCCGCGGACGGGCTCAGGGCGGCTTACAAATAAGGGCACCATGTGCCTATAAAACAATAAAATCAGACATAAAAACAACCATATTAATAATAATAAAGTGCTCAAAGATGTTATCAGTTTAGTCAAATCAAGATGGTGACCTGTAAATGTACCCAAAAGCCCGCATCAACGGCGTCGACTCATCACAATGGTTTTTTTAAAACCTCCGAAGGGATATTTTTATTTTGCATTAAACTACAAACTACAAAGAAAATTAGGAGGGGAAATTACAACTAGGGATAAAGGAAAGATAACCACACTAAACTAAAAACCCAAGAGAGGGAGATCTTATTTCCGTTAGTGTAAATGTTAGTACCATAAGTGTTAATATCACAATATACTTGTAGAGTTCCTGCTCATCTTCCATGTTTATATGTTACTATGTTAGTTGTTATGAGAGAACCTTCTGATCATCTTCATGTTCTTCGGTTCAAAAGGCCAATTTCCAAGTCCTTCTGCCTTTACTTCAGCTTTCTGTCTCTAAAATCGTAAACAACTTTGGCAGGTCCTGCACCCATTTCTGTAGCAGAGTCTTCTTCCGTTCCAGAGGTAGCAGAGTCACTGGATTTCGTTTCTTCCTCCTTAGACTCATCTTTTGTTCCAAGCTGACGCCGCAAAAACTCTTTAGCCTTGAAAATGGAGTCTATCTTCTCTCTTTTGTCATTAGTCTTAAAGATGACACCTTCCAGGATCGCTCACCTGTACGTTATTCCATTAGTTTGAAGAAAAGCGATCAAATCTTTGTAATTTTTCCTCTTTTGCTGGATTTCAAATGGAATGTCTTTTAGCGTCTTGATAATTACATTTCCCATTTTCAGTGGAGTTGCTGATGTTGCTTTTAAAATAGCATCTCTAGTCTGTCTTCTTGAGAATCTGACCACAATTTCTCCAGGTAGGCTATTTTTTTTATATAGTTGGAATATGCCCTATAGGCCACCTCCATATCTTTTATCAGTTCATCCGCTGTAAAGCCTATCACTGGAGCGATGATCTCGCTAAGCAGCCTCCTCAGGTCCTCTTTCGCTGCTTCAGGAACTCCCTGGAACTTGAGAATCATATTGGCTTTTTCCATCCGTAATTGCAGTACACGGTTTTCTTGAAGATTCTGCTTTATTTCCACTTCTCCCAGTCTTTTCTTCAACTTCTTATTTCTGGTGTCTATCTCTTGGATTTTCTCATTAGCCTGCTCCACTTTCTTTTCCGTTTCATTTCAGCTGGAGCTGTTGAGATGCAAAGTTCTTGTTCATCACAGCCAGTTGCTGGTTAATACCATTGAGTTGCTCCATCACCGGCTTGAGCATATCTGCTAGTAATTTAATGACGTCTGCCCCCTCTTCAGGTTTGGGATTCTGACTGCCTGGTAGTTTCGTTTTTAACTTTGCACGCTGGGTCGCCATTTTTCCGATTTGTTTACACTTCCCTTCCTCCCGACTCAAGAAACTCGCCCCACGATGTCAAAAATCAAGTAAGTCTCTCACAGCACACACGCTGCTTTCCTCCCCTCTCCCCCTTCGCGTCGTTTATCGGTTACCTCGCATAAGAATTGCGTCCGTTTCTTCCCACGGGGGGGGGGGAAATCCACTTTTTTAATAGTCCATCGCAATTCAGATAAGTCTCTCAAAACACTTTCGGTTTACTTCCTCCCCTCTCCCCCTTCATGTCTTAACCGCTCATTTGCAAAAGAGACGTCCCTCGTTGCAATCTCTGTTTCCAATCGCGCACAGGGGGGGGGGGAATCACTTTTCAAACTACTCTGTTTTTATTCAGAACTCACGTTCATTGTCGGTCAGATTTTCTGACCACGTTGCATTTTAACGATATTCCACTCGATCTCCGGCGCCTGTCCCGGTCAAACCAGCTTGTGCCCGAAGGCCACACAGAGACTGGACCATCAGGGCATAGGGGAGCCTCGATTCTCTGGCATTACGCCATTGAAGAGGCTACCCCTCAGAAGCCCTCTGGCCTGGAGCCTATCGCAAAGGCTCCACGGGGGTGTCACTTGAGGTGGCACCCCCAAGGCCGCTGGTGTGCGATTTGCCCTCCTGCGGTTCGGGGAGAGCATCCGCCATCACTGCTTCATAAACTGGAACAACTCATCACAATGTTTATGACCCACCTCACAGGGTTGTTGTAAGCACTGCAACAGAGTATCTGCTAAGAACTTTGAACACCCTGAAGTGTTACATAAATGTTTATTACAAACACTAAATACGGGTTGCTGAGCGTCAGGCACATGTTACATCTTGCTACTGTTAATAACTTTATTTAAAACCAGGCAAGATTTAACAACTTCTACTGAACATTTAGTTATTGAACATTTATTACTAGTAACAATGTGGTTAATTTTCTTTAAATGTGGAATTCACTGCCAGAGGATGCAGCGGTGGCCACAGGAATAAACAACTTTAAGAGGGGATTAAACAGAGGAGGATCAGTCTGTCAATGGCTACTAGCCATGGTATCTGAGGGAAATCTCCACATTAAGAGGAACAAAGCTTCTGAATCCCAGAGCCAGGAAGCAACAACTGTGGAAGGCCACGGCCTCTCTGCCCTGTTGTTGGCCCTCCAGAGGAACTGGTTGGCCACTTTGTGAGACAGGATGCTGGACTGGATAGACAATGGGCTTAGCAAGTTGGAACACTTCGGTAATTATAGAGTTAACAAAGCAACTGTCAACAAGAAGTCAAATGTTTATTGTGTACCCAATCTGTCCCTGAGTGAGAAAAGCCCCCACAAATGTTGTAGGAGGTATTAGTAAAATGACCTTTAGCCCTGTGATTGGAAATCAATGGATTGGCTATTTAGCATATTGGGGTCTTCTGCCTCCCTTTGTTCTTGTTGGGGAAGGGGGTGCCATTCCTGTTGTATCTTCTTAGCAGTAAAGACTTAGGGCTCTAGTGTTTTGTTATTTTTGCGTCCTGTTTAACTCCCCCCCCCCGCGTTAGTTTTCTAGTAAACTTTTCTATTTTTACAAACACACACACTGACTCGGTCTCTCACCTATTGCTCTGCTGATTTCATCTCTGCGTAAGTCTATTTTTTCTCCGAATACCCTATCGAAAGACCACTGGTCTGAACCGGCAGGGCTCTTCTGATGTTCTTACATTATCTTCAGACTGCTGACAAACTCTGGTTCTCAGCGTGAGGACAAAAACGGTTCGTTTCGGAGAGTTAGCCATGTTGGTCTGTGTAGAACAGTCAGTTCCTAGTCCAGGAGCACCCAAGAGTCAAAGCCCCCTCCGTTCGAGAGGGGCAGGAATGGAGGTCTGAGTCCTTATATCCCAGTTGTTGTTGTTTTAAAGAATGCTTGTGAAGGATGTGGAGGCACAGTGGCACAACCAATGCTCCCTCTAAGCTGTGGTGTCTTGTGAGCAAAAATTCTACTTTGTGAGCTACTGGCATTCAAGTTGTGAGCGAGGGATTTGGCTACTGCATAAATTAGTCTGCTCCGGAGCCATCCTTCCTGAGCTGAGACAAAAATCTGTGAGCTGAAGGCTAAAAAACTGTGTGTTAGCTCACACTAACTCAGTTTAGAGGGAACACTGGTCACAACCTGCGTTGTAATCATATGAACATAAGAGAACATAAGAGACACCATGCCTGGATCAGGCCAAAGGCCCATCCAGTCCAACCCTTTGTGTCACACAGTGGCCAGAAATACCAGGTGCCATCAGGAGGTCCACCAGTGGGGCCAGGACATTAGAAGCCCTCCCACTGTTGACCCCCCCCCAAGCACCAAGAAGACAGAGCATCACTTGCCCCAGAGTCCCTATCTATCCCTTGTGGCTCATAGCTACCGATGGACCTCTGCTCCATATGCTTATGCTTAATCAGCTTGGTTAGTGAAAAGTATGCAGACGGAGAGTGATTCCAGCTAAGCATACCTTTATTTAGTCAGGAACAAAGACGAAGGGACCAGCTCGCAGGCTGGTTTATGTACGTTCAGAAAACCCGCCACCAAGTACACCTAAACACACCCCCTACTCCCGATAGGCTATTTACAGTAACCGGGTGACCATTGGTCTCCCGGCTGAGAAGCTGGCCCACCGATAGGGCCGGCTAGGATCCTACGGACCCATTGTCTTTGGACATGAAGCTATTGAAGAGTTGTGTCTGGCCAGCCCGGGCAAGTCCGGGCATGTCAGGCTGAATACATTACAGTTAGGGTAGAGGGGAAGTGCTCAGAGGCAGAAAATTAGCATCTGATGAGATAAGGCTCCTGTGACCCTGTTCAGAGAGGATTTGAGGACATGTCCCATGGGAGGTGTCAAAGGGCATCTGATCCTTGGCTTCTGTGGTGTGCCGGGATGGGGAGAGCTTTGCCCAGCATCAGCTTGTCCCCATATCCACTCTGACAACACAAGAACCGGACCTAACAACACCTGCTGTACGATCTCAGGCTCATTGTCTTGGTCATCTTCCAGCGTTATCCATGCCATCAAATGTCAGCGATGCCCTTCCGCTCTCTACATCAGACAGACAGGTGAGTCCCTACACACAAAAAATAAATGGATTTATATCTGACATTAAAAACCTTAACACTCAAAAACCTGTGCAAGAACGTTTTAATCTTCCATGGCTGACTTAAGAGTCGCAGTCCACAAACAAAGAAACTTCAAGGGGAAACCAGAACAGGAGATTGCTGAACTTGAGCTTATTCACATATCCCGAGAGATGGACCCCCCCCACCCCCCACCCCCAGAGCTGAACAGGGATTCTTATCTCACAACAGATACTAATTTTCTGCCCCTACACATTTTGCCTCTGCTCTAATCAAGCTGATGACAGTGTACATTGTACCTTTGCACCCAGAGTCCTTTCTCTGCAACACACCCTCTAACCGAGATATAAGCACTCAGATCTCCATTCCAACTTGTATCTGACAAAGGGAGTTTTGACTCTCACATCAGACCATTGGTCCATCAAGGTCAGTTTTGTCTACTCAGACCAGCAGAGGGCCTCCAGGGTCTCAGGCAGAAGAAGAGGTCTTTCACATCACCTACTGCCTGACCCTGAACTGGAGATGCCAGGGATTGAATTTGGGACCTTCCTCATGCCAAGCAGATGCTCTACCACTGAGCCAGGGCCCCTACCCCCAAACCTTATCCCCTGAAAGTCCTGTTGGTCTTTAAGGTGCTACTGGACTTGACTCTAACTATAAAACTATATATAACGATTAAAATGGTTAGTATCACTACTCAGATTTTACTACTGGTAGTAACTGCTACTACTACTAGTGACATTATCATCCAGCTTCCATTCACTTCCTACGCAATGTGTTCTCCAGTGCACAGAAAAACAACCAAGAGTCTCATAGCCTCTTAAAGCCAGATTTACAGTAGCCTGAGCTTTCCTAATCTAGAGCCCACGGTATCAGAGGCACTGGCCTTGCCTCTAGCCAGAAACGCGCACCACCTCAAAGCTCAGTGATCATTCCCAGAAGGGGTGAGGCAGGTACCAAAGGTCCTTTCTAATCTCTCGGCATTGGGCACATAATTGTGATGAGCATTTTGTCTCAGCGATAAGCCCGCTCTGGAGAAGCCTGGAGACCCTTCCGGTCCCGGGGTTATCAAGCGCCTTCCTCGTCTGAGAGCTGCCTAATCAACGGAGGAGGACTCCTGCCTTTGTAATCGCGGCTTCTTTGGAGAGGCAAGGGGAGGAGGCTGTTACCCGCTGGATCCATGCTGGGGGAGGAGCGATAAGGCCACTCCAGGGCCCTCTGCCAATGACCCCTTTGTTCTCATCAAAGGCCGCGGAGCCCTCCCTATCTCCCAGGGGCCAGTTGCATTTCCAAAGGTGACGACCCGTCAGTCACACCCAGGAGCGAGCCAGTTTGTCAGCCAGTCTGGTTCCTGCAAGGTGCATTCCGGCCAGGGTGCTTTCAAAGGGATTCCTGAAAAGGGCCGACCCCTCCTCCTCCTTCACGTCCTTCCATCACGTCCACATTTCCCACAGACTGAAGTCTGGCACTCACACCTTTGGGAGGAAAGGCCCGAAGCTCCTTTTGCACACCCACCAGCCCAGAATCCTGAGTTGGCACCAAGACTGAGGGAAAGCAGCAAATCTGGGACTCTTATAGCAGAAAGTTCCCTGTGATTGGCTGCCTGGTGTCACCTGCTCACTAGAAGGCTTCTGGGATGATCGCGTCTTGGTTTGAGCTTTTGAGCTACCTGCAGTTCCTTCCTCTGACCAGCAGGCCCAATGGTGCTTCTGTCTGCCTTGTCTGCCCGCCCTCATTTGCGTCTTTCCATCCCCTCTCCCCTTTTGTAGTGGTTAAAGTGCTGCACTACAGTCTGCGAGACTCGGGTTCAAATTCCTGCTCTGTCATGGAAGCTCGCTGGGTGACCTTGGGCCAGTCACACACTCTCAATCTAACCTACCTCACAGGGTTGTTGTGAGGGTAAAATAGAGAAGAGAACAATGTAAGTTGCTTTGGGCCTCCCTTGGGGAGAAAGGTGAGATTTAAGTAAAGTAAATAAATAAATTATAATACTAAATACCAGTCCAGGATTCATGCAGAGGTGCCTTTAGATATCCTTCGGCCTATAAAAAATGCTAATCCATCGTTGACCCCCAAACCAAGCTTGTTAGACATTTATTTAGACCAAAATGCCGTTCTTTGGAATCCATTTTGAATCTAGCTCCCCGGCCCTTGGCTTCTCCACCTCCCTGGAACACCGGCTTGGCCTGCTTCCCAGCTGCTTGCCAGCCACTCCTGCCTCACAGATGATGTTTCCCTGCCCCATCCCAAATGACCTTCCTCACAGCGGTGCTTGCTGCCAGCATTCCATGACTGACCTGTTTTCCTCAGAGCAGTTGTGATGTTAGTGAACATTCCATGCTGGCGACATGACCAAATTGGAAGGAGGGAGTGGAGAGAAGGAACATTTGGGGGAAGAAGACGGTGGGGGCTTGGTATTAACATACAAAAGTCACACGGCAGAGGCTATTGAACACACACACACACACACACACACAGAGGCTTTTTTCGATCTGTTATTTTCTGGAAAAGGATTAGAAGATTTCACAGCTGGCTTTGGCTAAAATCTGTCAGTGGAACAAAAATCTCTCGCACACACATTTAAACTGTGTGTGTGTGTGTTTCTTGTAAAGTATTTTTAGCCACTGAGCCATTTGGGGCTTTCTGGATCGATGGCCTGAATTACAACTAAATCTGCCTGTTATTACGGGATTACTTTGCTCACTGCGTAGATTAGGCAATGTGTGAAATTGCACACACATTAAGCCCGTCTCAACCTATGGGAGGTGTCAAAGGCCATTTGATCCTCGGTTTGTGTGGTGTGGTTGGAAGGGTGGGGGGGTGGAGAGCTTTGCCCAGCGTCGACTTGGATTTCCCCAGCAGATGATGACACAGATGTGTTTTCTAATTGTCTTTCAAAAGCAGTAATTCTCACGTTTTGTGCCAAGGCAGGCTGGAAGGAAACATGTTGTTGTTGTTTTTTGGGGGGGGAAGCAATTACATAAGTAGATGCTTCTCTGACCAGAGGAGGCTGCCCACAGCATCTCTGCATGATTCCCAACTGCCTTTTCAATTAGAGTCCACTGGAGAAGGCAGGTAATTTTGCCTCATCACTACTATAGGAGGTGACTAAAGCATTCTGGATGCAGAGATGCAGTAGAATTACCTACCCTTGGATGGGGCTTCCTGATGTGTCTCTGCATGAATCAATGCACTGGGCTTGTCTCTTTCCAATCTGTCTGCGGTGTCTCTGTACTGTGTGCAAATTCCCACTTCAGATATATAACTACCTGCCCACAGAAGACACTTCAAATTGCATCTCTGCAGGAGTCATTCTTCTTGGCGTTCTTCCTTTCAGTAAAGAAAAAACGCAAGAACAGTGGCTTGGGCAAAGAACAGGGAGTCGTGAGGGCTGGCCGTATGGGACATACACTGGCTCTGAGTGCCTCCATTTGATTTTTGATTGGATTAAGTGGTAAAGCTTTGAGTGACCCAGGTTTGAATTCCCACTCTGCCACGCGAGCTCGCTGGGTGACCTTGGGCCAGTCACACGTTCTCAGCCTAACCTCCCTCACAGGGTTGTCATGAGGGGAATGATGTAAGACACCTTGGATCCCCATTGGGGTGAAAGGCAGTGGGCATACAAAGTAAAAAAATAAAATGCAGTGATGAAATTCCACTTTAGATCAGTTTGAATCAAATTATATGTCAGAAATATTGATTTTTAAACAATGATGTGTTCGAAATTTCACAAGTTTGGTTACTTTCTTATCCTATTCTTCCTCCAAGATGCTCAGGGCATAGTTCTCTCCCAGCTTTAATCCTCTTAGCAACTCAGTAAAGCAGGTGAGGATAGTAGGATACAGGAAGTCCTGTAGTTCAGGAGTTCGAGACCCAAGTGGCGCATGACGGTGTGAACTCCCGTCTCTGGTCCCAGCTCCTGCCAACCTAGCAGTTCGAAAGCAAGAAATTGCAAGTAGATAAATAGGTACCACTTTGGTGGGAAGGTAACAGCGTTTCGTGCTCCTTGGCGTCTACTCATGCTGGCCACATGACCACGGAGACATCTTCGGACAGTGCTGGCTCTTCAGCTTGGAAACGGAGATGAGCACCACATCCCTCGAGTCGGATTCGACTGGCTTTCGAGGAAGGGAGACCTTTACCTTTACCAAAGCCTCAGAGCAGTCTTCATGGCTGCATGGGAATTTCCGCTCTGGTCTCCCGGTCCTAGCCTGGTGCTCTGACCACTGAACCCCACTGGTTTTGTTGCAAATAGATTGTGGCATGGGGTTCAGTCTGCACCCTCCTTCCAATAGACTCACAGCCACGCATGCCATTTGGGCTGCCGTTCAGGTTGCCAGTCTCCAGGTGGCACCTGGAGATCTCCTGGGATTATAACTGATCTCCAGGTGACAGAGCCCAGCCCACCTGGAGAAAATGGCCACTTTGGAAGATGGCATTGAAGTCCCTCCCCTCCCAAACCCCGCCCTCTTCAGGCTCCGCCCCCAAATATTTCCCAATCTGGAGCTGGCAGCACTACCCGCAGTCCTGCACATAGTAAAGCAGTCGACATTGTCAGTTCTCCGGGGGCATTTAATCAGCTTAGCTGTGTGCAGGATGGCCCAAATGCCCAGCATGTGGCAGGATACAAGACTCGTTAACACCCCATGCGCTGAAAGATCAGCACGGGCTGCCCATCTATTTCAAGGTACAATTCAAAGCGTGGGTTCTTACTGATGGTTATTATCTGGAAAAATATAGTTAAGCAGAGATGAAATCAGCAGAGGAATGAGTGAGAGACTGAGTCCACGTGTCTGTTTGTAAAAATATAAAAGTTTACTAGAAAAGTAACATGGGGGAAAGGTGAACAGGATGCAAAATAACAAAGCACTAAATCCCTACATCTTTACTGCTAAGAAGATGCTACAGGAACAGGAATGGTGTCTCTTTTTCTCCAGCACAAAGGCCATAAAAGAGACCCCGATATGCTAAATAGCCAATACACGGATTTCCAATCACATGGCTAAATTTCAGGTCATTATAATAAGGACCTCCTACAAGATTCAGGAGCTTTTCTGCTTAGTAAACAGATTGGGTACGATATGTGACTGCCTGTTGACTAATACAAAGTGAACTCTATAATTACTGAGGTGTTTGTAACTTGCTAAACCCAACACTTACTATAGGTTCCCTAAATGGTTTGGGGCCCGGATCCTTGGAGGATTCCCTCCTCCCACAGTGCCTCAAGCCCCGTGCTCTGTGCCCCTGCCTGCAGAGCTGGAAAGGGTGGTGGTGATTAGAGGCAGGGCTTTCTTTCTTTTTCTTTTTTTCTTTAAATATTTATTTATCAGAACCGTAAAATATAACCTGTTACAACAATAAGCCTCACATGAAAACAACATGACAAGATTGGCAATAGCATACCTGTGGCATAAACTTGAACTACCCATAACTCTAAAATAACCTGTTTCTAACTCTTAGAAATACAACAATTCTTGGTAATGTTTGTTTTTAGGAATTACTTCTCCCTCTGCAAGGTATTGAACCACTGGGAACCATACTGCTTGGAATGCTTTAGCGTTCCAGTGTGTTCGAGGAAACGTAATTTTCCCATAAACAAAATGTTCCCATAACTTGTTTTGCCAGCTGGATAAGGTAGGGATACTCTTATCCTTCCATTTCTGGCAATGGCTAGGAGAGTCGAAATGAATGTTCAGGGGTCATTTCCTGCAGGAGCGCACAGGAGCAGAGCTCTGGCAGTAAAGAGCCCAGGGGGCGGGCACATGCAACAAGCCCCACCCCCTGCTCCCAGCAGCCCTCAGTCACAGCAAGAAGCATCCAGGTAAGTTGCAGAGCCCCCCCGGCCCCCCAGTCCAAAACAGTCCAGTGGCACCTTTAAGACCATGTTTTATTCAGGTACAAGCTCTCCCTCCTCTGTGAGGACAGATCTGCACGTTCCCCCCCCCCAATTACCAACCAACCAAAGCAGTCCAGTGGAGCCTGAGCGGTGGGTCTTGCCTTCTGACACACTTCCGATGATGTCAGGGGGTGTGGCATATGCAAATGAGTTATGCTAATAAGTTATGCTAATGAGCTCCTGCATCTCTTTTTCAGTGGCACCTTTAAGACCAAGTTTTATTCAGGTACAAGCTCTCCGTCCTCTGTGAGGACAGATCTGCATGCTCCCCCCCAATAGCTAGCAATCCAAAACAGTCCAGTGGAGCCTGAGCGGTGGGTGTTTCCTTCTGACACACTTCCGGTGATGTCAGGGGGTGTGGCACATGCAAATAAGTTATGCTAATAAGTTATGCTAATGAGCTCCAGCACCTCTTTTTCTAGGAAATGAGCCCTGTCTGGGACCCACATCTCTTTGGGACCACCTCTCCCAGTACACCCCTCAAAGAGCTTTGTGCTCAGCTGATAAGATCTTGCTTGTGGTCCCTGGCCCAACAGACACCCGGCTGCCCTTGACCAGGGCCAGGGCTTCTACTGCCCTGGCCCCAACTTGGTGGAACTCTCTGCCGGAGAACATCCGTGCCCAGCGGGGCTTGTTACGGTTCCCCAGGGCCTGTAAGGCAGAGATGTTCCACCACGTTTGGCTGAGGACAACGATGGCATCCTTCTAGCCAGCACCCTTCCCCCCTCTTATCCCCCCCCCCGCAAGGTGGTCTCAGACTGGAAGAAGAGGAGGAGGAAGAAGAGGAAGAAGAGGAGATTGGATTTATACACCCTGCCCTTCACTCGGAGGCTCAGAGCGGTTTACAATCTCCTTTCTCCTTCCCCTCCCCACCGCAGACACCCTGTGGGGTAGGTGGGGCTGAAAGAGCTCTTTCCAGAACTGGCCTTGAAGGAACAGCTCTGACAGAACTACGGCTTGCCCAAGGTCATCCAGCAGCTGCAAGTGGAGGGGCGGGGAATCTAACCCGGTTCTCCCAGATTAGACTCCATGTACTTCACCACTACACCAAACTGGCTCTCTTAATTCAAATATACCTGAATTTCTACTGTACATTTTTACTGTTTTTATTCTTGATATGTTTGTTTTAATGTCTTGCCCTGAGCCCTGTTTTGGGGAATGGGTGGTATAAAAATTGAATATAATAAACAAACAAACAAACAAACAAAGTCTGGAAACTATTTTAAGGTGTCAGCCGTCTGTTTTGATGGTCTGTGTCTATAAGGTAGGCTGGGTTTTTTAATGCTAAGTTTTAATTAATATCTTCTAATGTTCTGTTTTTTAATGATTTTTATTTTCTAAGCCACCTTGGGCAGGTGCCCGGACATGGGCCCTAGTTTTTTTCTAATTAAATATAAAATAAAGATTTTCAGGCTCCTCAAGGGCTGCTTCATCACCCAACTTGTTTTTAACGCCTTATTTCTAATATTGATAATTTATGCACTGTACAAAATGGTTCAAGAACTTACTTAGGGACAGGGGTAATTTCATAGAAAAAGAGGTGCAGGAGCTCATTAGCATAATTCATTAGCATAACGTATTTGCATATGCCACACCCCCTGACATCACCGGAAGTGTGTCAGAAGGCAACACCCACTGCTCAGGCTCCACGGGACTGTTTTGAATTGCTAGCTATTGGGGGGGACGTGCAGATTTACCCTCGCTGAGGAGGGAGAGCTTGTACCTGAATAAAACTCCGCTCCTGTGCACTCCTGCAGGAAATGACCCCTGGTCCCAGACCATTAAGGGCCTTAAAGGTAAGCACCAAAACCTTGAACCTGATCTGATGCTCAACCAGTAACCAGTGCAGCTCGCTCAGCACAGGTCAAAGGTGTGCTGTTCGCAAGATCCCTGCAAGGACCCACACCACTGTATTCTGGACCAGCTGAAGTTTCCAAGTCAGTCTCAAGGGCAGGCCCACACAGAGCGCGTTACAGTAGTCCAATCTGAAGGCGACCGTTGCATGGATTACTGTAGTTGGTCAGGGCAGGGCACATAGGGGGCCAGCTGCCTGATTTGGTGTCGCTGGAAAAACTCCAATCTGGCAACATCAGCTCCTTAAAGTCCTGACATTAGAAGCCAACCAGGAAAAAAAGCATAGAAAGATGGAATGCCTCTGTTAAAAGCTTAGTTAAGAAGAAACGTATTGGCCTGGTGCCCAAAGAATACTGTAGGTGCCAGGTGAGCCTCAAGGGGAGGGTATTCCAAAGATGAGGGGCCACCACTGAGAAAGCCTTGCCTCTGGCCTCACAATTATGCTGGCAAGAAGATTGCCAAAATCGGATACAATCAGATAACTGGACAGGAATATGGTCTTCACCTAGTTTATCCTCTAAGATTTTCAGTATTAAACTAAACACCTTCAAAATACTGAATCGCTGGCATTTTACACCAGCACATCTTAACAGAATCAACCCAAGATACAATAAATACTGTTGGAAGGACTGTGGCCAAATAGGCAATTTCCTACATTGCTGGCGGACGTACCCTTCCATTCAACAATTCTGGACTCAAATCTTCACACAAATCACTATCATCACTGGACACAACCTACCTGCACTTCCTGAGACAGCTCTTTTGGATGTACTCCCGGATTCCTGTAAAGGAAACACAGTAAGAACAGGGGTCATTTCGTAGAAAAAGAGGTGCAGGAGCTCATTAGCATAACTTATTAGCATAACTTATTTGCATGTGCCACACCCCCTGACATCACCAGACGTGTTCAGAAGGCAACACCCACCGCTCAGGCTCCACGGGACTGTTTTGGATTGCTAGCTCTTGGGGGGGGGGGAAACGTGCAGATCTGCCCTCGTAGAGGAGGGAGAGCTTGTACCTGAATAAAACTTGGTCTTAAAGGTGGACTGTTTTGGACTGGGGGGCCAGGGGGAGCTCTGCAACTTACCTGGCTGCTTCTTGCTCTGACTGAGGGCTGTTGAGAGCAGGGGGCTGGGCTTGTTGCATGTGCTCTGGGCTCTTTACTGCCGGAGCTCCGCTCCTGTGCACTCCTGCAGGAAATGGCCCCTGGTAAGTAGGATCCTATCATGTAATTTCTGTACCGCCTAATGTGCCATGTCAGTACTTCTGTTGTGCTTCGGTTCTCTCTGGTGTTTCCAGACCTCTGAAATCCTAATGCCTTGGTTATTGAATGTCCCCTTCTGTTGACTGTACTGACTACTGATGTGTAATCCACCTTGAGCTCCTGAGAAAGGCGGACTATAATTTTTTTAAAAAATCTTCTGAATTGACTTGAACAGGTCTCTGGAGAGCAGCATATTTATTCCCAAACATAGAAATACGTGCACATGCTCTTAGCCAAGGAGAAGAGGGATAAGTGAAATAAAAATGAAATAAATACATTTTTATTTTTATTTGTACAGGCTCAGGTGACTGGATGTATGAATGTCAAGGACTCCAGGGCTTGGTCATCAGGGTCTGATCCAGTTCAGGACTATGCGCGTTCACTTCCCACCCAGAGCTCTCTTCAGGCACAGACAGAAACAGGAGTGGCCCTAGCAGCCCCAGAACTGACTGGGCCTGGCATGAAGCCCAGGGGCTGGTCAGCTCTCTATGCAGGGCCTTTCTGGTGGCAGTACCAGTGAGCAAGGCTCCCTCTAAACTGCGGAGTCCTGTGAGCAAAAATTCTACTTTGTGAGCTACCTGCATTAAAGTTGTGAGTGAGCGATTTGGCCGCTGCATATATCACCTACATTAGTTTGCTCTGGAGCCATCCTTCCTAAGACAAAAATGTGTGAGCCAGAGGCTAAAAAACTGTGAGCTAGCTCACACTAACTCAGCTTAGAGGGAGCACTGTCTGTGAGACAGGTGTATATGAGATCCAGTGGTGTCAGAGTGTTGGGCTAGATTCAGGTTTGAATCCCCACTCCACCATGGAAGCTCACTGGGTGACCTTGGACCAGTCACACGCTCTCAGCCTACCCTCTCGTGCAGGCAGGGTCGCCAGCCTCTGGGTGGGGCCTGGGGACTTCCCAGAATCACAACTGGCCTCCAGACAACAGAGATCAGCTCCCCTGGGGAATATGGCGGCTTGGGAAGGTGGCCTCTATGCTGAGATCCCTTGATGAGATCCTCCCCAAACCTGCCCTCCCCCCAAACCTCCAGGATTTGGCAGCTCTCCTCATGGGGTTGTTGTGAGGATAAAATAGAGGAGAGGAGACTGGTGGGAGGTGCTGTGGCCCCCCACCGGGGAGAAAGGCCGGGATCTATGAAATATATAAAAATGAACTAAAGGCAACTGAGGGTTAGGGAGGCAGAGCTGGCTGTTATACCCTGCTTTTCTCTACAGTCCCCTTCCCTTCCTCTCCCCGCACAACGGGCACCTTGTGAGGCAGGTGGGGTGGGGTGGAGAGAGTTCCCAAGGTCACCCAGTAGGCTCCAGGTGGTGGAGGAGGAGGAGGTGGGAAATCAAACCTGGGGCTCCAGATTAGAGTCTGCAACTCCTAAGCACTACCCCACACTGCCTCTCTAAATCTGAGAGAAAGTGACTGATCCAATGTACTTTCGTGAATTCCATGGCTGGGTGGGGATTCGAACCCAGGTGGCCCCGGTGTTAGTCGGACACTTGAGCCACTCTGGCCCCGCCCCCATGAGCTCCCGAATCCCACCTCCCTCCTTAGTAGGAGAAGAGTTGGTTTTTACACCATTTAAAGGACTATATTACGTATGTTGGGCCGGAACTATGGGGGGAGGGGTGTTATGTGGCGGTCCATGGCTATGTTACAATCTCCTTCCCATTCCCCTCCCCATAACAGGCCCCTTGTGAGGTAGGCGGGGCCAAGAGAGCTCTGAGAGAGCACTGTGACTGGCCCAAGGTCACCCAACTGGCTCAGGGCCTCTGCTGACTCAGCAAGATTGTTCGTCCCTCCTGTGCGGACGAGGGGCCATTCGCTGTTCTCTGGGTCTGAACACCCCACTGCTCCAGCTCCCGGTCTTTGTTCTCCCGTATTGGCAGGCAGTGTGGGAGAGGTGCCCTCCGGGCACTCGCCTGGGCAGAGGGATGCCAAGTCTGGGTTGGGGGATTCCTGGGGATTCAGGGGTGGAGCCTGGGGAGGACAGGATGCCATAGGGCCCACCCTCTGAAGCAGCCAGCCATATTCTTCAGAGGGACTGATCACTGTAGTCTGGAAATCAGTTGTAACCCAAGGAGATCTCCATACCCACCTGGAGTCTGGCAACACTACACAGGCCTGGCAGCACCATTCCCAGTTCCTTGTTCTGCACCCAGGACCAAATCTGAACCAGTCCCTGTGTTATAGGCAGGGGTCATTTCCTGCAGGAGCGCACAGGAGCGGAGCTCTGGCAGTAAAGAGCCCAGGGGGCGGGCACATGCAACAAGCCCCGCCCCCTCCTCCCAGCAGCCCTCAGTCAGAGCAGGAAGCAGCCAGGTAAGTTGCGGAGCTCCCCCTGACCCCCCGGTCCAAAACAGTCCAGTGGCACCTTTAAGACCAAGTTTTATTCAGGCACAAGCTCTCCCTCCTCTGTGAGGACAGATCTGCACGTTCCCCCCCCCCCAATAGCTAGAAATCCAATGTCCAGTGGAACCTGAGCGGTGTTGCCTTCTGAACACGTCCGGTGATGTCAGGGGGTGTGGCACATGCAAATAAGTTATGCTAATGAGTTGTGCGAATGAGCTCCTGCACCTCTTTTTCTATGAAATGACCCCTGGTTATATGGTTGCCAGCCTCCAGGTGGGGCCTGGGGATCTCCGGCTTTTGCACCTGACCTCCAGCTGACAGAGGTCAGCTCCCCTGGAGAAAATGGCTGCTTTGGAGGGTGGACTCCGTGGGATTGTACCCTGCTGAGGCCCCTCCCCTCCCCAAACCCCGCCCTCTCTTGGCCCTCTCCCGGCCCCACCCCCAACGTCTCCAGGTGTTTCCCCACCCAGACCTGGCAACCCTCCCCTGCTAGGGCCCAGCCGCCCAGCCAGCTCCTTCGGTTTGCCCTGCCCTCCCGTCACGCTCCGCTCCGTTCCTCTGTTTCTCAGGCCTTCCCAGTCAGCGTCCAGGGGCCGGGGATAGTTCACGCGCGGGAGAGGCCATCTTCTTCCATTTCCTGTCAGCTTCCCCCTCGAGCTCCTGAGATATTGTAAAAATGCGCAGCATCCGCCAGTTAAGCCCCCATCACCTCGCCTTAATGGCTCACAGCTGCTTCGCTCGCCTCCTCAGAAGAAGAAGAAGAAGAAACATTTGGACACGTCCGGCCCTGAGGAGGCAAAGGAGCTGAGGTGACCTCTTGGCGAGCGCAGAAAGACACTCTCAGCCTGGGCCCAACCTCGGCGGAACAGCCGCCAGCTCACGCCTGGGCTCAGAGCCGGGTTCAAAAGGGCCCTGGAAGGCGCTCCTGTCCCCGCATCCCTCGAACGGCAGAGAGTCGTCTCTGCAGCAATGGAGAGGTGATCCCCGTTAGCTCGATGGCAAAGTCCCCTCCCCAGGGTTGCCAGTTCTGGGTTGGGAAATACCTGGAGACTTTGGAGGTGGGTCCGGGAGAGGGTGGGGTTTGGGGAGGGGAGGGGCCTCGGCATGGTCCAATGCCACAGAGTCCTCCCTCTGAAGCAGCCGTTTTCTCCAGGGGGGCTGACCTCTGTCCGCTGGAGATCAGTTGCAATAGTGGGAGATCCCCAGGCCCCACCTGGAGGCTGGCAACCCTGCCCCCCATTTCTGCAGATCAAACTTTTGTGAAAAGGAGTACAGAGGAAATTCTGGCTGCTCCCCAGCCCTGCCCCCTTCTGGTCAGCTGGCAACCCCGGGGCTGCAGCAGGGCTTGCCATCCTCCAGGTGGGGCCTGGAGGTCTCTGGGAATTTACAGCTGATCTCTAGACTGCAGGGATCAGCTCTCCTGGAGAAACTGGCAGCATTGGCGGGTGGACTCTGTGGCATTATTCCCCACATTCTCTCCCCTCCCCAAACCCTGCCTTCCCTGGGCTCCACCGCAAATCTCCAGGAGTTTCCCAACCTGGATTTGGCAACCCTGGGCCACAGGCACACACGCTCTGCTGTTTCCCAGATGCTACCTGCAATGTGCTTTGCGGTTCTTTACGTGGATTCCATGCTTGGTTCGAAGGGCAAGGGAGAGGCTTGGTAGCTGGGCCGAGACCCGGGCAATGGACTGTGAGATGTTTCCCGGAGGGATGAGCCGGTCGAGGGCAGGGGCCTCTACCCCTTTTGGAGCCAGCTCTTTTGGAAGGTCGACACAACGCGGTGGGCACAGGAGGAGGCGTCAGGCAGAAAACGGCACCGCAAGTTTGACTTTGGTCACACAGTGAACATCCTTGCGCAGCGGTAGCGGCTGCTGCTGAAGTGACCCTTTGAAAACTCAGCACCCCGGGTCAAATTTCCAATGGCCAGTCATAAGCCTGACTTGGCAAAAGCCCCAGCTGACGCTGGCCACGCCTCCTAGGCGAAAGTTGCCTGTTTCAAGAGATTCTTCTTCAGGCGTGTTGCTTTGATGCCTTTTCGGGAAGCATAACAGCCTACAACGTGGGCATTGACGACTGCGTCTCTCATCGGTCTCTCATCAGAAAGCAAGATAGTCTGCAAGCAAGTCTGCCTCTGTAGCTGTGGACTTTTCTGTTAGATATATATTGTTCTTTAGGTTTTTGTACAATAGTGAATAAGATACACTAGGGTCTCTATTGTATTTAAGTATATGATTTAAATCAAGATATGAAGACATAGTAGCATATTAGTATTGTGTGTTTTGTTCTAACACGGTGGTTTCTCTACGTTTGCTCAGCCTTGCCGTGTTTCCTGTGTGTTTGTTGCTGAGCCTCCAGGAGGGGCCTGGGGATCTCCTGCTTTTACAATTGATCTCCAGCTGACAGAGATCAGCTCCCCTGGAGAAAACGGCTGCTTTGAAGAGGGGACTCTATGGCATTGTACCCTGCTGAGGCCCCTCCCCTCCCCAAACCCCACCCATTCCTGGCTCCACCCCCAAAGTCTCCAGGTCTTTCGGCAACCCTAGCCTGGGATCTGGTCAGCCTGACCATTTCCACCAATGACGAGGGGGACTTTTCTCCATGGACTTCAACTATGGCGTCTTTTGCGAGTCTACGGTCTCACCTGTGCTTTTAAATATTTAGACCAGACTGCTAAATGAATTCAGCTGTGGCTATCAGGGTTGGTGTTCCCAATATGCTGAAGACACCCAGCTCCATATTTTGTTAACGGGCTCCAGATGCTGCTGTTTGGGCTCTGAACTACTGACTGGGGGACAACCTGAAATGGAATCCAGGCAAGGCGGAGGTGATGCTGGCTGGAAGAATGCGGTCCCGGACAAGCCCTGACTGCCTTTGGCTGACAATGCTTAGAGGTGCTCTAAGACTTGCTTTGGTTTTTGAAAAGCAAGATGGAGCCGTAGTAAGGAAAGCCTCCCCCCAGTTATATCAGGAGAGGACCCGTGCTACCGTAACCTCCTATGCTGAGAGGCAGCGTAGGACAGTGGTTAGAGTCTTAGGCGAGCCTGAAGGAGATTTGGGCTGGAATGTCCTCTCAGCCATTTTATTTAATCAAATTTATATCCCACACCCTGAGAGCCAGTTTTGTGTAGTGGTTAAGTGTGGGGAGAACCGGGTTTGATTCCCCACTCCTCCACTTGCAGCTGCTGGATGACCTTGGGCAAGCCATAGTTCTGTCAGAGCAGTTCTCTCAAGGGCAGTTCTGGAAAGAGCTCTCTCAGCCCCACCTACCCCACAGGGTGTCTGCTGTGGGGAGGGGAAGGGGAAAGAGTCTGTAAGCTGCTCTGAGACTCCGAGTGAAGGGTGGGGCATAAATCCAATCTCCTCCTCTTCTTCTTCCCCCGAATGGGACTCGGGGCAGCTAACAGCATATAAAACATACCCAATAAAAACATTACAAAGATACAATAAATAATCTTTAAAATATAAAACAGTTAAAAATCTGACCCGGTTAAAGTCTATCCACTATCAAGCAGGGTAGGATGCGTGGATGGTGAAGACACAGTGGAAGCATGCCAGCTGCCTGGTGGATCACAATCACTCAAAGGATGCCCCCAAAAAGAGCAACCTTGGATGCCCCGTGAAACCTAGGGAGGTCCCCCAAGGCACACCCCTCTTCAGGCAGCTGGTTCCACAGGATGGGGGCCGCTACTGAGAAGGTCCTCACACAAAGTGTGACAATTTGTGGACTTTACTGCCGTTCAGTTGCACAGTCGAGCCCGACTCTTTGCGACCCCAGGGACCACATCGCGCAAGGCCCTCCTGCCTTCCGCAGTCCTCTGGAGTTTGCCCAATTTCACGTTTGTTGCATCCATTTGTGGACTAGGGACCTTCAATAAATGCCAAGATGAAGATAAGAGAAGACAGGGAGGATCATGCCGGGAGAGGCGGTCCCAAAGACGTGAGGGCCCTCCCAGGCCATTTATGGCTTTAAAGGTAAGTACCAAAACTTTGAATTGGTATCCGAAACTAATTGGGAGCCAGTGCAGCTGCTGTAGGACAGGTGTTACATGCGCTGACCCCGACACTCCTCTCAGCAGTCTGGCAGCTGCATTCTGGCCCATTTGCAGTTTCCAAAGCATCTTCAAAGGTCGCCCAGCAGAGAGCATGTTGCAGTAGTCCAGTTATGAGGTGAAGCTCATTGGGTGATCTTGGGTCAGTGTGGCAGGACTGGGGCCTCCCGGGTGTCCTGCAATCCTGCAGCTTGTAGCCAACTGGGTCCGTCTTCTAACTATTTTGTTAGTCTTTAAGGTGCTGCTGGACTCTTGCTCTTTTCTACTGATGTAGATTTTGAAATAGCTGCCTGTGTTATCTTTCTGCTTCTGGTTATCTGTATGGTGAATTTTCAGTGCTGGTCCTCACCCTTAGAACCCTGCATGACTGGAGCCGGGATGGCACCCGATCAGGCCACTCCACACACCTTGTTAACTCTTCTGCGGAGGGTTGCCAGCAATGCTCCCTCTAAGCTGTGGAGTCCTGTCAGCAAAAATTCTACTTTGTGAGCTACTGGCATTAAAGTTGATTTGGCTACTGCATACATTTGTTTGCTCCAGAGCCATCCTTCCTGAACTGAGACAAAAATGTGTGAGCCGGAGGCTAAAAAACTGTGAGCGAGCTCACACTAACTCAGCTTAGAGGGAACACTGGTTGCGAGCCCTGGGTTGGGAAATACCTGGAGACTTTGGGGGTGGAGCCTGGGGAGGGCGGGGTTTGAGGAGGGGCGGGACCTCACCAGGGTACAAAGCCCACCCTCCAAAGCAGCCATTTTCTACAGGGGAACTGATCTCCGTCGTCTGAAGATGAATTAGAATATCAGGATCCCTCCAGGCCCCACCTGGAGGTTAGCACCTCGACCTCTTTGCCCCAGCTCTCTGGATCAACTTCCCGGTGGCCCTGTGCTGGGTATCCTCTTAGGTGGCTTTTCAGGGAGTCCGCCGGACTGTTTTGTTTCAGAGGGCTTTTTCTCAGTGACTGGCTTGGGGTGGGGGCCAGGTGGGCTGGAGTAATTCCTATAGATTTTTTAAAAAAACATATTTGTAAGCTGCTTAGAACTTTCTAGAGAAGAGAGGTAGAGATTTGAAATAAGTAAATAAATGGGCTTCCGGTGCCAGTTTTGTATGCAGGCCCCACTTCCCCACAAGTAGCGAGCGAGCTCGGCAGGAAGGAAGCAGGGCAGGCTAGAATGTGTCTCCCCGATGCAGGGGGGGGGTCAGGTCCACACAGAGTTTTAAACGTGGGGAGTCATTTACTCACCCCCCTCAGCGGCAGCCTCAAGCGGTGCAGTGGGGACACTCTACTGAAGTGTGGAAGTGTCATGCCACAATCTGGGAGAGTCCCAGGTTCCAATCTCTGCTTTGCCACGGTAGCTTGTGGGGGCGACCTTTGGTCTGCCACCCTCTCTCAGCCCGACCGACCTCACGGCCAAGTGGGAGGGGGAGAACGATGCTGTAAGCTGCTTCGGAGGCCACTAGGGAGAGAAGCAGGGTAACAATATCAGACCAAATCAATGGACACGGCTGTTCTGCCGCCTCAGGACTCGGCCACGTTGCTCTCCCGTCTGTGTGGAGGAGCAGGACCCTTCACTCCTTTTCCAGACGCAATGAATTTGAACTTTGCGTTCCCTCAGCCTGCCAACATTTCCTGACCACCCTCTCGGCAGTGAACTGTGCCCCCCCCCCGTATGATTTAAGGGCAATACATAGCCGTGTCTGTTACAGAAACCAGGGAAGACTAAGAAAGCAATATTTCACGTCCCCTCATGAAACCCGAGCCCATCTTTATTAGCAGGCCTTCGCTTCATCCCAAAGAGTGATCTACAGCCCGGCCAGGCTTAAATGAGAAGATTCCCTTTTTGAACTTGGCAGGGGGAGCAACCCGTGGCCCCCGCTTGCTTTTAAAATCTTGCCTCCACCAGAAGGTCTTGGAGGCAGTGTTCCCTCTAAGCTGAGTTGGTGCGAGCTAGCTCACAGTTCTTTAGGCTCCGGCTCACACATTTTTGTCTTAGCTCAGGGAGGAGGGCTCCAGAGCCAACTAATTTCTGCAGTAGCCAAATGGCTCGTAGTAGAATTTTTGCTCACCAGACTCCACAGCTTAGAGGGAGCATTGCTTGGAGGAGACTTCCTTCAAGATTCAATTTCATACCACATAATTCTGCCAGGCAGGGAAGAACCACTCACTCGGCAGACCTGCCCAGCAGTATTAGTGCCTGCTTGGCCTAGAGTGGGCATAAATACAGCAGCTATGGAACTGAGCTAGGAATCTGGAAGTCCCTGGTTGGAATCTCCCCTTCTCCATAAACTCACTTGCTCTCAGTCTCTCTCCCCCCCCCCGCTTCATTATGAGGGTCTAGGGATGCCAGCCTCCAGGTGGGACCTGGGGATTCCCTGGAATCACAGCTCATCTACAGATTCCAGAAATCAGTTCCCCTGGAGGAAATGGATGCTTTGGAGGGTGGACTCTGTGTACCCCACTGAGGTCCCTGTCCTCCCCAGTCTCCACCCACACAACCCTGACTGTTCCCTGGAAGGCCGGATACTGAAGCTGGAGCTCCAATACTGAAGGTCCTTCAGTAGAGGGGGGGGGGAGTACATATGTCTCACTTCATTTCTTACACTACAGTCTTCTCTGTTAGAATTCCTACAACAAATGTCACATTTCAAACTTCACATCATCTGTATTATAACTGGATTTATGGAACTTAAATACCGTAGCGAAGCATGGGTAGCAGGCTAGTGATCTATATTATTGTCATTCCTGCAGTGCTCCATTAAGAGATTGGTGACGAACATCAACAGAGAGACTGCATTGAAAAAGAGATGCAAAACCGCTTTTTAATTCCGGGAAGCCTGTTCTCTTTATCTCTTGCATTCCGTGGATTTACATGTTTTTCAAACGAGGGAGTGATAAGCGTTGCTTAGGAGCCTGAAAAAACGAGCGCTTTCCAGTCTGCTTTTCAACTTCACAGCTCTGTTAAGACGCTCTAAAGAGAAAACATTCTAGGAACATAGTCAAAACAGTGTCAAGAATATTTGCATCGAGATTTTTGATTGCATTCATACCATTATCTACTGGCTTTGCTTATACTTATGAAATGTATTCTGTATAAGAATGAATCTTGTTTAGAACAAGCAATTTGCATTATAAACATTATAAAAAGTATAACTAAGTGTGTAAAAGTTATAGAATAGTGGGTTTTTTTTGTTGAGTTATATTTGTTTATTTCTTGGATTTATATCCTGCCCGTCCCACCAAAGCAGGCTTTAACACTTACATAAAAGTGTTAAAACAGTTTAAAACACATAAAATCTAAAGTGCAACACACATATATTTTCCTATGTGACGGCAGTCATCATCTGATATTTTCTTAACAGGAGTCGGTTAGTACAGACTTAGGGTGCGGTCACACTGTCCCTTTGATCGGGATTCGCCGCTGTTTCCTCCCGCAGTTAAAGTTTCTGTTCACATGCGCCAATCCGCCTCCTGCGCCGAAGCAGGCTCAGGGTCTGGTCACACGGCGCTGTAAATGCGCCTTGTTCCCGCTGTAATTTAAACGGGAATATTTTGTTCCAATTTTACATGTCTACACCACCCCTCAAGAGCCATCCCTCTTACTGGCTGCTCGCTGTCCCCCTCGCCCTCGTCCCCATCCGGCGGCAGCAGCTGCTACTGGGCGGCCGCGGGGCTGTCCTTGCCATCGGCCCAGTCGCCACCAGCCTGGGGTGCCTTCTCCAGGTGCTTCTGGGCGGCCAGGAGGTCGAGGCCCAGCAGGAAGGAGCGCGGCCGCTCGTGCGGCTCGTGCGCCGTCTCCGCCACCTGCTTGCTGTAAGCACTGACTTTTTAAAAATTGACTTCTTAAGCAAATGCCTGCCCATACACTCAAACATTATTATTTATTTTTTTAAAAAATTGAGTTCTTAAGTGAATGCCTGCCCATGCGCTCAAACCGGAAGCTTAAAAAAAAACAACCAGAGAGTATTCAGACGGCCCTATTCGCAATAATTGCGAAATCATTGCAAAAGAGGGCTGTTCACATAAGTGAAATCGCGCTTTTAAAGCGCGAGATTCAGGAAAGTACTTGATTTTCCCGGGGGCAGGAAAACCCACGAGTCTTGCGCGAGTGAGCCTGCTTTGGTGCGGGAGGCGGATTGGCGTGTGTAAACAGAAACTTTAAAAGCGCGAGGGATCAGCAGCGAATCCCACAATAAACGTCCGTGTGACCAGACCCTTATAGTGCCATCCTAACCAGAGTTACACCCTTCTGAGCGCATTGACTTTAATGGATTTAGAAAGGTGTAACTCTGGTTAGGATGGCACTGCTAATATCAAGCCATTTTGGCTTCCTACTGAACTTTCTTTCTAACCCAGTCCATTTCTTTATTAATTATTTGGATGGATACAGTGTTGTGTTTTTAAGATTCTGTAACAACATTGTTTTATCTCATGGATTTTCACAATTTCCTGCTTAGTTCCTATTTGTCAGATGGGGAACTGAGATTGTGCTCTACGATAGTGTATCGCCTCAGAACATCTTCCCTTCCTCTGTCTCCCCAAATTTATTTATTTATTTATTTAATTTATAACCCACCCTCCCCGTCAAGGCAGGGGTGGTGTAGACATGCAAAACAGGTACAAAATATTCCCGTTTAATTAAAGCGGGAACAAGGCGCATTTACAGTGCCGTGTGACCTAGACCTTAGATGGTACAAACACTCCCAGTGAGGCTTCAAGGAGTTATCAAGATGTTAAGTGTGGTCAAAGTTAATTTTTCTCAATGGTTTTGGTGGTGGAACTGTTTTACCCGTTCCATAGAACCTGGTATGCTGAAGATCCGCTGCATGTTCTACTGGGTTGGTGTCAGTTCTTTTCTGCATGATGCTCACCACTGACTCTCCCCACTAAGCACGCTGCCGTGACTCCCCTTCTTCCACTGTTCGTATTTCCCCCATGCACATGTGCGTGCATACACACACACACACACACACACACACACACACACACAAGAGTATGATTGATGAGGCAGCACTTCAGGGAGTCTGAAAGTTGATGTACCTTTTCCTCCCAGGCAGAGGCCCACATTATTTTTGAGCCTGAGGACAAATTTGGAATGCTGACACTGGGTGCTGGACGGAACCACAAGATGGCTGGCACAAGAGTAGGGTTAACCCACCTCCACTTGGACTCAGGAGGTCTCCCGGGATTACAACCGATCTCCAGATGACGAAGATCAGTTCTCTGAAGAAAATGGCCGCTTTGGAGGGTGGCCTCTGTGGTGCTATACCCTAACCGAGGCCCCTCCCCTCCCCAGGCCCCGCCTCCAAGTCTCCGGGAATTCCGCAGCCTACGTTTGGCAGCCCTTACAGAAGAGGCGGAGATCGCAGTCATGCGTAACTCTGACATTTCAGGCAAAAGCTCTGCTTTATAAAGAAGTCTTTTGAAATGAAGTTGCTGTTGAGAAATGTTTTCTTGCCCACACACAGCTTACCGACAGTGAAGACAGGGCCGGCCTGAGGTGTTCCTGCGCCCTAGGCGAGCACTGATGCCAACCTCCTGGTGGGGCTTGGAGACCTCCCAGCTGGTGTGCAGCGCCTTGGGGTGGAGCTCGGCTTTGTCACCCACTCCCTAGGCCTTGCTGGTGAAGCGCCCGCCGCACCTCCTCTGCCACCGCCGGGGCAACACTGCGGAGCCTGAGCCAGTGTGGAGGGAGGGAGGGAGGGAGGGAGGGAGGGCAGTGGAGGGGATGCCGGCAGCTAGCCCCATCCCGGTCTGTCTTCTTACCTGCGGCACCCAGCAGCAGCACCACTATCAGAACAAGCAGCAGCGGCAAGAGGCAGCTGCCCATCCTGCGCGCCCTGCCGCCACCGCTCCAGCCGACCAGCCCCGTTGCCACTGCTGCACACAGCCAGAAGCGCCCACCCACCCCCCTCTGCCCGGCCGGCGCAATCTGGGGCAAGGCTGCTGCTGCTGCTTGGGCGGCCTCTCCAAGGCCAGGCGAGAGGTGCTCGAGGGGGCGCCATGGCGCCTGGCTCCATGGAGAGGGTGCTCCTCCGGCTCCTAGGGCCAGGAGTGTGCCGGGCTCCTGCAGGCCGCCCCTGCCTCTCCTCCTGCGGCCTAAGGGCCGGCCTGTGCTCTAGCCGAATGCCTAGTTTGCCTAGCGGGTGAGCTGGCCCTGAGTGAAGATCCTCATGCTGTGATGGGAGCTGCTGCCAAGGAAATCCTGCAAGTTCTGCACAGCCAACTCAGACCTCCAGTGGTTGATCAGAAGCCCCACTGAACAAAACGCCCACTCGGCCCTGCCCACTTTCTAAAAACACTTGGCCGGGGCCAGGAAAGGTGTCGGTGTGTGCCCTGGTGCCCACAGGCAGCACGTTGGGGACTTTCTGACCGGAAAATGAGAGCTCAGTCTCAGGTGATCTGGTGGGAGAAGAGCTTCCCACAACTCTTGTCTAAGACATCAGGCAATCCACAAGAACAACACACGATCTCATGACAGTCTGATAAGAAAAAATATATACAGACCTGTGCTAGATGCCCACAGAATAATAGAATAACAAAAGAGACTAGATTAAAGCCAAACATCATTTAGCGTTAACTAAGGAAAAACACACTTATTCCTTCATAGAAAAAATACAAAGGTCAATAAAATTACACATAACAGTCTGTGTCCTTCTAACAATCTTGTATTCTCAAAAGCAGTCTGTTCCAAATTCAGTCTCTCTTTCAACACTTATTCCGGACATTTAAGTGTTTCAGGCCTCTGGTCTTTCCTCAGGAACAAATCCTATATAGGAATCTCACATTCAATATTACCTTCAAGTTGACACATTCATAGGCATAGTCTGGGTCCATTTGACTTTGGCAGCAGCAGCAGGCTTGAAAATAAGGGAGGAGACCTTGCCCAAGTAGATTAACAGAAAAGTAAATCTATGAATGTGTCAGCTTGAAGGTAATATTGAATGTGAGATTCCTATATAGGATTTGTTCCTGAGGAAAGACCAGAGGCCTGAAACACTTAAATGTCTGGAATAAGTGTTGAAAGAGAGATTGAATTTGGAGCAGACTGCTTTTGAGAATACAAGATTGTTAGAAGGATATTCACTGAGAGTTTGGAGCAGACTGCTATGTGTAGTTTTATTGAGCTTTGTATTTTTTCTATGAAGAAATAAGTGTTTTTTTCTTTACTTGATACTAAATGATGTTATGGCTTTAAGACATCAGGCAGCCACAAACTTTCTCAGGTGACCCTCCCATCTGAGGGACTCTGGACGAGCTTCCAAGGAACCCTGGGTGGGGGCTCCAGAAGACAGCACATCAGGTCCATCAGGCAGCTCGGGACTCCCTTGGAGGCACAGAGCGAACAGCATGCATTGCTCCTCCCTAGAATGACTTTCTCCATTAAATGGGCATGAATCACTGTTCTGGGCACGCCTCCTGGATGGAAGGAGGCAATCCCAGAGCAATGGATTGTGCAGAGACATTAATAAGCAGCCTTCTACAAGAGCATGTCATTCTGCAGCATTCTCTAGGTAAACCACACCTGCTGCTGAGATGCAGAAGAGGTGCAATGTTCCAATAAAGACTGCCTGGGAAGAGGCAAGGCTAGAACAGTAACTCTCACTGGGGGCGTGGCAGGCAACCTCCTCTGAGGATGGGAAACTGCAGCTGTGTATCAGTTGAGGCTTGCATGCAGAGATGTGGTGTGAGTGCGTGTGCTCTAACTGAAGGCTGACTATAAGGAGCAAAGCCATAGCCGTGACTCAAGCAGGGCCACAACGGACAGCATCCTCAAAGACAGGGCAAACTGTACCATATGTCAGTATTGGGAATGACTGAATTAGCTGCTCATGCTCAATGAAGACATGAGAAAGAGGCTGGTTTCCAGGAGGCAAGGCAGGAGCTGCAGGAAACCTGCAGACAGAAGAGGTGTGGCAGGCAACATGCTCAGAGGGTGGGGGCTTCAGTCTCACTAGAGCAATTTTCTTGCGCTGGGCGGGAGTTAGGACTCACTGATGTAATATTTTGTTAGGTCGGCTACAGAATAAATGTAAAAGTCTTGAGGTTCTTCCTTCAATTCATATGAATGTGATTAAAAAGACGAAGAGACGTGGAAAGGAGACACGAAATAATATTCACAAGCCTAACTTCTAGTGGTTTCCTGTTCTAAAGATCAGCCTATCAA
>NW_015159720.1:39860-47136 GCF_001447785.1 Gekko japonicus
AGTACCAAGCCTTGGCAAAGTTTGAGATGCAGAGCAAAATGTGATTTGGGGAGCATCTTGTGTTTCATGAAAGAGGCAAAATGGTTAGTTTTGTTTCAACTGATATGTCTGACATAAAGCTGAGGAAGCGTTAAAAGATTTGTGGGTTTGGATGGCTTTCTTTTTGTTTCATGACTCAAAATGTCTAGTATTTTTAAAAGGCAGAAGTAGGAAGGAAATTTCAAATGCTGATCAAACTCTTTACGGTTTCAGGTGTCTTTTAAAACAAACAAGCTGGCAGAGATTTTGGAATGTCAGAAGGTGCCAACGATGGGGAACAGCTCTAAGTATCACAAAAGGTTGAGTCGTGGACTGAGGCTTCAAGACCAGATCTGGTACGCGAGATGAACAAGCTGATTCCTATATTTCAAGCAGAATTTGCCAGTTTCCATAACGAGTTTGAAACTGGTATAGCTGTTACAGCTTCCCTCAGAGTGTGTGAGAGATGGTGAGCTTTCCTTGCTGAGAGACAAATCCCTTGGCCTCTTCAGAGACTCGTGATATCTTAACTGGATTGAAACGGGATTAAATTTCATGCTCCTCCAGTCATATTTGGAGGCTCTGCTCTGGATACCACCACCATCTGAGGCAAGACAGGTGGCGTCCAGAGAAAGGGCTTTCTCAGTTCTGGCACCAAAACTTGGGAACTCCCTCCCCAGGGAGATTCATATGATTCTCTCTAGAGTCGGCTTTCACACACGCTGAATAATCCACTGTCAAAGCACTTCAGTGATTGTTTGCAAGTGGATTTTACTGTTGCATGTGAGCTGTGGTGGCTCAGAGATTAAGACGCTGAGCTGCAGACCGGAAGGTCTGAAGTTCGGCAGTTCGAGACCCGAGTGCTGCCTGATGGAGTGAGCTCCCATCTCTGGACCCAGCTCCTGCCAACCTAGCCGTTTGAAAGCAAGAAATTGCAAGTAGATAAATAGGTATCGCTTTGGTGGGAAGATAACAGTGTTCTGTGCACCTTGGCACTTAGTCATGCCAGACACATGACCATGGAGAAGTCTTCGGACTGTTGCCCTGCAAGGTGCTTATTGCGCTCTTATAGACATAAAGTCTATAAGTGATAAAAATGGACTATGCTTATTCATGTGCAAAAGGGACTGAGATGTAAGGTGACCAGATCGTGATGCCAGCTGTACACACAAAGCAGCAGATGCTGAGGCGATGTGCCCGTGGTTCCCGAGGCCACCCCGCTCCAAGATGTATCCCTAGCCACATGAAACACCCAGAACAGCCACTCGCCATTGTGGTTTAAACAGATGCTTCCCAACGCCATTAGGGAAGTTTCCTCTACAACGCAGGCAACCCCCCCCCCCAACCTTCTCCGCAGGGTAGGCACAAAAGACTCTTTTCCCACCTTCTGTTGACAAAGGACTTAGCCTTCCTAATCCTCTCGAGGAACCCGGTTTTACCTGACCTGGCCGAGGAAATGGACTTCTGTAACAATAGGTGATAGCCGATGAGTCATCCCAAAGTCATCCTGCCACAGACTTAGAGTTTAATACTGACCAACCCTTTAAGCCCCCATCCCCATTGCAGACGTGACTTTTTGGAACGGACCACAAGGGGTTGTCTCAAGGGAGGTGGCCAGCAACGCCCTCCCCCAGAGCCCCCATACAAAAGTGGGCACCCAGCAACGTGCTCGCTCTCTAGATCTCTTAGCTCTCTAGCTATTCCTATCCTGAAACCCACCCTGCCTCTTAAGACTTTTGAACTGCAGCCAAAGTCCCCACGTGTTTCTGCCGGTTCAGAACACGATCCCTATTTCCTATTAGTCTCTCCTATTTTTCCTCACTCACTCACTGGAGAAGACCCTGATGCTGGGAAAGATTGAAGGTCAAAGAAGACGGGGACGGCAAAGGATGAGATGGTTAGACAGTGTCATAGATGCAACGAACATGAAATTGAGCAAACTTCAGAGGACGGCGGAAGACAGGAAGGCCTGGTGGGATCTGGTCCATGGGGTCGCGAAGAGTCGGACTCGACTGTGCGACTGAACAACAAAAAGTTTTCCTTTGGGATGTGCCATCCCGCTGAGGACAGGTAAATATTGCCCCTCAACGAAACATCCTGCTCATGCGAATGTCTCTTGATTTTCTATCTAATTTCCTAGAAGCTGTGTAATTGTGTGAGTGTTTGTGTATCATTTGCTTGTGGAGAATCTACAGTAAAGGAATCATTTTATATTGAAATTAGCCTCCGTGTCTATTCCTGGTGCTTCTGGAAGAAGCAGGACCCCTGTATATAAAGGTACTTGTTCCCTTATTGCCTATTGCTATTTTAAAACATTTCATATTCCCCAATATTTATAACAACTCAGAGCAATCAGGCTAACAGGACAGCACTGGCTCTTTAGCTTGGAAACAGAGATGAGCACCGCCTCCTAGAGCCAGATTCGACTGGCTTTCAAGCAAGGGAAACCTTTACCTTTATGTTAAAATCTAGTTGCAAAGTGCATTGAAAATGGATTGAAAATGCATTGCTCAGTGTGTGTGAAAGGGCCCTCAGTGTCTTCCATCAGTGTGTGAGGACTTTTTTTATTCAGCTGGCAGATCCCACACAATGGTCATTGGTCCCCCCTTCTAGTGTTGTTTGTTTATTTGTTTTAATTGAATTGTTTTATAGTTCTAAATGTTGTTTTTAATTGTTCAAATGTTTTAATGTTTTTGTGTATGCTGCCCTGGGGGCCATGATCAGGTGGAAAGGTGGCATAAAAATATCCTAAATAAAATAAATAAATATTTGTGAGAGTGGCTGAGACCCTGGAGAGGAGCCGAAGAGAGCCTCAGATGATCAGGAACTTTGCACTGGCCTGGCCCATCGGTTGTACATCTGACAGGCGCAAGGGCGGTAGATTTTTCAAGCAGGAGCCTATGGGAATCCCACGTGAACACATGAAGCTGTCTTATTCTGAATCAGACCACTGGTCCATCAAGGTCAGTGTCTACTCAGACTGGCAGTGGCTCTCCGGAGTCTCAACCTGAGGTCTTTCCCATCACCTGCTACCTGATCCTTTAACTGGAGATGCCAGCGATTGAACCTGGGCCTTTTTGCATGCCAAGCAGATGCTCTACCGCTGAGCCACTCTACATGCCAAGCAGATGCTCTACCACCCCAATGTGGTATGGAATAATAATGACGATTGGTAATACCCATTAGCCTTCTTCATTTGTGTACAAACAACGGGTCATCATGATCTCGACTCACCCCAAATTCTGTGCCTTCTGATTTACAACCAGAGTCACACTCAAGAGTCATGAAGCTTGGGAGACCAAAGTAATAGATCAACAATTCTTCCTTTGGGACAGGAAGGAACACTAAGGCCATCTCAAGGGGGAGGGAGGGAGAAAGACAGAGGTCATTCAGACCCCTAACACACAAGGGTCAGAAGGGGAAAGCCATTTTACCTTCGTACAACCAGTTAGCTCATACTTGAACTCGGCCATGATTGTGGCCATTACGAAGATGATTTCTCAATGCTATAATTTCAAGATTTAAAGAGCCAGTTTAAATGGCCAGTGCAAGGATATATCCAGAGCAGGATTAGAGGAAGTGTTTACATCGACTTTTAAGCCCTGATCCGTACTGTAAACAGAGAGTGTGCGGGTGTGGTTTTTATCATTTTCTTAAATTCTTTTATATTTGGAATTCAGGAAGTCTGATCTCTGTATCCACACTACGCCTAAATTCAATCATGTTTAGCAAAGAGAAGCAAGAGGAAGGGGCAGCTGTAGATTCCTTGTCCTTGGAGTGCATCAAGCGTGTTTTGATTCCTGCAGTAGCTGGAGAGAGCAAAGTGGGAGACGCTGTAAAGAGATGATGCCTTAAAGTGGCAATGCATTCAAAGGACGCTGATGTTCTAATCCATCAGCAGGCACTGCTCTAGAAATTAGATGGTAGCAATGGTGAGGAGAGAGAGAGAGAGAGAGAGAGAGAGAGAGAGAGAGAGAGAGAACTAGTTTACTCAGAAGTAAGGGAAAACGGCAGAGGTGCCAGGTGGAGACCCGGGACTGCCATGGAACTTTCCAATCTCCCAAGTAACCAGGATCAGAGGGTTGTAAAACGCATTGGGTCACAGCTGACCTTAGAGAAATGTATTGCCTGAGTTTGAACAACATCCCCGTCCTTTCTGCAAAACAAAAACCCTCCAACCAAAAGTTATTTTTAGAATTTAATGTTGCACAATTCAGGGTTACTGCAGAAAAGGGCATCCCCATATCAAGTTGTCACCTGGTAACATTTAAGCACACTTACTCATGCTGTAATATCACATTATCTTGCCCCATACTATTATTCGCTATCAGCAAGGCATTTTGGGGGGGGGGGGGAATCCCCAATGTCTCCTATTAAATCTCCGAGTCGCCTATTAAAAGAAATACAGGGAATTTGCTATATTGAGACAACAAAAGGAAGTTCTTTCACCATAGACATTTATTCAAGATAGCATGCATTTTGGGATAGAGTTGAGTTCCAAATGCACATTTGAGAGAGATTTGTGACTTGACTTAGAAATCGAGGATATTTCTAAAATACACGGAACCATCAAAAAATCATTCTCCCCACAGCTGAAAAAGAAACAGCCCTTGCCTGTAATACTCTTGGCATCTATCAAATATCCATGGGGAACAACGAGGACGGAGAACCATGATGGAGCAGGATGCAAACAAACCATTGCCCAGGTTGGAGATAATCCTCGAATTTTTTTACTCCACGAATGTTCGGGATTTCCCTTTCTCAAAGAGTTACATGCTGACGGCTCCTGCTTCTAGGGCCAGTTCTCCAGAGCCATTATGCACATCCCCAAATACAGGTAGCGGCTCTAACTGGTAGAAATTTTTTAGCAATGCTACTCAGGTTTCAAGAACAGGTCTTTGTTCACTGTGGGGGGGAGGAAAGCAGGTTATGGTTAAGAAAGCAAAAAAACCATCCTGTTTAAAATACTTTGTCAAAGCAGCCTTTCCCCCACTGTTTATGGGCTTGAGAGGACCGCAAGAGACCCATTAGGATCAAAGAGGGACAGACTCCTTATTCATATTGCACGGTACAGCAAATTTGGTATTTCGTTTGCACAGTTCCAGAAGGGATTTAAGCAGCCGAGTTGTCCATGTTTCTTGGAGTAACAAGAACCATCCAACGCTGGAGCCAACCTCTGGGTGAAATGCAGATCAAGAGACTTTTTTGCGGACCATCAGGTTGTTGGCCAGTCTGGTTTTTTCCTTTCTCCTGGACCGGTGGGACTTGCTTACGGGAAGCCTGTAGGGAACAGACTCAATGGCTGGCTCTCATTAGTTGGAAGAGGTGATCGGTAGCCATCGAAGGTGCGTGGAATGCTTCCGCTGGTGGAACCCGAGCTGTTACTGAGCGTCTCTATGCTTCCTTCTCGCTGTAGCTCTGCAGTGGAAACAGAAAGGCACCCCCTGCCCAGTTAATGTCTCTGGCCAGAAATAAAAATAAGGAAAACGTTGGGTTAGTGTAGGACTAGGCTTGTATCAGGAGCTGCGGTGGCTCAAGTGGTTAAGACGCTGAACTGCAGGCTGTGGAAGGTCAGTAGTTCAGGAGTTCAAGACCCGAGTGCCGCATGATGGAGAGAGCTCCCATCTCTAGTTCCAGCTCCTGCCCACCTAGCAGTTCGAAAGCAAGAAATTGCAAGTAGATTAATAGGTACCACTCCAGTGGGAAGGTAACAGCGTTCCGTGCACCTTGGTGTTTAGTCATGCCGGCCACATGACCACGGAAACGTCTTCGGACAGCGCTCGCTCTTTGGCTTTGAAATGGAGATGAGCGCCGCAACCCTAGAGTCAGATTCGACTGGCTTTCGAGCAAGGGAACCTTTACCTTTACCTTTAGGCTTGTATCACACTCACCGTGGTTACAGCAGGAGTGGACTGGGAAGGGGAAATGAGTCTGGAATGAGCCCAGCAGTGCAGCCAGTACTTCAGGGGCCACTGAACTCAGTTGCACTGACAATAGACCTCGGTTCATCCTTCGCCTTATCCCACAAAATAGCAGCAGCGCAGGAGAAGTTGGTAAGCTGACACCAGTTACCAATGAAAGGTTAGAGCAAAGTGAGCCCCGAAGTGCTGGCAGAGTGGTTGGGTCTAGGCCACCGGGTGCCCCCTAGGACAGTGGCCCACCGGGAAATATCCCTGTAAGTTAAATGGCCAGTCCGCCCCTGGGTTAGATGGTGATGTAGGATTCAACCCAAACTCTGTATCCCCAAATCCCAGCTTTTAAGCTTTTGGTAGGTCACATCCATACAGAATATACCTAGCTCTAAACACTTGTTGAGATTCAAGTTCTGAAACTTGAAAGTCTTGTTGGTAACGGCTGAATAACCATTTAATTTAAAACTGAAGAAATCAAGGCTGGACATTCAAGCCCTCATCAGTCATCTGAGCAACCTTGCCACTGCGGGACACAGAACACCCAGTGTGGCCTCTGATGTACTTAATGGGTCTCTCTATGGTGGCCTCCATTGGCCACGGCAAACTGATGGGTCAGCCTGTTCACCACGACAATCGTCGAAATGCTGCATTTTTTAGTTCACTCCACATTGAGATGAAACAGGATGCAGGACTAGATGTTCAATCCTGCACAGCTGCTCTTATAACTGTGCGGAACCGTCACGTTCAGAGGCAGAATCCTCCGAGTTTCAGTGCTAGCGGGCCGAAACAGAGTGAGGCCCTGCTTGTTCACTGTGTGCAATAGGATACTGAGTAAAGAACTGATCTGATCCAGCACGGGTGCCCTTCTGTTCTTAGAAACAGGGACAATTCCAGGTTTGGTCCTCAGCAGACAATCCCCAGGGGCCTCCTTCTGCCCACCACCAGGGCCCCCTCATGCCCTCCTTTCCACCCCACCTGCATGCTCCCCATCTGCCCGTGTGCCCTTCCCCACTGCTCAGTGGCCTACCCCACCTGATAGCGCTGGCCAGTGTATGCAGCTGGGAGGGTTGCTGTCATGGCCACGAGCAGTGCCACCAATGTGCACCATTAATGTGCCCCTTTCTCAGTGATGCTGGGCAGTTGGGAGGACGGGTGCAGACACATGGCAGGGGAGGTGCGTGGGTGGGGATCAGCAGCAATTTAGCTCTGAAATGAGTGGCATATCCCACACTAATGCTGGCCTTATCCCGTCTGATTTGAGTCCTTTTATCTCCCCCTTGTACACAGCTGGCTTCGGTTAAGCATCTCACATCACTCGACGGGGTTGCCGTCAGCAGGACGCCGGG
>NW_015159720.1:47252-49222 GCF_001447785.1 Gekko japonicus
AAAAAGGGGGGGGGGGGGGGGGGGGCTGGGAGGCTGTTGATCCGTGGAGATTGGTGAGGCCGGGGCTGTGAGAGGGGTAGCGAGGGCTCCAGCAGGAAGAGAGGGCAGCAGGGGCATGGCGGCATCAACCGTGGCCCTCCCTCTAGTCCGTGTTTGTGGCTCTCAAGGTCGAAGCAGACAAGCAACTGTCCCCGAACAATGGCAGTAAGAACCAGGGAGGGGGAAGCAAACTTGACCAAAAAAATGGAATCAGAAACCACAAGGGTAAGAAAGAAGCCTAATAAAGGGCCATTATTAAAAACCTGGCGCTGCGGTGGCTCAAGTGGTTAAGACGCTGAACTGCAGGCTGGAAGGTCGGTAGTTCAGCAGTTCAAGACCCGAGTGCCACATGACGGAGTGAGCTCCCGTCTCTGGTTTGGCGTGATGTGTTCAGGCCACTGGAACTTTTCGACGCGGCTTTCATTGGGCCCTTATTTGTTTTTAACTGCCTTTCTAATGAATACATACATTTTTGTATATTATAAGTTTAAACTGGGTTTTTAATATTGGCCCTTTATTAGACTTCTTTCTTACCCTGAAGCAGACAAGCTCCAGAGAGGACCGTGTCAGGATCTTCCTCAAATCTTAAATTAAGAATTTTTGGGATCCCGGGGGCCAGGGATGCCAGACTCCAGGTGGGACTTGGGGCTCCCCCCTGGAATTACTGCCCATCCCCAGACTACAGAGATCAGCTCCCCTGGAGAAAATGGGTGCCTTGGAGGGGGGTGGGCTCTGGGGCCTTGCACTGCACCCCACTGAGGTCCCGGTCTTCCCCAGGCTCCACCCCCAGATCTCCAGGAGCTTCCCAGCCAGGATCTGGCAACCCTACCTCTACATCCCCCGCCGGTGGTCAGGGGACGAGGACCTGACAACCCTGCCTGGGAACGTGAGTCACAGGGAGCTCCGGAGAGAGGAGAGATAGAAGGGGTAGTCCTTCCACCCATGAACGTTTTTGCCCGCCAAAAGCACGCTCCATCTCAGAAGGGGGGAAAAGACAGGCAGCACCTGTCTTTTTGATGCCTTCCGAGGTGACCAGGAACAAGGAAGGGGCAGTTTTGATGAGTGAAATTGTGCAGCTGCAGCAGGAGGTTTAAACTCCTCTTCCTCTGAACCTCAAGACAAGTTTTTAAAGATGCCCTCCCCTGGGGCCAGTTCCATGTTTTTACAGGCCCTGGCCGGAGAATGCTCACTTCCCCCTCCCTCTGCCCACCACCACGACCCCCCCACTCATGCCTCCCTTCCTGCCCCCCCCACCTGCATGCCCTTCCCTCAGTCGCTGTTCCCGACAGCCGGAAGTGCTGCTGCTGCTGCGACTGTCCCCGCCTGCACGCTCTGGCAGTGCTGGGCAGCCCAGGTAGCCCGGAGCACAGGAGGGATCACTCTTGCAACAAGCAAGCGGGGGATTAAAATGTGGAGTTCACTGCCAGAGGGTGTAGTGAGGGCCTATGCTCCCTGTAAACTGTGGAGCCTTGTGAGCAAAAATTGTGCTTTGTGAGTTACTGACATTAAATTTGTGAGTGAGTGATTTGGTTACTGCATAAGTTAGTTTGCTCTGGAGCCATTCTTCCTGAGCGAAGACAAGAATGCGTGAGCTGGAGGTTAAAAAACTGTGAGCTACCTCACACCAACTCAGCTTCGAGGGAACACTGGTGAGGGCCATAGGAATAAACAGCTTTCAAAAGGGATTAGATGGAGTCATGGAGGATAAGCAGGGGTCTTTGGGGTCAGAGCACGCCGGAGCACTGCTCCGGCAGCCCAGGAGCCGGCACAAATAATGGCGGCAGCAAGCCCCGCCCCAGCTCCCGACGCTGGGGCCGGGGGGAGGCATGGAGATCCCCGCCGCCAGGTTTCCTGGGCCCGCGCAGAAGCGTTGCGGCTCGGGGGAGGCCCGGAGAGCCCTGCTGCCGGCGCTGAAGCGGTAAGTAAGGGAT
>NW_015159720.1:49393-79149 GCF_001447785.1 Gekko japonicus
CCTCCTTCTTCCCTTCTCTCTCTTTCTTTCCATCCTTCTTTCCTTCTCTTTCCTCCCTTCTTTCCTTCTCTCTACTCTCTCTCTTTCCTTCCCTCTTTCCTCCTTCTGTGGCCCAACTCTCTTCACTTCCCCCCCACACAGACCAGCTGGGGAAGGAAAGGGGAGGCTTTTGATGTCCGGTGATGTCAGGGGGCATGCCATATGCTAATAGCCTAGTAGCTCATTAGCATACCATATGCTAATGAGCTCCTGCAGCTCTTTTTCTAGGAAAAGACCCCTGAGGATAAGTCTATCAATGGCTACTAACCATGGTGGCTGAGGGGAACCTCCCCATTCAGAGGCACTAAGCCTTTGAATCTGAGAGCCAGGAGGCAACATCAGGGGAAGGCCTCGGCCTCTGTGCCCTGTTGTTGGCCAACCAGAGGAACGGGTTGTCTGCTGTGTGAGACAGGATGCTGGACTAGGTGGCCCACTGGGCTGATCCAGCGGGGCTCTTGTGACATCTTTTTGTAACCTGTGCTTGCTTCTGTCCTGGGTCAGTAGCATTTGCTAGGCTTGCCCAAGAGAAGCTGTGCTTGCAGCCTCCTTCGACCTGTCTCCTTGCATGGTTCTTCTTCTTTTTTTAAAGGCAACAAGATTTTCAGGACTATTTTTGGACCAGGTAGATCAATACTGGGAACTGTTAGTAACCGTCACGCGGCCCCACGGCAAAGCCTGCAGGCTGGAGAAAGTGCCCCCACCCCCGCTTCCAAGGCAAGAAGGATCAAGAGCCACGCCACGTGCATACTGACGAAACGCCTCTTACGCCAGGCAGCCTGGTTCGAGCAGTTGGCGCAGTATTCATTTGGAAGGCAGCCCCTAGACCTGGCGTTATGCCCAGCTCAGCCCAGGAAAACATCCCTCACGGACCGTGCCAGGTAATCCACAGGGAAGGGCAGCCGCGGAAAGCAGAGAGCAAGAGAGTTGAGCCAGACCAGGCAGGGAACTTCAGATGCAGCAGAAAAGAAGTGTCAGAGGGCAGCCGTGCTGGTCGGCGAGAGGACAGCTGGATTTCACCCTGGCCCTTTTTAACTGCCTGCCCTCAGCCTTGTCAGAAGGGAGATACTCACCGATTCCCTGCCCTCAGTGTCTCCGTCCCTGCCAACTGAGCGCTGTCAAAACAGCGGAACGTGTGTCGTCCATTTTATAAGGACATGTGTACAACATGTGATCCACTTATCTCACCCCTACTTTATCCAAGTGCCCGGGAAGATCTGGAAAATTCTAAAGTGGCCAAATTCTGTGCTGAGAACAGCTAGCTTGGAGTCCAGTCGCACCTCAGAGACCAACAAGGGTTTTGGGGTCTGAACTTTCGAGAGGGAGCTTTGATTCTCTAAAGCTTATACCCCCCCCCAAAAAAAAAAACGCTTGTTGGTCTCTAAGGCGCCTCTGGACTTGAATCTAGCCGTCGGTCTCTAAGGCGCTTGGTGACTCGAGCCTAGCAGAGATGACAAATTCTAGGGAGCAGCGGCATCCCCTGGAGATCTCTTGCCTGTCTGACTGAAACTTATTTTGGCTTCCTTCCCAGTTCCTCAGGTGCTCCCTGAGGAAGAACCTCTCAGTTTACTTCAAATGTTGCTTGTGGCAAAATGTGGAGGCTATTTTGATTGGTGTCTCCCATGTCACAGGATGTGGTGGTGGGGGAAACAGTCGAGTCCTAGCATGGTAGAACGGCTGTCCCGCTCCAGGGGTCGCGGCCGACACCCAACCGACCCCGGGGGCCTCGACAACTAGCTCGGGCATGCAATGCGTCAACTCACCAGCAGAGGAGCGGCGCGATGGGGCAGGGTAGCCCCCCCCTCTCGACAAGCAAGAACGGCAACCCAGCAGGACGGAAGCCCGGCCGCGCCCGAGGGAGCAGCAGCGGCCCAGGAGGCAGCGGAAGGGGGAGGCTCCCGGGGCATGCCGTAGAGGCGAGGCAGCCGGGCGGCGCCGGCGGCGCGGTCCTAAGGCCGCCAGAGCCGCCGCTGGCGTGCGTGCGCATCACTCAGGGACGCCCCGTCGGCGTCTCTCCTGATGTAGGGGGGAGGAGTCAAACACACGGGAGGGACGGGGCGGGCTGAGTGCGGCACAGAGCGAATAAAAGGGGGATTACAGAGAGGGCCGGGGAGGAGAGTACTCAGCAACCAAGGCTGGATCAGAGAGAGAAGGACGACAAGGGCGCAGATACGGCGTGCAGGCAGAGGGGCGCTAGGGGTGACCGCAACCCCACCCCCTGCCAATCTGAGGCCACCTCTCCCGCGCTTTCACTCGAACCCGCCTCACACTCAGCCTGCCCGTCGTCCCGCGTCAGGGCTGACGCCTCCCCAACACGGCCACCGGGGGCGCCATCCCGAAGACCAAGGGGGACCGCGACAACGGCCTCCGCCACTCCAGACTGAAGGTGGGAGGAGTGTATTTGGGAATGCTTCCCCTTTGTTAATAACTCCTTGCCAGTTGAAACACAAGCACATGGGGAAGTGGGTTAAGCCGGACTCTCTCCCTGGTGTGCTAGTTTTCTTTTATGTGATGGAACTTGAAAAGAATTGGGATTTAATCTATTTATTTAGTACATTGTTATCCCACCCTTCCTCCAAGGAGCCCATCTCACTCTCCGGTCTCCCATTTTATCTTCACAACAACAACCCTGTAAGCAGGGGTCATTTCCTGCAGGAGCGCACAGGAGTGGAGCTCCGGCAGTAAGGAGCCCAGGGGGTGTGCACATGCAACAAGCCCCGCCCCCTGCTCCCAGCAGCCCTCAGTTGTACCAGGAGGAGCAAGAAGCAGCCAGGTAAGTTGCAGAGCCCCCACCCCGCCTTCAGGTACAAGCTCTCCCTCCTCTGTGAAGGCAGATCTGCACATTCCCCACCCCCAATAGCTAGCAATCCAGAACAGTCCAGTGGAGCCTGAGCGGTGGGTGTAGCCTTCTGACACACTTCCGGTGATGTCAGGGGGTATGGCATATGCAAATAAGTTATGCTAATAAGTTATGCTAATGATCTCCTGCACCTCTTTTTCTACAAAATGACCTCTGCCTGTGAGGAAGCTGAGGCTGAGAGAGCCTTGTGCCTGGCCCAAGATCATCCAGCAGGCTTCCATAGCTGAGTGGGGATTTGAACCTGGGACTCCCAGATCCTAATCTGGTACCCGAACCACTACATCAGTCAAGCTCGCATGCCCCACTTGCAGTCTGAGTTGGTAAAGTCCAGTCAACCACCTCATTTTGCGGCACATATAGGCCTGGTCTGTGAGGTGTGTGGGGTCTAGGGGCATGTGTTCGGTATAAACTGAACCGAATAAATACCCCAAAAATACCTTATAGGTGGTAGTACAATTGGAACTTTGATTGCCATCTGTTTTTTTAAACTGTATTGCTACTATGGAATTTTGCTAATATGGCGTCTATTGTGATTTTTATTCGTTTTAAACTATGATATGAATTTGGTTTTGTTGTGCACTGCCCTGAGCCCTATTGGGGAACGGGTGGTATAAAAGCCAAATATAATAAATAAATAAATTCAGGTGAATGCAGGTTAGACAATCTGATTTGGCTACTGATATAACTGTCCCAAATGAAAACTGATATTATTCGGCTTTTATTTGGGTTGGCTATATCGCTGAGTCACGTCGCCATGGCAGTGCAGTTTGGAAAAACCATTCCCTTCAATCCTGGAGGCATGCAGCAGCAGTGGTGCAACTCCACAAATGAAGGGAAGGATTTTTGAATACTTTCTCTTCACTCCCGGAGTTGTGCCACCTTCACTCTTGGATTCACACCGCCTGGGCGGCACGCCTCTACAACTTAAGGAAAGGAAGGGAAGGCATTTTTAAATGCTGAATAAATTGGGTTTCCCAATTATTTACCTGAATTCCAATATCATACCAATATTGGGATTCAGGAATGTTGGGAAATACTGATTTTTTTGTGTCCAATGGACCCGGAAAAAAGCTGATTTCTTCCCCACACACCCTAGTGGCATCCCCATGAGGGATTTTGCAATGATGGTGAGCCCAGCCAATGAGCACTGAGCTAGCTTTCATTTGTATAACCCTGCCGTTTTGTCTGTACAGTCTCATTCCACACTCTGTACCTTGGTCAAGTTTGGAGCAGTGATGCTTTGTATTCTTGGTGCTTGGGGGGCAACAGTGGGAGGGCTTCTAGAGTTCTCGTCCCAATGGTGGACCTCCTGATGGCACCTGGGTGTTGGCCACGGTGTGACACAGAGCATTGGACTGAATGGGCCATTGGCCTGATCCAACATGGCTTATGTTTTTATGTTCTTAGAATGTTTGGAACTATCTTCATAGATAGATAGATGAATATCCCAAAGCACATTTGGTTGGAAAAGAGCCAGAGATTTCTCTCCTTCAGGCACAAGCTACCAACATGCCTCACCACATGTTGGACTTCGACCTGTGAACCAGGCAGATGTCTGCCCACGACATGGTCTGGCCCCACATGCATTGGAGAAGTGGAGAGCCAAAAGCCCCTGGAACCCTCTGAGTCCCAAAGGAGGGAAAGATTTTGCTGATGAAAAGCCCCACTGTGCTGTTTTGGGCACAGCAACCCCTACCCACGTCGCCTCTTCTGCCGCCTTTGAGAAGGGGTCAGCACTACTTACCTAGGCCTCGATGAGGGGCCTCCAATGGAAGAGGCAGGTGAGCTTGGGGTTTGTGAGGGAATTACCTTCTCAACCCGGGGGTTGCTCCCACTCGCTTTGGGGAGAGGTGCTTGGGAGTGGCTGCGTTTGGAAGCGACTGTGGTGGCTGAGCCTGTTCTGTGGATAAATAGAGGGCTGTGTTCATTTTGGGCGGGATTGAAGAGGAGGCAAAAAACGGGTAAAAGAATCAGAAGCAGATGTTTAGAAGGTGGAAATTGTTACTGGTTTGAATAGGTCTTGTTACTGTCTTCTGTTGTTCTTCCAAGGAGTGCTGGGTGTAATTCAGGGACCCCCTTCCCCAGTTTTATCCTCACCACAATCCTGTAAGGTAGGGTAAGTGGAGAAGGTGTGACTCGGCTAGGGAGGTTGACCAAGTGAGGAGCAGACCCAGTTTCTTATTGGTCCAAAGCTGAATCAGTAGAATGAAGTAGGAGAATGGGAGATACTGGTTTTGAATACTCCCCCACACAATTTTTTGGGGAGGGGGCTAGGCAAGATGACCTCCAGTGACTCTCCTTGCATGCATACACATCCCGTCCTGGAGAAGGGATGGGGATTGACGGGGTGCACAAGGGTGTGTCCCCCCCTGTTTCCTCCAAGTACCACTCCCATAGGGAAGCTGGAGGCAGTGGAGCTCAATTCGGGTGTGATCCCCCATGCTGGTAGGAGTGGACAAGCCAACCATCTTTGGTGGGCCACCTCTGGGCTGTGGGTGTGACCATGCTGCACACCGATGCTGGTGTCCCCCCTTGCCATCAAAACCCCTTGTATTAGAGAGTTAGCTGTTTAGGGCAGGATACTCCTAGCCCCCACTTTTGCTAGCTATGTTATTTTTCTGTTTAAAGGGAGTTCTTTCTGATGCTGGGAAGTGCTTCAACACGAGCTCTCACCTCCTGCAGCCAGAGCTCTGCTCTACCACTTCACAGTGCCATGTGTGGAGGCCAGACCAGAGAAGAATGCTCTAACCCAGGGCTGGTTCCATTTTTGGGGGGACCCTAATTCTGCTAAAAGCCCCTCTGCTTGCACTTCCCTTTTCTACCCATCCACTTGCTTGCTCCCCGACCTGCTTTCAAGCCCCTCCCACTGCTGTGCACAAGAGGCATGCCCTTCCCTGGTGACAGGGGTCATTTCCTGCAGGAGTGCACAGGAGCAGAGCTGCGGCAGTAAAGGGCCCAGGGGATGAGCACATTCAGCAAACCCCACCCCCTGCTCCCAGCAGCCCTCAGTCAGAGCAAGAAGCAGCCAGGTAAGTCACAGAGCTCCCCCCTGGCCCCCCGGTCCAAAACAGTCCAGTGGCACCTTTAAGACCAAGTTTTATTCAGGCACAAGCTCTCCCTCCTCTGCGAGGACAGATCTGCACGTCCCCCCCCCAATAGCTAGCAATCCAAAAGAGTCCAGTGAAGCCTGAGTGGTGGGTGTTGCCTGCTGACACACTTCTGGTGATGTCAGGGGGGGTGGCACATGCAAATAAGTTATGCTAATGAATTATGCTAATGAGCTCCTGCGCCTCTTTTTCTATTAAATGACCCCTGGGTGACACTGAACAATATATTCCGCCAGTTATTGTGAGTGGAGGGGGGGGTAGGACCCATGGGTGGACAAGCAGGGGAGGAATGCAGGTGGGTGGGTGGGGGTCAGTGGCCATGGGCCCTGGCCAAATGTTTTGGGCCCTGGAAGCTGCCCCATCTTAGCCTATGCTGACACCAGCAGTGCTCTAACTGGGAAATGAATACCAGAAATGACACTGAGATAGCACATGCAAATGAATCTCTCCAGACCATCCTGTATGCTATGGGAGGTAATGCAAGGGCTTTCATACAGGGAAGAGGTTGTTTATAGCCGCAAGGGAATCATAAGCACAACGGAATAAAGCAGCAGCAGCAGCCTTGTCTGCACAGTACCCTTTCAGGAAGTGGTGTGGGGAACAGTCCCATGTTTGATTGTGCCATTATGCTCCCCACCCCACCCCCCGGAATCCTGAATTCGCAATCCTGACTTTAGTGAAAAAGAGGACCAGTTTGACCTAAACCTGTAATGAAGTTTTCACTACAGAAGACTAAAACTTGCTTGAAAGCACCATGGATATTAGGGGTGTGCAGGGTTCTTCCCTGGGTTTTGTCGATTGGATCCCCCAGAATTTCTGAATTTCTGAAAAGTCCTGGATCCCAATACTGGCAAAGTATTCAGGTCTGGGGTTGTTTTTTTTTTTTTTTTTTAAATCATGATTTTTCTGGGTCCAACAGACCCGCGATGGGAAAAAATGAAAGAAAAAAAAACCCCCAACCCAGCTAAAGAACAGCAAGGCCGCAAAACACAGCTCAGCAGCGGCTCCCACCTCTTAGCTGTTTTCCCGATCTTTTCTGCAGTTTGGTTTAAAGGGATTGCAGAAGAAAAAAGGGGCGAACAGCTGATAGGCTGTTTCCTCACCTCTCAGCTGTTTCCCTCATCTCCCCGATTCTGAGAACATCTGGGATTTTTTGAGGATTCCCCCACCCCCCATTTTCCCAAGAAACCCTGGATACTTTTGGGATACTGAAATAGACCCCAAAAATGCAGATAAGGTCTTTTCGGGAATATTTTTGGCTCGGGAAGGTCAGCATGCACACCCCTAATGGATACCAGTTGGATTCTGAGCTCCATTTGTGAGGATGTGTATTTCCAGTTTCTGGGAAATCACAAATCTCTTAAATCCATATTTAATCCAATTGAAAAACCTTATATAAGCCATTAAAGAACAGTGTTCCCTAACTGTGGGAGCTCATTGTGCTCTCCCTATTTTTAAAAATTATGTGGTTTCCGGTTTTCCCTTTAACTACCTGAAGTCAAGCCCTGACCTGGATAGCCCTGGTTAGTCTTTGGATGGGAGTCCTCCAAGGAATACCAGGGGCATGATGCAGAGGCAGGCAGTGGCCAGCCACCTCTGAATGTCTCTTGCCTTGAAAACCCTACGGGGTCGCCATGAGTCAGCTGTGACTTGATGACAACCCCCTCCCCCCAAACCCTGAAGTCAAATAAATTATGAGTTTGCAAAATACAGTCCTGCTAACTTATAGGATGAGAAGTTAATTATATCAACACATATGAGAATAAAGGTAGTATTATTATTTCATTACCGTTAGAGTCAAGTCCAGGATTACCTGAGAGACCAACAAGACTCTCCGGACATAGCTCTCAAGAGCCGAAGCTCCCTTTGTCAGACACGAGTAAGAACAGAGATTGGAGTCTTTTTAGCCCAGTCAGAAGGTGCTACTTCTGCCAAGGTGTTCCGGGACTCGTATCTAACTGTTCTACCGCAGATCAACTGGGCCGCCCTCTGAAACTATTATTTTGCTAGGAATAATTATCCCACCACTGCTATTACTGCAACTCTTACGACTTGCAACACTAACTTTTCCTAAAAATGTAACAAATGCCCAAAGGATTCTGGGAGGCATTAATACAATCAAACCCCACCCACAATCAGAAAGAAAAGGAAAGGAAAACTATGTCAAACTCAGGCCTTGTTTGCCATGTATTTGTTAGCTGTCTGCCTTTTGTTTCTGTAGCTCACTGCCTGGTTTCATTCTAGCTGGGAATTAGAGGGGAGTGTGTGGGGTCTTTGCTGAGAGTTGCGCTGGTTTATAACTGTGTCCATGCGGGGCCTCCCTATAGAGGGAAGTATGCATGCTTGGCCTTGAGTACCAGACACTGATAGATAATGTAACCATATGATTGCAGGTGCCGGGGGAGGATTAACGAAGCACAGTAGATTTTGGCAGTCTGAATGTATGGATGTGATTGGACTGGGCACTGGGGGGGGGGGGTGTTGTTTGACATGAATAATATGGGAACTGGTGCCAAGGGAGCCAGTTCTGACACAGACTCATCTATGCTTGAAACCTCTTTACCTCTCAATAAGAAATCACTGCCATGAGAGTGTTGTTGGGAGTGAGTTCCTTCAAGACTTGACAAAATAGGACCATCTCTTCAGATACTAATAAAATACTTGGGTTTTTGCCACAAATAGATGAAGCTGCTTTGTACTGAATCCATCAAGATCAGTCTTGTCTACACAGACTGGCAGCGGGTCTCCAGGGTCTCAGGTGGAGGTCTTTCACATTACCCACCAATCTTGTCCTTTCGACTGGAGATGCCAGGGATTGAACCTGGAAACTTCTCTGCCACTGAGTCATGGTCCCACTCTTCACAAAATAGGCTGCTTACTGCTAGATTAAACATGTATAGAGACACAAAGGGATGGGACGGCATGTAGGACACTGAAGATTCCAACGCTACATGAGTTGATATTGAAGATTATGGAATGTGCTGAAATGGACAAGTTGACAAATCTATTAAAAGGAAAAATGGAAGAAGAATTTATGGGGCCCTGGAGGGCGTTCTATGACTGGTTAAAACTTAAGTGTTAAGAAAGTAAGATCAAGTGAAGAATAATAAGAATAATAGATGAAGTAGTTGTGAAATCATAATGAGAAGATATGCATGCAGAATGCTAAATTGGAGTTTTTAAATATTTCTGTATTTTTCTTTTCTTCCTCCTTTCCCCTTCCACCCTTTCTATATATAAACTAATTAAAAATTTCAAAAAAAAAATAGTATAAGCACTCTGGTTTTTGGGTGAAGCTTGGGAACGGAGCCCAGAGATCTCCTGGAATTACAACTAATCTTCCCTGGAGGAAATGGGAGCTCCGGAGGGTGGATCACATCCTGACTCAGCTCCTTCCCCACCCTAAACTCTTCCCTTCCCAGGTTCTGCCCCCAAATCTTCAGGAATCTCCCAACTTGGAACTGGCGACCGTTATCTAAGGGGGGGAACACAAAAAGCCCCCAATTGGTCACTGCCCCTATAAAAACTGTAGAAGAAGAAGAAAGGAGATTGGATTTATACCCCGCCCTTCACTACCCAAAGGTGCCTCAGAGCGGCTTACAAACTCCTTTCCCTTCCCCTCCTCACAACAGACACCCTGTGAGGTAGGTGGGGCTGAGAGAGCTCTGACAGAAACTGCTCTTTTTCAAGAACAGCTGTGCCGGAGCTTGTGACTGACCCAAGGTCACATCAGCAGGTGCAAGTGGAGGATTGGGGAATCAAACCCAGTTCTCCCAGATTAGAGTCCGCGCACTTAACCATTACACCAAACTGGCTCCTGCCACATGACCTGAGAAAGTGTGAGGGAGAGACAGGAAGCACTACATGAACCAGGGCGATCCTGTATTCAAATAAATGCAAAGTTCATATGCCGGGGGAATGAGCAAAGACACGGAGGGAGGGGTTCTGAAGCTGAGGCACTCTGAACAGAAGGAGCACATACCCCCAAGAAGGCTAGACAACCTGATGCTGGAATGGAGGCAGAGAAAGCGGGTCTGGTCAGAGGAACTGGGGAGTTCCTGGAAAGGAAGCACTTCCATAAAAACATGAGTAATATGTGTTGGAAATGTAATAACCATATTGGGTCGTACTACCATATATGGTGGACATGTAAAAAGGTTAATAAATTCTGGTTGAAATGCATACTTTCTTACAGTTAATCTTGAATATCACAATACCTCTGAAGCCAGAGATATTTTTGCTAAATTGTTTACCAGGTGAGTTTGATAAGAATCACAGATAGTTTAATTTATATGTTATAACAGCTACCAGAATTTTATTTGCAATGGCATGTAGGACACTGAAGATTCCAACACTACATGAGTTGATATTGAAGATTATGGAATGTGCTGAAATGGACAAGTTGACAAATCTATTAAAAGGAAAAATGGAAGAAGAATTTATGGGGCCCTGGAGGGCGTTCTATGACTGGTTAAAACTTAAGTGTTAAGAAAGTAAGATCAAGTGAAGAATAATAAGAATAATAGATGAAGTAGTTGTGAAATCATAATGAGAAGATATGCATGCAGAATGCTAAATTGGAGTTTTTAAATATTTCTGTATTTTTCTTTTCTTCCTCCTTTCCCCTTCCACCCTTTCTATATATAAACTAATTAAAAATTTCAAAAAAAAAATAGTATAAGCACTCTAGTTTTTGGGTGAAGCTTGGGAACGGAGCCCAGAGATCTCCTGGAATTACAACTGATCTTCCCTGGAGGAAATGGGAGATCCGGAGGGTGGATCACATCCTGACTCAGCTCCTTCCCCACCCTAAACTCTTCCCTTCCCAGGTTCTGCCCCCAAATCTTCAGGAATCTCCCAACTTGGAACTGGCGACCGTTATCTAAGGGGGGGAACACAAAAAGCCCCCAATTGGTCACTGCCCCTATAAAAACTGTAGAAGAAGAAGAAAGGAGATTGGATTTATACCCCGCCCTTCACTACCCAAAGGTGCCTCAGAGCGGCTTACAAACTCCTTTCCCTTCCCCTCCTCACAACAGACACCCTGTGAGGTAGGTGGGGCTGAGAGAGCTCTGACAGAAACTGCTCTTTTTCAAGAACAGCTGTGCCGGAGCTTGTGACTGACCCAAGGTCACATCAGCAGGTGCAAGTGGAGGATTGGGGAATCAAACCCAGTTCTCCCAGATTAGAGTCCGTGCACTTAACCATTACACCAAACTGGCTCCTGCCACATGACCTGAGAAAGTGTGAGGGAGAGACAGGAAGCACTACATGAACCAGGGCGATCCTGTATTCAAATAAATGCAAAGTTCATATGCCGGGGGAATGAGCAAAGACACGGAGGGAGGGGTTCTGAAGCTGAGGCACTCTGAACAGAAGGAGCACATACCCCCAAGAAGGCTAGACAACCTGATGCTGGAATGGAGGCAGAGAAAGCGGGTCTGGTCAGAGGAACTGGGGAGTTCCTGGAAAGGAAGCACTTCCAAGATGGTAGCTGGAATAAGCCTGGCATACAGGTTCCCAAAGGGATCTCTTTGGGCTGGGCAGCGCCATCTTATCTTGAAAATGCATTCTCTCCACCATGAGCAGAGATAGTCAACCATACATGAATGAGAGTGGAAAGGGAGAGTATCAGTGCTTGGCACATGGAGGTGATGTTGTCTTTTCACTGAAGGTTCAGAAATTGGAGGTCTACCTCTTGGATTGACCTGTCATTGAAGGAAATGAATGTGGCTAAGGCTTATTCCTCTTGCCCAGACTTTTGGGTCTAGAATCTTTGAGCAAGGTTAGAGGGCATGTGGAACTCAATGACTTCATCACTCTTTGGATCTTGTTGGCTTCCTAGGCATGGTTGCAGCCACAGGTACCTATGGTGGCTCAGTCTCAAGGTTGACACTGAAGTCTCATAAGAACATAAGAGAAGCCAATGTTGAATCAGGCCAATGGCCCATCCAATCCAACACTCTGTCACACAGTGGCCAAAAATACCGGGTGCCATCAGGAGGTCCAGCAGTGGGGCCAGGACACTAGAAGCCCTCCCTCTGTTGCCCCCCCCCTAGCACCAAGAATACAGTCTCAATGGAGGGGGTAAAATTTCACAGTGAGGTACCAGAAGCAAGGGACAGGCTATTGTCCACTTGGTTTTGAGTGTGTGTACTTTAACAGGCTCTGCTTGTGCCACCCAAAACAGACATGCTCTGCCCAACCCACTAGATGGTGCTCCATGATGTATGCTCCAAGAGCTTCAAGGGACTTGGCAATCCTATGGACAGCCCTATCTGGAACCCATCAGGAACAAATGTTCTCCAAGCCAGGCTGTCTTCAACCAGTTGCTGGAGCCTGGGACATAGCAGGCAGATGTTACTTCTCTGTTGACCAGACAAAGGCAGAAAGCCAACTTCCTAATATTTATACCAGGCCCGACCAAATCAAAAGCTTCACACTGTTTGCCAATAGGAGAGACTGACGTTGTACCCCTTTAATTCCCTTCTGTGCTTGATGAGGTCTCTCAGGCGGGCCTGAGCAGATGCTGGCCAGGGTATCATCCTAAACTCTTCCAATCACAAGTTCCCACTTCAGCATCCCAACCTCCTCATTTCTGGCCGAGAACTGAGATTGAACGTTCCCAACCGAATCTTCCAACGTGCCCCATCTGCAAAAGCTCGGACAATCCATTTCTTAAATGAGAGGAAGCCACTGGGACAAAAAGCTCGAGAACAGCTGGGCAAGACTAATCATCACTCCCCTTTTGATTTTATGATCTTCGAGGTGCAGGAAGGGGAATCGGGCTGCATCCGTCATCAGGGCCAAGCCAGGTCGTTTGTCTGATCAAGACGAAAGAACAGCCCCAGGAGTTGTCAAAGGACAACACGGGATTTTTGAAAGGGAGGAAGCCCCTGCCTGGTTGGCTAAACATGAAACCATTTTTATACGGGACATTAATCCGGGGCCTGCTAGAAAATCTATATAGCCCTCTGTTGCCTGGAACACTCATAAATTATACGGCCTTTGCTCTGCTTATGTGTGCTGTCTCTCTCTCTGTAGTGGCTCTCTCCAAACCGTGGAATCTCCTCTCCTGTGCATTATCCCTCCTAATGATTTTTCCTTTCTCCCCCTTTCCTTTATGGAAGGGGCCGTTAGGTAGAAGTTTCAAAATATTCTCCATGGGAAGAAGGGGTTGGTGAGGACGAAGAGGGAAGAATTTGCTCTGAGGAATGGATCCATCCCTCTCTCCAGTGAGATTTGCAAATTCCTGTAGAGATACCGGCCAGGCGCAATGATACAATGACTGTTGGGACGATGCGTTGATGGGGCAGCAGGGAAGCAAGAGGCCGCAACTCCGGATCTGGGAATTCTTCTTCATCATCTTGAGCTGTCAGGACGCGTTAGGCTCAAGCGCCCAGCTTGCCGAAGGAGTGACCTCGGACTGAATGGGAGAACGCTCGCAGAAAGGACTCATTGTCGTCTCTTTTTCACACGTCCATCACTTTTCACAGCACTGAGTTCTTGAAATTCAACCAATGTTTCCTTTCCTTTTTGTATCTCTGCTGAATAATTCAGAGATACACACCGCAAGCAGTTTGTCTTTAACAGGACCCTGGTTTCTGATGGCGGCAGAAGCGAGGAAATCGCAAGTGAGGTCTCTTATCCCATCCTGAAAGTAACTTAGATTTCTTACAGGTACTGTCTCTCCCTGGGGGCAGGGCCATCCCAAGGTTTCTTTGGTGCCCAAAGCAAACTATGACTTTGGCACACGTAAACACCATTTTGTAGAGAGAACAGTGAGAATCCCTTCGCTGTACTCCCACCTAGGCTGTTAGGTGGTGGCAGTGGAGTGGCACTGGTAGAGACAGCTGGTGCTTGGGCAGGGCTAGGAGGAGGAAGGGAAAGAAGGGTGGCAAGTGGGTAGCAGCTTCCCTTCGGCACGAAGGACAGAGGAGGCTCCTCTCGCCTGTTTGATGCCCCTCGAAATCTGGTGCCCTAGACCAGGGGTGTCAAACATAAGGTCCAGGGGCCAGAATTGGCCCATCCAGGGCTCTGTATGCAGCCCGCAAGCAACTAGTGCAAGAGAGGGAACAGGAGACTGCTTGGCAGGGGGAGTGGGCAGATCCACTTCGATTGTGGCTTCAGCATGGCAGAACAACCTCGTCTGTAGCAGTCAAGCATCATGGGAGCATCTGCCCAGTGCTGCACCGCTGGCTCTCCAGTCCGCCCATGTGGGTTTCCTTTGCACACACCCCTCCCACCCCATGAGGCCTTGCAGTGAGGATACCAATTCGGAACTTAACAGCTGCTGTACTTTATACAGTTTATATCTCCGGTACCTAGCATTACATTTATGGCACACATGGCCCGGCCCAACAAAGTGACATTTATGTCAGATCTGGCCCTTGTAACAAATGAGTTCAACAACTCTGCCCTAGACAGTTGCATAAGTTTGCTTAGCGATCAGATCTGCTCTGCCTGGGGGCTTCCAGCAGAAGGTGGGAGTCTGTCCTTCAGTCATTTTCTTACTGGTAATCAGTTAGGTTAGCCCGATCTTGTCAGATCTTGGAAGCTAAGCAGGGTCGGCCCTGGTTAGTACTTGGATGGGAGACCATCAAGAAAGTCCAGGGTTGCTATGCAGAGGCAGGCAATGGCAAACCGCATCTGAATGCCTCTTGCCTTGAAAACCCTGCGGGGTCACCGTAAGTTGGCTGTGACTTGACACCATATACACACACATTCAGTCCGTGCTCAGACCAGCTTCCTTGCACCCCTGCTGCTTCTGACAGGGAACACTGGGCTTATCCTCACAACAACCCGGTAAGGCAAGCCAGTGTGAAGCAATAGGCAAAGATATCCATTGAATGCTGCATTTGTTTGCACAATGCAGTGTTAAGGAATACACACGAGCCTGCAGAAACCTGAAAGGCAGTTATTACCTGGAGAGCTGCAGGACCTCAAAAATAAAAATCACCCAGCATGGCACATTCCATTTGTGGAATATCAGTGGCCCATTAAGATAAATGCACCATGCTTTAAGAAGGAAGAAAGCCGTGCGAGCACACAGAAAGGTCTCCATCCACTGCCACAAAGACTGCAACAGCGTTTTGCTTCAGCAGCTTGTTTCCACTGCTGTTCTTGGGCCGCCCCCCCCCCCTTTTTTTCTTTCTTGGCTTTGTTTTACAAAAATAGATAATGCTGAGTTTTCTTTTGTAAGGTCTTTTTTTTTTTTTTTTTACAGACCACAGAAAACTTGGTGCAACAAAGCTTCAGTCGCAGGCCTTTTGGAACCTTGCCAAGTTTGACTCGGCACAATTTCTGGAAGGTTAAAAGTACACCAGATAAAGAAGAGACAGACTCTATATAGGACAATAATCCATTTGCAGAGCTTACATTGCTTTGTGCTTTGGGAAGGGAGTTATTTCCTGATCTAGACGTTTGCTTTACGGATGCTCTCCATCGTATCGCCATAACATCCTACCAACCCAACACAAAATGGTGGTTTAATTCAAGTCACAATGGTTAGCGTGATCATCTGAATGCAGGACACCCCGCTAACTATGGCTGATTAGGATATAACAAGTCAGGATCTGAAAGCACAGCTCGAAGTTCATTTATTAACCACAGTTAGTCCAAAGGATCCTGGCTTGGTCTTTGATGCTGCCCTTTCTACAGTGGGGACTGGGAGACCAGCTGGGTCTCTTCAGGGGGGGTGGGGGAGAGAATCAACTCCCTCTTGACGATTATTCTGGAGGAGGCCACGGCGACTCCTGGACTTTTATCATTCTGCAGAATATGCAAAACAGAATTGTTCAGGGGGACATCGTTATAACGGCGATATGGTTGCCGTTGTAATGTCTGTGAACTTTCTAGGCAGTTTTACTCCATTACTGACTGCATGTATTATAGTCTTTTTATTGCATTTTTAAGAAATGTAATCTGCCTTCAGTTTCAGTGAGAAAGACGAATTATAAATGACGTCAATACGTTTGAATGTTCACCTGCAGGTTAACCATAGTTAAGGTAAACCATGTTTTTGCCTTATGCCTGAACCAAGCCTACATCAGCTAGGGTTGACCAGGGTACTACACAGACTTAGAAGGGTGTAACCTAGACAGCCTAATAAAAAGTAGAGACATCACCCTGCTAACAAAAGTCCATATGGTCAAAGCAATGGTATTCCCAGTAGTAATGTACGGCTGTGAGAGTTGGACCATAAGGAGGGCCGAGTGCTGAAGAATAGATGCTTTCAAATTATGGTGCTGGAGAAGACTCTTGAGAGTCCCTTGGACTGCAAGGAGATCAGATCAGTCAATCCTAAAAGAAACCAGCCCTGACTGTTCCCTGGAAGGCCAGAAGCTGAAGTTCAAATACTTTGGCCACCAAATGAGAAGGGAGCACTCACTGGAGAAGGTCTTGATGCTGGGAAAGATGGAAGATAACAGAAGGAGGGGACGGCAAAGCATGAGATGGTTAGACAGGGTTATTGATGCAACGAACATGACATTGAGCAAACTCTGGGGGACTGCGGAGGACAGGAGGGCCTGGCGCAATGTGATCCAGGGGGTCGCGAAGAGTTGGACTCGACTGTGCGATTGACAGCTCTGCTTCGGATCGCACCGTCCCGTCCATCTAGTCCAGGAGCCCCCAACCTTTGCAAGCCTGTGGGCACCTTGTGACTCCTGACGCAGGGTGGTGGGTGCCAACCACAAGACGGCTGCTGCAGGGAGCAGAGCCAGCCAGAAAACACGGGGGACTGACTCTTCATCATTCCAGACAGACTCTCTTTTATGGAAGGTCTTTAAAAAGGAACACCCGCAGTGGTGCAGTTGAGGATCCTTGTGCTGTAGCGGCAGCTGCGGCTGAAGCAACTTTGGAAAAAAATCTCCACAGTCAATCAGACTCCCTGCTGGGTGAAAGCCCCACCCACTTCCTGGAAACACTTGGCAGGCACCAGGAAAGGTATCGGCAGGTGCCATGGGGCCCAGGGGCACCAGGTTGGGAACCCCCAGTCTAGTGGGCAGCCATGGACAGTGTGTGCTCAGGTCTCGGTGTTGGGCTGTCAACTGATCAGATAATGCTAGTGAATGAATGCTGGGTGGATGTGTTGTCTGACTGGGAACACTGGGGATAGGGTACTAGTTGTTGAAATTTTGGATAGGTATTGTTATTTCCTAGTTGACCAGTTAGTTAGTAATATTGGTTTTAGCAGCATCCTAGTTTTTTAGCAGCAGGGCATTATTAGTTTTAGCCTGTTTACTCAGGAGAGGTGCGTGGACCATCCTGTTTTCTCTTTGACCTGGCGGTCTGAAGTATAACGAAGATGGCCAGAGGACTTAACTATGTCGGAGCAGCAAATTCCGGTGCTCTTGGGGAGGGGGAAGTTTAGCAGTGGGCCGAGGCAGGTTACTAAGGGAAGGATGCGGAGACTGCGAATGGCTTGGCGTCCTTCCAGCCTACGGCTCATCCCAAGGGTGGTTGGCAGTGGGGCCAGGACTGATAACCCCCCTCCGTCATTGGTGTTGTGTAGCGCCAGGTCCATTAACAACAAAACCACAACCCTTTGGGACTTTGTGATGGAACATCAGGGAGACCTGGCGTGCATGACCGAGACCTGGGTGAGGGAGGGTGAGACAGTAGCTCTCACCCAGCTTGCCCCCCTGGGTAACTCGGTCCTTCACCAATCACGGACTAGGGGGCGGGGGGGAGGAGTGGCTATCTTCATTCGGGAGGTTTACTCCTTCAGGGCGCTCCTGGCTGTGGAGATCGCGGGCTGGGAGTGTGTCGGTGTGATGTTGGAGGCTGTGGAGAGTGTGGCGGTCTGGCTGGTGTACCGACTGCCTAATGCACCGGCCAGTAGCCTGCCGTCCCTGCTTGAGGCCGTATCAGGCTGGGCATTGGACCATCCTAGACTGTCTTGGGTGATTTCAACGCCCATGCTGAGGACGCAACCTCAAGCCGGGCTACAGACCTGGTGTCGTCCATGGCGGCGCTGGGACTCTCACAGTTTGTATCGGCCCCCACACACCGGGCCATTCACATGCTCAATTTGATCTTTGTGGCGGGGGTGGCGGTGGATCGGATTTTTGCTGAGGCAGTGCCATGGTCTGACCACCTGGCTCTGAAGGCCCATCTGAATGTTCCACCTGGACCTGTTGTAGGTGGTGAGCAGATTTATGCTTGCCCGCGAAGCCAGATGGACCCATTGCGGCTTCAGAGGGCTCTGCGGGATCCGAGGCCCCCTGGTGGCTCGTTGGATGAGCTGGTGGAGGACTGGCAAGTCCGGGTCTCCGCAGCCATCGACAAGATCACTCCCAGGCGTCCTCTCCGGACTCGTCTGAGGCAGGCTCCTTGGTATACCCAGGAGCTGCGGCTGATGAAGTGAGAACTGAGACGACTAGAGAGACGGTGGCGTCGCGCTCGCGACGAGGCGTCAAGAGCATCCTATAGGACGCTTATGAGATCCTATGAGATGGCAGCTAAGGCTGCTAAGAAGGCTTTCTTTGCAGCTGAGATTGCATCTGCGAGCCCAATTATTTAGTACGATTCAGTGTCTGACAGACCTGCCAGAGGGCAGGCAAAACGACAGGGAATTGGATATAGGCTGTGAGGCTTTTGTGAGCTATTTTGCAGATAAAGTCCTGACGCTTCGCCGCGACCTCCCCGCCACGATTGGGACAGTGAGTGAACTCAAGGCCCCTTGCGAGCCTTCGGTACCGGGTTTAGAGCGCTTCAGCCCACTCAGCCTGGACGAAGCTGACAGATTGCTCGTTTCTGTGCGCCCAACCACATGCGGCCTTGATCCATGCCCCTCCTGGCTCATTAAGGCAGGTAATGAGGGGTTTCGAGGTGCTCTGCGGGAGATTGTCAACAAGTCCCTTACTGAGGGATGATTCCCCGCAGTGCTCAAGGAGGCAATGGTCCACCCTCTTTTAAAAAAGCCATCTCTGGACCCGGCCGAATTGGCCAACTACTGGCCGGTGTCCAATTTGCCCTATTTGGGCAAATTGATAGAGAGGGTGGCGGCGACACAGTTACAGGGATTCCTGGATGACGTTTCAGTCCTTGATCCTTTCCAGTCTGGCTTTCACCCGGGGCATGGGACGGAGACTGTTCTGGTTGCCTTGACAGACGATCTCCGAAGGCATCTGGATCAAGGTGGTGTGGCGGCATTGCTGTTGCTAGATCTGTTGGCCGCATCCGATACGGTCGACCATCAGCTGCTGACCCACCGCCTTGCCGACGTGGGGATTCAGGGGCTTGCCCTTCAATGGTTTGCCTCTTTTCTTCAAGGTTGGGGACAGAGGGTGGCAATTGGGGATCAGTGCTCCTGGAGGCATCCTCTTGATTGTGGGGTGCCTCAGGGGGCAGTGCTGTCCCCAATATTATTTAACATCTATATGCGCCCCCTTGCCCAGATTGCTCGGAGTTATGGGCTAGGGTGCCACTAATACGCGGATGACACCCAGCTCTATCTAATGTTCGGCGGCCGGTCAGATTCCGACCCGGATGACCTTCATCGGGCATTGGAGGCTGTGGCTGGTTGGCTCAGGCCGAGTCGGCTGAAGCTAAACCTGGTGAAGACAGAGGTCCTGGGCTTAAGTCGGGTCGGTTCAGGGCTGGTGCTCCCTCTCCCGGCCTTTGACGGGGTGCATTTGGTGCCGGCGCTGGGGGTTAGGAGTTTGGGGGTGTTCCTGGACTCCTCTAATGATGGAGGCCCAGGTAGCTGCCACTGTCAAGTCAGCCTTTTACCATCTGCGGCTGGCACTGCAGTTGGCTCCCTACCTTGACCGCAATGACTTGGCTACAGTGATCCACGCGATGGTCACCTCGAGGTTGGACTACTGCAACACTCTCTACATGGGGCTGCCTTTGTTGCAGATCCGGAAGCTGCAGCTGGTGAAGAATGCAGCAGCCAGGCTGCTGATGGGCCTCTGTAGGCGAGGCCACGTCCAGCCTGCTCTGAGGGCGCTGCACTGGCTGCCAATAGCGTACCGTGTCCGCTTCAAAGTGCTGGTTCTTACCCATATGTTCCCCCAAGAGCACTACGGTCGGGGGCAAAACATCTTTTGGCTGTCCCAGCCCCTAGAGATGTCAAATATGCTCCGACTAGGGCCAGGGCTTTTTCGGTGACGGCTCCTATCTGGTGGAACGACCTCCTCCTATCTGGTGGAACAAGCTCCCAGAGGAGATCAGGTCCCTGCAGGACCTTATGCTGTTCCGCAGGGCCTGCAAAACGGAGCTCTTCCGCCAGGCTTTTGAGTAGGAGCCGCCACCATCACTGTACCATCACCGCGCTGCCATTTCTGGCAATGCGAACTGGCCCGGGGACTGAAGAATGGACATCGTGTAGATCGATTAAGAGGAGACAGTAGAACCTCTGAACACTGTATGGGAGACCCCGTCTTGAACGATATTGTGTGAGCACCGATTTTAAATGTAATTGACTGTTTTATTTGGTTTTTATTGTTATGTATGGCAATTTGCCTCTTGTTAGCCGCCCTGAGTCCATGTGGAAGGGAGGGATATAAGTCAAATAAATAAATAATAAATAACCATCCTGGCCTTCTCCCGCAACAGCTGCTCAATGTGCAGGGGCCCTCAGGTGGCGTGTAGGCAGGGCCTTTTTTGTAGAAAAGGCCCAGCAGGAACTCATTAATATAATAGGCCACACCCAACAGCAGAAACTCATTAGTGTATTAGGCCACACCCCTGACAGTGCAGCTCATTAGCATATTAGGCCACACCCCATGCCTTCCCTTGGCTTGTCTGGGCGCCCCGCACCTGTGGGGTGCCCGGGCAATCTGGCCCTTGGAGGGAAGGGAAGGCAGTTTACATTGCCTTCCCTTGGCTTGCCTGGGCGCCCCGCAGCTGCGGGGGGCCCAGGCAAGTCGGCCCCTGGACAGGCCGGGGAAGGCACGGGGAGGCATTTAAATGCCTCCCCGATCCTTCCAGGGCCCACCTGGGCCACCTGCTTCGGAGTTGCCGTGTGGGGCATTGCTCTCCAGGTCTTCCCTCTGTAGCCACGCATGCACAGAGGTTTTGGCTGTAGTGAGCGTGGCCAACTCTGAAGCCAGCCGGAACTCCGTTCCTGTGCGTTCCTGCCCAAAGATAGCCCTGCGTGTAGGTAATTAGGACAGCTGGCAAATGTTACAGGGCGGACTGCCATTACGACAACAAAAAAGAGAGAGACAACAGTTAGAGCTTTTTCTGTACCCGGCAAGACTCGATCCCTTGCGAGCGCAAGCAGCCCTTCAAACTCTCCGGGAGTTTGTGATGAGCAGGGATCTTTTTGTTACCACCATCAACCCACCCGCCCTGGGAATAAAAACTGACTTTGAGAAACCGGTTTTGTGCGACATCATCTTCATAAATCTGGCAATGACCTCATGGTCTGGACATCATTTTGCTGATATGCTGAACCCAGGGATTTCAGACATGCCTCAACCTCAAAACGTCAGCAATCTCTTTCATGTCTAAGACTCGATCACCCCCCTCTCCCCTTCTGAGGTGGTTCAGGTTACACATCAGTTGTATAAGAGGCAGAGGACAATGGAGCGATCAAAAATGCTAGCAGCTAGCCAGTAGCAGAATCCAACAGCCATGCTTTTCTTAGGACCAAACTTTTCTAAGATTCGAGTCCAGCACCACCTTAGAGAACCAACCAGATTTTTGGGGTATAAGCTATGCCAACGCTATGCTGGGGATTATTAGGAAGGGAATTGAAAACAAATCAGCCAGTATCATCATGCCCCTGTACAAATCAATGGTCCAACCTCATTTAGAGTACTGTGCACAGTTCTGGTCACCACACCTCCAAAAGGATAGTATAGCATTGGAAAAAGTGCAGAAAAGGGCAGCTAGAATGATAAAAGGGTTGGAACACTTTCCCTATAAGGAAAGGTTAAAGCGCTTGGGGCTCTTTAGCTTGGAGAAACAACGGCTGAGGGGTGACATGATCGAGGTTTACAAGATTATGCATGGGATAGAGCAGGTAGGGACAGAGGTACTTTTCTCCCTTTCTCACAATACAAGAACTTGTGGGCACTCCACGAAAATTGCTGAGCAGTTGAGTTAGAACAGATAAAAGGAAGTGCTTCTTCACCCACAGAGTGATTAACACATGGAATTCACTGCCACAGGAGGTGTTGGTGGCTACAAGCATGGACAGCTTCAAGAGGGAATTGGATCAACATATGGAGCAGAGGTCCATCAGTGGCTATTAGCCACAAGGTATAGATAGGAACTCTCGGCCTGGGGCAAGGGATGCTCTGTATTCTTGGTGCTGGGGGGGGGGCAACAGTGGGAGGGCTTCTCGTGTTCTGGCCCCACCGTTGGACCTCCTGATGGCACCTGGTATTTTTGGCCACCATCCTGTTCTGGCAAGAGGAGGGAGTTGCAGGAAAACCTGCCACGTCAGCCAAAGAAACCTCCTTGCGCCAACAAGGCTAGGAGGAACCCAGGGATACTCTTTGAATCCTCCAAAAACTTCCAAGTTATGATGTCTTGCTGGTCCTTGCAGTGGGAAGAATTCCCTGTCTGGTCTACTGGTAGGGCTTCTAACATCCAGGTGGGGCCTGGAGGTCTGGAAGTACAACTGATCTGAGAGCCAGTTTGGTATAGTGGTTAGGTGCGCGGTCTCTAATCTGGGAGAACCAGGTTTGATTCCCCACTCCTCCTCCACATGCAGCTGCTGGTGTGACCTTGGGTCAGTCATAAGTTATTTCAGAGCTGTTCTCTCAAGAGCAGTTCACAAGAGGGCTCTCTCAGCCCCACCTGTTTCACGGGGTGTCTGTTGTGGGGAAGGGAAAGGAGATTGTAAGCAGCTCTGAAGACTCTTTTGGGTAGTGAAGGGCAGGGTATAAATCCCTCCTCCTCCTCCTCCTCTTCTTTTTCCAAATACAGAGATCGGTTCCCCTGGAGAAAATGGCTGCTTTGGAGGGTGGACTCTGTGGCTTTGTACGATGGTAAGAGTTTGGGAAAACCTACGAGGTGTTTGTGGCTGGCCACACTGGTTTTAGAGATGAGCAAGGCAACAGAATGGGGGTGGGGGGAATCTTCCCTCCCTCCTGCCCATCTTGTCCACTGCAACCTCATCTGCCCAAGCACTGGAGCCTGTTCTCCTCTCCTCCATTTTATCCTCACAACAACCCTGTGAGGTACATTAGGTTGAGCAGGGCTTTTTTTGTAGAAAAAGCACAGCAGGAACTCATTAGCATAACAGGCCACACCCAATGGCAGATACTCATTAGCATATTAGACCACACCCCAACAGAGCAGTTCATTAGCATATTAGGCCGCACCCACATGTTACCAGAAGTGTGGTCATCCAGCCACAATCACCTTTTGCTTCTTATTCTGTTTACCTTGTTTGTTGTCAAAACCCAGGGCTTTTTTTTTGTAGCAGGAACTCCTTTGCATGTTAGGCCACACACCCCTAATGTAGCCAGTCCTGATGAGTTTCTGCTGTTGGGTGTGGCCTATTATGCTAATGAGTTCCTGCTGGGCGTGGCCAACTGGGGAGCCAGCCGGAACTCCGTTCCTGTGTGTTCCTGCCCAAAAATATCCCTGATTGAGAGCGTGTGACTGGTCCAGCCCACAGTCACCTGACAGAGCAGGGATTTGAACCTGGGTCAGCCAGATCCTAGTCTGACATGCTAGCCATTACAGCCCACACCCCGTCTTCTCCGACCTTTCCCAAATAAGGTGGCCCTCAGGACTGACACCCTGATGTATCAGTTTTACACAGGACTGGAGGGAAGACACACACACACACACACACACACACACACAGAGGCCCTGAACCCAACTCCGGATGTCTTGCCTTTGAACCCGGAGGCCTGCAAGTCATCACCACGCCTTCCCTCCAGAGCCGCCTGATCTCTCCCAGCAAAGTGCTTAGAAAGCCATTATTTGTAATAACTGTTAAATGATGAGACACTGTTTACCCAGATCGTCAGATAAATTCTCACTTGCAGGAGGCTCCCGGAGCGTCCTCGGAGTCATCTGGTTTGCGTTTGCGAGGCAAAATGTAATTAGCCGCCGTAACACAGCAGAAGAATTCAATAAAAGGGGGCTTTGGCTCTTTGCAGGTCTGATAGTGACATTTTTTCCATAAATGTTAATGAAGAAAAGTCTGTTGCGCCTCACACTCCTCCACATGCGAGCCCGAGGGGGGTGGGTGGGAAATGGGATGAGAATGTGCTCTGGAATCTTTTTAATGGGGCACAACCTCCTCCAGAGCCGGGATGGGAAAATGACAGCCCAAAGGCCACAGAATCCTGATAAGAGGCGAATCCCAGCTCATGGGTCTGGGGAGAGAAGAAGTCCAGGTGAGGAGGAGACAACTGGGGCTGGCCTCGATGTGAACCGAGTGGAAGCCATGTCAGGGTGAATGTGCACTGGTGGGCCATGAGGCAGGAACCAGAGGAGACCAGGAAGAAGCTGGAGGGAGACTGGAGGGAGTACCTCTTTGCACCCATTGGCCCAGGCAGGTAGGTGACGCCCTTGTGACCCTTGTAAATGCTTCTCGGTCATGCTGAGCGACAAGGAAGGGTCCTGGTTAGATCCAATCATAGGTCTTAGTCCCGCATCCTCCTTCCCACAAAGGTCTGTTAGAGGCCTCCAGGAAACTCCCAAGCAGCAGCCCTCCCCCTCTGTTTACCCCCCCCCCTCTGTTTACCCCCCCCCCCGAAACTGGTATTCAGAGATTGGCTGCCTCTGGACATGGATGTTCCATTCTTAACTATCATTCAAGAAGAAGAAGAAGAAGAAGAAGAGATTGGATTTATACCCCGCCCTTCACTTGGAGTCTTAGAGTGGCTTACATTCTCCTTTCCCTTCCCCTCCCCGCAACAGACACCCTGTGAGGTAGGTGGGGCCGAGAGAGCTCTTTCCAGAACTGGCCTTGAAGGAACAGCTCTGACAGAACTATGGCTTCATCAGGCTGCAGGCCCACCTAGTCCAGCATCTTGTCTTCCTTAAATGATCAAAGAGATCCTTCTGGGAAATAGACAAGCAGAGTTCTTAGATGTTATGTATTCAGATGGATTGTATTCACATGGACTGTTATGTGAATTGCCTAATAGAGATTCAATGTTAAGCTTCGCCCTGGGCTAGGATCCTAATGTATCCAATAGGAGCCCTAGCCCAGGCAGTGTCGTCCAATCACGTTACAAAGCGGGATCGCTTGTGATTGGCCTTTATCTCTCCAACCTCATAGGTTGTTATTTGTACAGGAGGTGTGGCTACGTTAGCCGGGAATGTTTAAATACAGAGAAGCCAGTGTATATATTTTTGATGGGTTCTGGCTGGCGATTGTTGTACCGTGTTGGAGAAGTAACGAAGAATAAAAGCCGCATTCTAGCTGAATCTCTTTGTTAAGTTCGCGACTTAACATTAGACAACACCCTTCCTTTCTCATTGTCGATCTCTCAGCAGTCATCTAGCCATCTCAGGGAACACCTTTTACTAGAATCTCAGGGGATCAGAAAGACCTTGGTTTTCGTGATCCTTCAGAATCCATCTTTCATGCAGAAGGAGAGCGGCTCTCTGGGGCTCATCGAGTGTTTTCCAGGTCAAGATGCAGAAGGCGCATACAATCTTTTGTGGCAGTGAGAGACGTAAATACACGACTGGCAGTTTGGCCTCTGACCTGTGGGCAGGGATATGAGGGAGGTGCAATGCTGGTTGTGCCGTCATGTTATTTCCAGTCAAGGAAAATGGAAGTGACATAGGTAGTTCTAGGAATCACAGGGAACTCTGTGGTAAAACCTCACTGCTTCCTCTTGAGCAAGCCCGTCTAGCGATGGTTGGGTCTGGGTTTTTGCCTGAGCAACAGACAGGGGCTATCCTCACCAGTTTGGTGTAGTGGTTAGGAGTGTGGACTCTAATCTGGGAGAACCAGGTTGGATTCCCCACTCCTCCACATACAGCTGCTGGCGTGACCTTGGGTCAGTCACAGTTCTCTCAGAGCTGTTCTCTCAAGGACAGTTCTTGAGAGCTCTCTGAGCCGCACCTACCTCACAGGGTGTCTGTTGTGGGGAGGGGAAGGGAAAGGAGACTGGAAGCCACTCTGAGACGCCTTTGGGTAGTGAAGGGTGGGGTATAAATCCAATCTCTTCTCTTCTTCTCTTTGCTGGCACGGTTCCCTCAATGACCTCCAGCTGTCTCAGTCTCCCCACTGGCTTGCACCCTTGTGCAAACTTCATCTGGCTTGATTTCTTGTCATAGGCCTGGTCTGCAAGCGACTCTGCTTCTAGACTGATGCTTTTGTATATTGTCTGTGCTTTTGGTCACCATATCTCTGTCTCTAAAAAGACACTGCATGGCTGGAGAAATTACTGAGGAGGGCAAGCAAGACGATTAAGGGGTTGGAGCACATTTCCTAATGAGGAAAGGCAGATGAGTACGGGTCTTTCCCGTTTAGAAAAGAGACAACTAAGCGGGACATGATAGAGGTTTATTTATCCTAATCCTGTATTGTGACAGCCTTTGGCTATATACACAATAAAATTCTGGATTCTGACAGAGGTTTATAAAGTCATGCATGAGGTAGAGAGAGTGGACAGAGGAAACTTTCTCTCGTTTCTCTCTCTCCTAAAATAGCAAGAGGGCATCCAGTGAATTTGATGGACAATAGATTCAGGACGGACAAAAGGAAGTGCTTCTTTACTTAATGAGTGATTAAAATGTGGAAGTTGCTGCTAGAGGATGTAGTGATGGCGTCAAGCACAGAAGGTTTTAAAAGGGGGATGAGATAAATTCATGGAGCAGAGGTCCATCGCTGGCCACTACGATCAGAGGAAACAAAACTTTCAGTTTTAGGAGGCAACATCAGTGGAAAGCCTCGGCCACTATGCCCAGTTGTTGGCCCTCCAGAGGAACTAGTGTGAGACAGGGTGCTGGACTAGCTGGACCAGCGGTCTGATCCAGCAGGGCCCTTGTTATGTTTGCTTCCAGGGTACCATCCTTTTGGAGGGACGGTTGTCTCCATGATGGAGAACATGCTTTGCTCATCAAAGCTCTCTGGTTAATCTCTGTCATCTACAATTACATGTGCTGGGAAAGATTCAGGTGGGTAGCAGTGTTCCCTCTAAGCTGAGTTAGTGTGAGCTAGCTCATAGTTTTTTAGCCTCTGGCTCACACATTGTTGTCTCTGGTCAGAAAGGATGGCTCCAGAGCAAACTAATTTATGCAGTAGCCAAATGGCTCGCTCACAGCATTAATGCTAGTAGCTCACAAAGTAGAATTTTTGCTCACAAGACTCCACAGCTTAGAGGGAACATTGGTGGGTAGCTGTGTTGGTCTGCCTGAAGCAACAGAACAAAGTTTGAGTCCAGTGTTGGTCGTAAAGGTGGCACTGGGCTCAAACTTTGTTCAGGGAAAGACTTTCTTCTTCTAGAGACCCTGGAGAGTCATTGCCAGTCATTCCTGAACTAGATGGAGTCAGTATAAGATAGCCTCCTACACACATTGACACCCCTGGTCCCAATCCTTCCAGGGCTCCCTGCTCAGCTCCCGAGTGCTTGGCCGCCAGCAAGGCCCACTTTCACCAGCCAGCCATCCACGCAAGCACAAAGGCCCTCCTAATCTCCTCTGTTCCTTCAACAACAAATCTGGAAATGGGATTCCACTTTGCTTTATGATCCTTATCGATTTTCCTCCTCCCTGGCCCTGTCCTCTGGAAAGGGCATTTTGTTTCCTCCGGGCCCTGGCTCGGAAAGGGTTAAGAAAATGTTTATCACGAGGCTGGCTTCAGAGTTGAAAGTAATGTGATCAGTAATGAATTTTGTGTTACATTAGGTTGTATAAATGGACAGACAAGCGCAGACACCAAGTGGCCAGGAGTCAGGGCTAATTTAATGAGGCTAAAATAGAGACAGCACCAATTAGACGCAGGGCCAGCTCAGAGCTCCTGCAGGGACTGCAAATGAAAAGGTACAAATCAAATTACCGACTAATAGAAGCAGTACAAGAGAGGGCAGTCAATGCTAAATGCATTAGGGCCCTGTGACCTCCCTGCTCTGAACAACAGAATCCCAAATCTGACTTTAAAAAACAGAGAGAGAGAGAGAGAGAGAGAGAGAGAGAGAGAATCATAACTATCAAAGAAAGTCTTCTTTGGGTAAAGGGGGGGGAAAGCCTTCGACAATGCTGGGTGCAGCACAATTAGAAAAGAATCCCACAGCCGCCATTTTGTGTGTCAGACGGATGTTAACCAGGTGGTGAAATTTCCAAGGCACCACCCGAAGTGGACTGCACAGTGCTCACATCTAGGGAGCATCAGGGCTTGTTTGCCATAGGAAAAACACTCCGGATTCATGTGCAGCCTGGGTCCCAGTCCTTGGCTAATGCCCAGTGTGTATGTGCAGCCATCTGCAGCCACTGCAAATGGTAGATGACGACATCCCAAACTAAATGATGCGCATGCACACAACTAGCTGGCTTACAAGCCGGCATGCACAGCATTCGCCTTTTAGCATTCTACTGCAAATGCCCGAAAGGAAGAGAGGGAGAAGACCACATCTTGTACTTGACAGTACGTGCACACAGTCGGCTGGCTATGGGCTGGAAGAAAGCAGCTATACTCTACAAGGAAGCGGTTGTGTGAATGCAGCCTAAGGGAGGACAATGCATGGCCAGATACTTTAGGTTTCTGTACAGAAGACATTTTAAACTGTGGCGTCAAGGATTTCAAGTTCATCTGCACCTTCCCTTCGTTATGAGAAAGGATGCATCCTCAACCTTTGCCAGTTCTGGAAGAAAAGAGGGATGGACAGTTCTCAGGAGAGCTCTCAAGAACATTTTAGCTGGGCATCAGAGTGTTTTCAGAACCCCTTTCTCCTGCCGTAAAGAGGGACATCCAATTAAGTCTGACCTCCAAGCCACTGACAATATTAGGATTGAAGGAAGGGTGTCCCACAAAATGTGGTTATTTTTTAGTAGGTCTATTGGAGGTGACTTCTTTTTCCCTCATTGCAGAGGGGGCATATCAGATGGAAGTGTCGTGTCACCCCCAACAGGAATTCTGGCATCCATGGAGCAGCATGAGCCCCCAACTATGAGAGCCTTCATAGCCCCCCACCTGCTGCAGGTTCATGCCACCATCATCATTAAAAACGATAAAGATGAAATCCAAAGATGCTATCACATGCCAAGCAGTGTTTCACTGGTAATAATCTAGAAACAAAAAAAAAATATAAACCAATGCATTCTACAATTTTAAAACTTAATTCAGAAAGTAATTAATAAAGAAAATAATTTTGTTACTTCTGGTTCAGAAAGTGCCTTCCTATGATTGTTTAGCCGAGTGGTTTCATTTTGGAAGTAAGTCAATATGTTTTTAGTAGAATATACTTATAAATTATTTATTTATTTCATTGTATGTATTTAATTTCCAATTTTTCTATTTTTTACAGCAATTTTCATCTGGTCCTTTTTGTATTTATATTTTATATCTGTATGGTTGTACTGTACTATTATATAAGCCAATATGTTCCTCACTGTGTTTGCTCTCTGAAAAAGGCCTATGCAGGCCGAAACGCGTCAGGTCAAGTGCATTAGCCCTTGTGCTGGTATTTTTACATGAGGTGTGATTGGGCCCCTATATATTTTTAAATTCTTTTTAATAAATACATGTATCTTTTTATATATTATAGATATATTAAGCTTTTATTGTTGGCCCTCTTTTCTATTTGACTAACCTTTTGTCAGATTCCACAGTCAACAACTGAGTACACGCTTATCAGAAAGGTAATACTTTATTG
>NW_015159720.1:79303-164028 GCF_001447785.1 Gekko japonicus
CTAGGTTCCCCCCCCCCCCCCCCGCTTTTTGTCCCAGTGATTTCCAAGGGGGCCATTCAGGGTATTCAGGGAATTTCACCAGAAGCTTATTATTTGTATTAGGCATATTTAGAGGCGCGTTTTCTCTTGAAGCTTCCGGTTTGCTCGGGAAGGCATACAAAGCCCCCCCCCCAACTCCGTGAGATAGACCGGCTTAAGAGATAATGATTGACGCAAAGTCACCCAAAAACTTCAGAACAGGTTGGAGACTAGAACCCAGGTCTACTCAGTCTTAGTCTGGCACCCTGACCATGCTGCATCGTATCTTTTTTTTTTTTTTAAAGCCATCGGTCAACAATTCATCTTGTGAAAATGAGGTGTGCAAGTCAACAATAAATCCTCAGACATACACACACAAAAGCACCAAATTCCAGGAGGGTTCTTTAAGAGAATCCACAGGAACCAGGGAGGATTGTGAGGTGCTCCAGAGGGAGGCTGGACAGCAATGCTCCCTCTAAGCTGTGGAGTCTTGTGAGCAAAAATTCCACTTTGTGAGCTACCGGCATTAAAGTTGTGAGCGAGCAATTTGGCTCCTGCATAAGTTAGTTTGCTCTGAAGCCATCCTTCCTGGGCTAAGAGGGAACACTGCTGGGCAGGTGGTCATCTGTGTGGCAAATGAGGTTCAGTGTGGGCAAGTGCAGAGTAATGCCCATTGGAGCGAAAATTCCAAACTATAAATACACGTTGATGGGTTCAAACTGGCTGAGACCAGCCAGGAGAGAGATCTTGGAGTCGTGGTAGGTAACTCACTGAAAATATCGATCCAGTGTGCGACGGCAATGAAAAAGGCCAACGCTATGCAGGGGATTATTAGGAAGGGAACTGGAAACAAATCACCCAGTATCATAATGCCCCTGTATAAATCGATGGTGTGGCCTCCTCATTCGGAATACTGTGTACAGTTCTGGTCACCGTGCCTCAAAAAAGATATTATAGCATTGGAAATAGTGCAGAAAAGGGCAACAAAAATGATTAAGGGGATGCAACACTTGCCCTATGAAGAAAAGTTAAAGAGGTTCGGGCTCTTTAGCTTGGAGAAATGACGACTGAGGGGGTGACATGATCGAGGTTTACAAAATTATGCATGGGATAGAGAAGGTAGAGAAAGAAGTACTTTTCTCCCTTTCTCACAGTACAAGAACTCGTGGGCACTCAATGAAATTAATGAGCAGAAGGTTTAGAACAGATAAAAGGAAGGACTTCTTCACCCAAAGAGTGATTAGTACATGGAATTCACTGCCACAGGAAGTGGCGGTGGCTATAAGCACTGACAGCTTCAAGAGGGGATTAGATAAATGTAATAGCCATCAGTGGCTATTAGCCACAAGGTATAGATGGAACACTCTGTCTGGGGCAGTGATGCTCTGTATTCTTGGTGCTTGGGGGGCAACAGTGGGAGGGCTTCTGGAGTTTTGGTCCCACTGGTGGACCTCCTGATGGCACCTGAATTTTGGCCACTGTGTGACACAGAGTGTTGGACTGGACGGGCCATTGGCCTGATCCAACATAGCTTCTCTTATATTCTTATGTCTGGGGCAGTGATGCTCTGTATTATTGGTGCTTGGGGGGCAACAGTGGGAGGGCTTCTGGAGTTCTGACCCTGCTGGTGGACCTCCTGATGGCCCCTGGGTTTTGATCACTGTGTGACACAGAGTGTTGGATTGGACGGTCCACTGGCCTGATCCAACATGGCTTCACTTGTGTTCTCTTATGTTCTAACTAGGGCACCTTTAAAGCACTTTCAATTTGTGCTGGGAACTTGGCCCACAGCATTTTGGTCTTGGAAATGCCACAAGATGTAGAGCTTTGTAAAACAAGAGTCGGACTCACTTCCCTTTGGAAGTATTTTTAGCTCTGCTCTTGTCGTCTCTACACTGAGCAGAAAACGCAGAAGGGACTGCAGCAAAAGGCAGCTCCCTTCTCAAACCCTGCATGTTTTAGCCTCCAACGGAAGCTGGGAAGAGGAAATAGCTTGTTTAGCTGCCCACGTTCAGAGGAGGCTGCTGCCTCTCCCCTGCCGAGGAGCCTTAGGAATGGCTGATGGCCAAGATTCCAGCGATTTGGAAGCACTTCGAAAGCAAAAAAATGCATCTCTTGGCAAGGGAATCAGAGCGAGGAATGGCCGGTTTCCTTTTGGGAAGCTTACGGGGAGTTGTATAAAGTACACGCTTCCTCACCTTGGCGCTGCAGAGTGACAAATCCAATGGGACGCCAGCTTTTAAAGCTTTCTAATGGACTTTGCAGGACAAAAATAGTTTATAACGGCTGATGGCAGGTATATGAATTTCTGCGCTTCCAGGATAGAAAAGCAGACATGGGGCACGATGGGATGGGAGGAAGATGAAAAAGACTCAGCAGCAGGAAGCTGCAGGAAAGAGAACCCCAAACAAAAGCATTCTTGGAGAAATGAAATGCCAACAGACCAGGGGCAGAATTGAACTGTATTTGTAAAAAGAAGAAGAAATTGGATTTATACCCCATCCTTTACTTGGAGTCTCAGAGCAGCTTACAAACTCCTTTTCCTTCCCCTCCCCACAACAGAACATAAGAACATAAGAGACGCCAATGTTGGATCAGGCCAAAGGCCCATCCAGTCCAACACTCTGTGTCACACAGTGGCCAGAAAGACCAGGTGCCATCAGGAGGTCCACCAGTGGGGCCAGGACATTAGAAACCCTCCCACATGTGCTTCTAACCACTGCACCAAACCACTGCACCAAAATTCATGCATCCAGGGGTATCAGAAATTCCCAAACTGTGTACGTAAAGACAACTGCTGGTTAATTACAAAATTGTCCCTTAGAAAAGAGCAAGAGTCCAGTAGCATCTTAAATACTAACAAAACTTGAGGCAAGGTAGGAGCTTCTGTGAGTCACTGCTCACTTCTTCAGATAGCAGTGACTCACGAAAGTTCATCCCCTGCCACAAATTTTGTTAGTCTTTAAGGTGCTACTGGACTCTTACTCTTTTCTACTGCTACAGACAGACTAACACGGCTACCCATCTTTAGGTTGTCCCTTTGAGCCTACAGCACCCACTCCAAGAGGAGGATGGCTACTGTGTCTCTGCTTGAGTCCCCACTCTGCACTCCAAGCAGAATGTGCTGGGGATGAATATAATTATGCTGTGCCCCGCATGGTCAAAGCAATGGTATTCCCAGTAGTCATGTATGGCTGCGAGAGTTGGACTATAAGGAAGGCCGAGCGCCGAAGAATAGATTCTTTTGAACTATGGTGCTGGAGAAGACTCTTGAGAGTCCCTTGGACTGCAAGAAGATCAAATCAGTCAATCCTAAAAGAAGTCAACCCTGACTGTTCCCTGGAACTTTGGCCACCAAATGAGAAGGGAGCCTTCACTGGAGAAGACCCTGATGCTGGGAAAGATTGAAGGTCAAAGAAGATGGGGACGACAAAGGATGAGATGATTAGACAGTGTCATAGATGCAACGAACATGAAGTTGAGCAAACTTCAGAGGATGGCGGAAGACAGGAAGGCCTGGCATGATCTGGTCCATGGGGTCACGAAGAGTTGGACTCGACTGTGCGACTGAACAACAACAACCTGCATCTACTGTGATGCAATCCCTTCAGATGCAGAAGTGCAGCAGGAGTATCTAGCTTCAGAAAGAGCTGCCTGTCATGTCTCAGTGTGAGTCCCTGTACCATCACATCATTCAGATCAGAGGCACACTCTGACCAGCAAGTCATGCAGATATAGAGGCCTGGCTCGACAAGCAACCACTATGGTTTTGCACTCTAAAAAGAAACCTTTTTGGCTGTAAGGGTGAATTATCACTTGTGCCTTGGCTATTAAACGTTTGGAGGTAGAAAGCTTGTAATGAAGCATTAAATGTTCCCCCCGCACACAGAACAAGAGTGGGGAAGGCAACAGAGCACGTGGTAGCGGAACAGCGCCAGAGGTTCTTGGATGACCCATGTACCCAGGATACATTGCAATTCAACTTCAGGCTTGGGTCTGGAACTGAGTCAGCCTTAGTTGCCCTGGTGGACGATTTTCATGTCGAGTTGGACAGGGGACAGTCACCCCTGTTGATAGTAGGGTTGCCAGCCTCCATGTTGGGCCTGGAGATCTACCGGAATCACAACTGATCTCCGGACCACAGAGTTCCATTCCCCTGGAGAAAATGGCTGTTTTGGAAGATGGAATCTGCAGCACTAGACCCCGTTGAGGCCCCTCCCCTCCCCAAACCCCGCCCTCCCCAGACTCCACCCCCAATTTCTCCCAACCCAGAGTCGACAGGGTTAGGTGACGGTCTACTAGCTGGATCAGTGGCCTTTGACACAGCCGACCACTCCGTTCTTATCCACTGGCTGGAATACGGAGCCGGAGCCCAGGAAGAAACTCTGTGGTGGTTTAAGTCTTTCCTGTCTGATTGGACAGAAAAGAGTTTTCACCAGAGGACCAGAATCAATTGGCCGGGATTTGTTGCGTGGTATGCCTGGCCATGCTATTTGATGTCTATAAGAAACTGTTGAACGAGAGCGTCCAGAGCTTTGGGTTTGGGTGTCATCGATGCCCAGACGGCACCTAGTTGTATATTTCATTATTCGAGCCTCCAGAGGTGTCCATCTTGGCTCTGCACCAGTGTTTTGAAGCTGTGCTCGGGTGGCTAAGGCAGAACAATCTGAGTCCAGGTAAGACAGAGGTCCTGCAGGTCAGGAAGGGTGACAGAAGCCACTTGCTTTGGATGGAGCAAAGCTAGGGCTTCTATCCCCCTGCTTCAGGGCCCCCAATCCACTGTCGGCCAACTGGTGGGTGGGGGAGCCCCACCCCCAAAGAGCACCATGATGCCTGACATGCCTGGCATGATGATATCACCCAGAGGTGACATCATTGCCCTGGGCACATCGTGCAGGGGACGCTCTAGTATCTGGGTAAAAACTCTATGGTGATCACAGAGTTTTTAACCCAAATGCTAGAGTGTCCCCTGAACAACGTGCCTGGCAGATGATGTCACTTCTGGGCGATGTCATCATGGTGTGCGTGCTTTGCGTGTGCACAAGACCCCTGGAGCTGGGCTGGAGCCCCATGATAAGACCTGGCAGCCCTAAGTGAAGCTGGCATTTGTACAGCAGGTTAAGAGCTTAGGGGAGCTCACGGAGCCGCATTGGCTATTTGAAGAACACAGGCTGGCGTAGCGCCCTCTGTCTGATGCAACTGGTTCACCAACCTTCTTCTCCCTTATGCTCAGTCACCCTGGCCACGCTGATCCATGCTTTTGTGCTCTTGTGGCTGGATTACTGGAACACGCTCTACACTGGGCTGCCCTTGAAGACAACCTGAAAACTGTAGCTGGTTCAGACTGTGAGAGCCAGATGACTGTTAGGGGCTAGCCAACAGGAACAGGTCTCACCCATCTTCAAACAGCAACATTGGATGTTGGTTTCTTTCTGAGTCCCACTCAGGGTGTTGGTTAAAACCTTCAAAGCCAGTTTGGTGTAGTGGTTAAGTGTGTGGACTCTAATCTGGGAGAACTGGGTTTGATTCCTCACTCCTCCACCTGCAGCTGCTGGATGACCTTGGGCAAGCCATAGTTATGATAAGAGCTGTTCTTGAAAAAGAGCAGTTCTTGAAAGAGCTCTCTCGGCCCCAACAACCTCACAGGGTGTCTGTTGTGGGGAGGGGAAGGGAAAGGAGTTTGTAAGCCGCTCTGAGGCTCCGAGTGAAGGGCGGGGTATAAATCCAATCTCCTCCTCCTCCTCAAGGCAGGATATAAGTATTTTAATAAATAAATAAAAATACACGTTTAATTGATTTATTTAGATTTATCTCAACCCGAACCCACAGGGCATCAAAGGAAAGCACTCTAGTGCAACAGAATCAACCAAATCCCTGACTTTCCCCAGGCCTTGGAAACTGAGCCCTGGGCCCTGAAAGTCATCCCAATGAGGTGTAGGTTTTCAAAAGCTTCTGAATGATGCTCAGCTCAGGATACTGGCCAGTCTATAGCGGGAGGGTGTGTGGGGTCCTTACTGGGGTAAGGGCAGATGCCAGTCTGAAGAGTATCCTAGCGAGCTCTGATACCTGCAGCCTCACTGCACGTTCCATTCCCCCCCCCCTGTCCCATTGACCTGTGAGTTCCGTGCTAGGAACGAGGGTCGCCGACTCTTGGTTGGGAAATTCCTGGAGATTTTGGGGACGCAGTGATTGGGAGGGCGGGGACCTCAGCGAGGTAGAATACCTCCACCTCCCAAAGCACCCATTTTCTCCAGAGGAACTGTTGTCTAGGGAATCAGCTGTAATTCCGGGAGATCTACAGGCCCCACCTGGGGGTTGGCAACCTGACTGGGAACTCGATTCCCAGGCATGGATGGGGCCCGATGTTGGGTCAGTGGCACACGGGGAGAAGACAGAATCCTAGAATCACAGAGTTGGCAGGGGCCATACAGGCCATCTAGCCCAACCCCCTGCTCAACGCAGGATCATTCTAGATCACTGGTTCCCAAAGTGGGCAATACCACCCCCTGGGGGGCACTGGAAAGATCCAGGTGGGTGGTAGGAGCCTTGGGTGCAACTGGGGGGCGTTGAATAAAAATAAGGGGGTGGTGGAGGCATAAAGAAAGAAGAGTCCAGAGTGTATCTAAAGCAGCCTTTTCCTGCCTTCTCCTGGTCTTTCCTGTGATCAGGGAGGGAGGTGGAGGTGGAGAGGGGTCCCCACAGTCAATCACAGCCGTGCATTTGCAAACTGCAAATGCATGTGCACCCTTGCAAGACGGGTGTTGCTGCGGAGCTATTGTGTGGTGGCTGCTGCTGGCCTCTGGCTTCAGGCCAACAACTTCTTTCTTTACTATGTGCAAATTTCTCACTGCATCTTTTTGTCCACTTCTTGAAGGTAGATTTCCAGGGGGGTGCTGAGTAATTTTTTTCCGGAAAAGGGGGCGGTAGGCCAAAAAAGTTTGGGAACTCTGTCCTAGAGCAACCCTGAGAAATGTTTGTCCAGCCGCTGCTTAAAGACTGCCAGGGAGGGGATGCTTATGCCCCCCTCCCACGCGATGTTCTACCGCTGAAATGGCACCTGGGGAATGTTATATGCCCAGCCGGGGTGCTGGGGTACACCCAGTTTTCCACAGTAGGGCAGACAGTGCCCCCCGCCGGGGCACTCCAGTCTGGGGAAATGGCACGGGAGAAGGGCATCAGCTCCCTCTCCTTGTGCGCTGGGGCCCTGATCCAAAGCAGTGCCTTAGAGCCTGGGCATGAAGTTCCCAGCATGGTGCTCATAACACATCCTGTCTGCACAGGCATGGGGAGGCGTCAGGGGGAATGCGATGGGTCGTCAGGCCCTAATGAGTCTTTTATGGCTGAGTTTAAAAGTTATTCTTTTCGTTATTTTTAAGTGTGAAAGCTGAAGCCTCGCGTTGTGTAGGAATGAGAAAACGCTCCCTGTTTTGCTTCTTTTTATACTTATTTAGATTTTTAAAATACTTTTTATACTTCTTTAGATTTCCCCCCCTCCCCTTTTCACTTTTGGTTTATAGATTTGTCCATGAGGTGTAAACATACTGTCAATTTTTATTTAAAAAATCTGCACAGCATTGACATGTTGTATGCTACGGATCTGTGTTAAGCGTAATGTCTAATGCTTGTTTATTAATACAAAAATAACTTTGGAAGATGTGTCTGTTTTGCAAGAAAAGTTTGGCACACAGAAAGACAAAATGGTGTCAAAATAATCACAAATTCAATCTGTAGGAGGGATCTTTTTCAGATCGATGAGAAATCCGTCATCGCTTTTGCATGCAGCAGTCAAGGGAGACTTTTGCTTGGGACCGTGCCTGCATCTTGGTTGACAATCTATGAGCAGACTCCATTTCAGACAGTCAGTTTCAGACAGTCAGATCACTGGCTAACCAGGCCAAACGGGCGGCTCCCAAAGCCACACCCCACCTGCTGGGATGATTAGGGCCATCACTCAAGCCACGTCTTTCTCCCCACCCCTGTTCTTTCTCCATATCTGGCTGCCTTCGCTCTTACTGTCTGATAGTCACTACCAGGGTTATTTTTGGGCAGGAACGCACAGGAACGGAGTTCCGGCTGGCTCCCAAGTTGGCCACGCCCAGCAGGAACTCATTAGCATAATAGGCCACACCCAACAGCAGGAACTCATTAGGATTGGCTACATTAGGGGTGTGTGGCCTAACATGCAAAGGAGTTCCTGCTCCAAAAAAAGGTCCTGGGTTTTGACAACAAACAAGGTAAACAGAATAAGAAGCAAAAGGTGGGTGTGGCTGGATGAGCACACTTCTGGTAACACAGGGGTATGGCCTCATATGCTAATGAGCTGCTGTCAGTTGTGTGGCCTAATATGGTAATGAGTTCCTGCTGGACTGTTACAGCAAGTCAGAGATATATCAAGTGGAAAAGAACTTCTGGACCATCCAAGTAAAAGTTCCTGATGGGATAAGATCTGTTCTGCTAGTCGTTTCGGCAACTTTTAGCAGACACTTTAGAGTTGAAAGGGTAGCTCTCGATTTCTGAAGCCTTGGCAAATATCCTTCTGCCTTTTTAAGAAAGGGGGCTTGGGAAACCATTTCTTAATCAGAGAAAGGGCCATCAACCAATTAAAAACCAGTGCCAGACTTTTAACCAATGAATTGATTACTGATCCAATTAAATTGTAAATGCTTTTGAATTTTTATGAAATATAAGTGCCATTTTGATACGCTCCATGAAGTGTGTGAGAGCACGCATTCTAATAAACAAGCAGTTTAATAAACTACAAATTGTTAAAAATGAAGGTCCGCCTTCTGTTTTATCTTTTGTTTATATTAACCTCTGAAGCTGCTGTATACCAAGTCAGACCACTGATCCAGCTACTCTAGTTGGGAGTGACTCTCCAAAATCTCAGGCAGATCCCAGCACCTGGGACCAGAGTTCCCTCTAAGCTGCGCACTTGAGTGGCTGCTCATTAACACACGAAGCCCTGCTTGGCATCCGTCTGGAGCCATGCAGGGTCTTGCCCTGCCCATGGCCCATCTTAAGATGACAGCAACAATGCTCCCTCTAAGCTGTGGAGTGAGCAAAAATTCTACTTTGTGAGCGACTGGCGTTAAAAGTTGTGTGTGAGCAATTGGGCTGCTGCATGAATTAGTTTGCTCTGGAGCTCTCCTTCTTGAGCTGAGACAAAACTCTGTTAGCCAGAGGCTAAAAAACTGTGAGCCACCTCACACTAACTCAGCTTAGAGGGAACACTGGACAGCAGTTATATTTTGCTCAGGATATGAACTGCTCTGCTCAGTAGGGAGAAAAATTAGAGGGAACATTGCCTGGGACCGAAGTTTCTTTGAATCAGGGATGCGAAGGCGTTGTACCTGAGCCGCATTTTGCATGCCAAGCAAGTGGTCCAGCACTGAGTATAATAACACCTGGAAAAGAACAGCCGAAGCTGCCTTAAACCAGAGCATTGGACCACCCAGCTCAGTTCCGCCAATGCTGACTCTGCTTGTAGTTCTCCAGGGTCTCAGGCAAGAAGAGGATCTTCCCAGTTGCGCCACCTAAGATCCTGTTCAGTTGGAGTTGCCAGGGATTGAACCTAGGACCTTCTGCATGCAAAAGAGGTGCTCTACCATTAAGCCATGGCTCTGGCCTCAAACACAGTTATCATAAGCCGTTGGTCCATCGAGCTCAGTGTTGTCTATTCTGATTGGCAGAGGTTCTCTGGGGTCTTGGGATTCCTTCCCAACACCTGCTACTCAAGAGGCTTCAACAGGTGCCAGGCCTACACCAGTTTGGTGTAGTGGTTTGGGGCACAGACTCTAACCTGGGAGAACCGGGTTTGATTCCCCACTCCTCCACATGCAGTCATGGCTCTCTCGGAGCCATTCTCAAAAGAGAGCTTTCTCAGCCCCAGTGACCTCAGGGTGTCTGTTGTGGGGAGGGGAAGGGAAAGGAGATTGTAAGCCACTCTGAGATGTCTTCGGGTAGTGAAGGGCAGGGTATAAATCCAGTCTCCTCTTCTTCTACCACTGAGGAACAGCCTCTTGCCCAATGTCCAATAAGGGGAAGATGGGAGCGTTGGAGTGTTTGCATGTGTTAAGTGCCCTCAAGTTGCTTCTTCCTTACGACCAATGCTCCCTCTAAGCTGTGGAGTCTTGTGAGCAAAAATTCTACTTTTTTGAGTGAGTGATTTGGCTCCTGCATACATTAGTTTGCTCTGGAGCCATCGTTGCTGAGCTAAGACAAAAATCTGTGAGCCAGGGGCTAAAAAGCTGTGAGCTGCCTCACACTAACTCAGCTTGGAGGGAACACTGCTTATGACAAACCTATGAATTAATGAGCTCCAAAACGTCCTACTGTTAACAGCCTTGCTCAGGTCTTGCAAACTGAGGGCCTTTGTGGCTCCCTTGATGGAGTCCATCCATCTCACGTTGGGTCTTCCTCTTTGCCTGCTGCCTTCAACTGTTCCTAGCTTCATTGTCTTTTCCAGTGACTCTTGTCTTCTCATGATGTGACCAAAGGACGATAGCCTCGGTTTAGTCATTTTAGCTTCTAGGGAGAGGTCAGGCTTGATTTGGCGTCGAACTCACTTTCTGCCAGTCCACGGTATCTGTGAAACTCTCCTCCAACAACACGTTTCAAATGAATCAACTTTCTTGCTGTCAGCTTTCTTTGCTGTCCAACTTTCACACCCATACAGGAAATACTAGCATATGAATTGTCGTGATCTTGGTCACCAGCAGTACACCCTTACACTTAAGGATCTTTTCTCCCTCCTTCAGACTGCCCAGCCTCAAGCTCATTCCGATTTCTTGGTTGTGGCCTCCCTTTTGGTTGATAATGGAGCCAACGAACAGAAAATCTTGAAGGCATCAGAGTGGCTCCCCCAAACAAACAAGGGTACCCTTCATTCACAGTCCCACCGATGACAACTGGTCTCCACCCACTGAAACAGTCCCCCACCAAAGTTTTCTGGATGAATGCACCAGTTAAACTGACTAAAGGATGCTGCAGTCCAAAGTAAAAAGGATGTCTGAATTGTTATTATAGCTTTTAGTCTTTTGGGGGACCCCCCGCTAACTAGGCAGGCCAGCACTGTGGTGAGGGCAGCCGATGGAAAGAACTTCCTTTTCCCTGCATTCTGAAAAAGGAAGTGGTAGACCCCTTTTAGGTCTATGGCATTGTAGAATTCAGTGGCTGTGGTGGGGAGGAAAGGTACATTTGACTGCTCTCCATGTTAAATGACGGCCTCTCTTCCTGTAGAAAGCTAGCATGTCAGGGAGAAGAATCCCAAGCCAGCTGTCTTCCTGATACACTAACCTTCTATGCGCAGGGAGGCGGTGTGTTCCTTCTGCCACCTCCATGTATGTGGAATCTATGCTTGTTCAACGAATGGGGTGTCTGTCTTCCTTTATCATTCAGTGAGTGAGAAGCCAAGAAAATCCTTCTTAACCTCTCCCTGTTTATCTCATTGTTCTGGTTTCATCTTTGACCAGGTCAATGATTCTTAAGCTTGGAAAGAACCTTCTGATTGAAGGCTGGGAGTTTCAAACTGCCCCCCCACCATGCCCCTGTTTCAATAGCCTTGGCTTGACAGTGCCAAAGTTTTGCTAAACATATTTCAAAACATTTTTTAAACATTTAGACAGCAGAGAGTTCAAGAAATATAAACAGGAATTATCGCCATGCATCACCAGAAGTCAAAATAAGATCATCTGAGCTGGGCCAGGGAGGGCAGTCTGGGGCCTGAACCTGGCGTGCAAGCAGCCTGCTCTTATCAGTGGGACTTGGGTGCGAATCCAGCACAACTCAAGACCCACTTGAACCTGCAATGTGTGGTTTATGCGGCACTTTAAAATCCAGATCTTATTCTGTGTCCCCCTCCCCCTCTATTTTTGGAGGGATATGAAGAGGTGGAAACGGTGTGAACTCTGGTTGATGCCAGCATCTGTTTCTGACACCTCCAAAAACTGATACCTCAAAAAATGCTTAGGGTGCTTCATTCTGTGACAAATATCAGATCCGATGCTTGTGCAGTGAATCTGCAGAACCTACACAATGGTAGTTCTGACCCAGATGGTCCAGACTAACCCAATCTCATCAGATCTCAAAAGTTAAGCATGGTGACCCCGGTTAGTATTTGGATGGGAGACCACCAAGGAAGCCCAGGGTTGCTATGCAGAGGCAGGCAATCGTAAACCACCTCTGTTATCCTCTTGCCTCGAAAACCCTACAGGGTCGCCAACCCACCAGCCTGGGATTCCAGAGGACAGCGAGGAAGATGGTTGGGTCACCGATGCCGAGGACCCACACCCATCACAAGTTGAGGCACTAAAGGGGCACGCCAGGGACTGGGCGCGCCTCTGGCCAATGAAGGGACACCGGGAGGATCCAGTAGAGCCGGTGGCTCTCCAACCCGTGATTCACCGGCAACTAAAGGGGGAAGAGCCAACAGGCTTGGCCCTGGGCCCCGACGCTGGAGTACTCGAGATGAAGAAGGATGGTTACCTGCTGGCAAATACCAGCGGCCGACCGGCCCTTTAACCAATTTACTCTGAAGTGAGGCAGGTGTTAGAGGGGAATAAAGAGGAGGGCGATCTGTTATGATAATAGAAGATCCAATCACTCCCATATTTAATAGATACCATAGAGGATTATGGAAGAGTATCAGGACTTAAAGTGAACTATAGAAAAATGAACATAATGACAAAAAATTGTTCAGAGAAACAAGTTCTCCTGATTCAAAATATATCTCGCATGAACATAGTGAAAAAGGTAAAATATCTTGGAATAGTGTTGTCGAAAAGAAACATCACCCTAGTAGAGGATAAAGGTAAAGGTAAAGGTTCCCTTGCTCGAAAGCCAGTCGAATCCGACTCTAGGGTTGCGGTGCTCATCTCCGTTTCAAAGCCGAAGAGCCAGCGCTGTCCGAAGACGTTTCCGTGGTCATGTGGCCGGCATGACTAAACACCAAGGCGCACGGAACACTGTTACCTTCCCACTGAAGTGGTACCTATTTATCTACTTGCAATTTCTTGCTTTCGAACTGTTAGGTTGGCAGGAGCTGGAACTAGAGACAGGAGCCCACCCTGTCTTGCGGCACCCGGATCTTGAACCGCTGAACTACTGACCTTCCACAGCCTGCAGTTCAGCGTCTTAACCACTTGAGCCACCGCAGCTCCAAGTAGAGGATAACTACACTAAAATACTCCAAGATATAAAGAAAGATCTACAGAAATGGAAGGTATTAAAGCTATCATTTATGGGCAAGATAACTTTAATAAAAATGAACATTTTACCAAGATTTCTTTTCCTTGTACAAAACCTGCTGGTACTAAGGAATATGAAATCCTTTAAGGAATTAGATGCAATGTGTAAAAAATTTGTATGGTCAAATAAGACAGCACGTATCAACTGGAAAATCTTATAAAACAGAAAAGAAAGGGGAGGCTTTGGGCTACCCAACTGGAAACTGTATTACACTGCCGCAGCTATGGGCTGGATTAAGGAATGGGCTCTGCTGGAAAATAAACGGCTCCTATCCCTAGAAGGTTTTGATATGGCCATGGGTTGGCATGCATACCTATGGTATGAGAAAGATAAAATACATTCTGTCTTTAAACAACATACGATAAGAGGAGCACTAAGTAAGATCTGGCAAGAAATCAGAACCCGTTTTTATATCAAAATCCCAAGTTGGGTAGCCCCATTGGAAGCTTTCTTGATGCCTTCCCTAATGTGCCCACTTAAAAAGACAAAGTACGACGATCTATTAGACAAAGAAGACAACTTGATCCCTCAAGATAACCTTAAAAAGAGGAAGATAATATCGACTTGGTTGGATTACCATCAACTAAAGGCGAGATATGATATAGACAAAAGTAAAGGTTTCTACCGCGGAAAAACTGAACTGGATATTCTGTGGTTATCCACGAATGATAAATTGATACAGAAGATATACAACTTTCTTCTTGATGACTACGTATCCGATGAAATAGTTAAAAAATCCATGATCTCTTGGATGCAAGACTTTGGTTGCCCTCAGGACATAAATATAGATACCTGGTCTAAGACATGGGGCTCAATGTAGTATCTGCGATCGATACCCTATAAGGAAAACGTGTATAAAATGGCTCATAGATGGCACCTAACCCCAGAGAAGTTAGCTAAATGTTACCCGAATCTTTCCAGTAACTGCTGGAAACGTAAGAACAATGTGGGTACATACTTTCATACCTGGTGGAGATGTAGCATAATACAGAACTTTTGGCTTAAGGTGCATAGATTCATCGTAGCCATCGTGGAATGGAACATACCATTCTCCCCAGAACTTTTTCTTCTAAATATGATGCCGGACGAATACCCCGAAAATATAAAACACATAACTACGTATATAGTAACTGCAGCCCGTATTCTTATCGCCAAATATTGGAAGCAAGAGGCTACCCCCTCTAAGAAAGAATTAGTAAGTAAAGTGATGGAGGCGGTCGAAATGGATAAGTTGACCACGATATTACATAATAGAGATGTTATGAAGTTTAACCAGAGATGGCAAAATTTGTATAAGTGGATAGATAATAATAACGACAAATTATAGTGATACCTATATATAGCTCCCTAACTTGTTATTACGTTTTTGCTGTTACTATGTGTTCCTATGTACTACCCCCTCTGAGGGCATGTTGAAAAACTACAAATAAATAAGTAAAAAAAAAAGAAAAGAGGAGGGCGATCTGCATACCCGGAGGGGATAGAGTCGAGGTCAGGGCTGTAAGCAGGGAACAAGCTGTGAAAGGTGTTGATCCCAAGGAAATGTCGAGAGAGAGGGAGTCAATGTAACACTTGGCCTGCAAACCTGACCTCGACAGGGTGCACCGTGTGAGGGAACATAGGTGAAACCCAGGAGTCTGAGGGCATGCACCACCAAGCTTCGATTTTCCCTTCGGACACCCGCCCCACTAACCTCAACCCCTAAAAGTGGAGCGGACTTGTGATCATTTCCCCTGGTTCCATCCTGGGTGTGAGCAATGCCGTGCTGGCTGCTGAGGACTGATTTCCAGGTACACGAAAGGCCTGATCTGGATCAGTGCGCGAGGACACCAGGATTAAAGCCCCCTCTAGGGTTGCCAACCTCCAGGTGAAGGCGGGAGATCTCCTGGGATTCCCACTGATCCCCAGGGGACAGAGATCAGTTCGCCCAGAGAAAATGGTTGCCTTGGAAGGTGGACTCTACAGCAGAGGCGTCGAACTCATTTGTTACGAGTGCCAGATCTGACATAAATGTCACTTTGTTGGGCCGGGTCATGTGTGCCGTAAAACGTACTGTCAGGTACCAGAGATAGAAACTGTAGAAAGGACAGCAGCTGGTAAGCTCCGAGTCGATGTATCCTCACCGCAAGGGCCTATGGGCTGGGAGGGGGGTGCAGAGGAAAACCCACTTATTGATTGATTGATTGATTTGATTTGTACCCCGCCCTCCCCGCCGGAGCAGGCTCAGGGCGGCTTACATAAAATGCGACAGCCAAAACAACAGTATAAATAATAGCTTAAAAGCTTAAAAACAACATAAGGTGCTGGTGAACAATTTAAGTGGTGATGGCGAGGACAGGGTAGCATCAACATACTCGTGAATGCAGTCGGTAACTGATTTTAAAGTCGGCAAAGCCCAGGCTGTCGGTGGTTGTATTGGGCACAGGGCCTTGATGTATTGGGTGCAGCTCCTTAACCAAAGGGCTGGTGGAAGAGCTCCGTCTTGCAGGCCCTGAGGCGGACTGGAGAGGCAGCAGTGCAGCCAGCATGGGCAGATGCTCCCACGATGCTTGACTGCTGCAGAGGAGGTTGTTCTGCTGTGCTGAAGCCACAATGGAGTGGCTCCAACCACTTCCTCCCTTGTATCAGTTGCTCATGGGCCACATAAGAGCGCTATACGGGACGGCTCCAGCCCCCGGGCCTTATGTCTGACACCCCCGCTCTATGATATTATACCCCATTGAAGTCCCTCCCCTCCCCCAATCCTACCCCTTTTAATCTCCACCCCCAGAATCTCCAGGAATTTCCCAAACCAGAGCTGGTGACCCTAGCTCCCTCACCCATTACCTGGGGAGGTATGTTATTATTTGGGGGAAATGAGGTGCACACTACCAGTACAGATGGAGCCCCCACCTCTTTACACCTGTTTCAGGTCGGGAAAATTGTGCAGTGGGCAATGCTAAAGCCACTTCTCTCACGCACCGCCGTGCCAATTTGAATTGGGCCCAAGCACGCTTGGCATTAAGTTCCCAGCGCAGCACCGGCAATAAATGCTTGATTGCACATCCCTGTTAGAAGACCTAGGGGAAAATGTGACATGCAGTGAGACCCTTGGTCTCTGAGAACAGACAATTATCTGTTCCATTCCCCACTCGGGTAGATGGATGTGGGTTACGGTGAGCTTGCTCGTAAGGTTCTAGAGATGATCTACGGGATGGCTCCAGCCTGATGGAGACAGGTTGATGTGGGTCAAGCGTGTCCAGAGGAGGGCAACCAGAATGGTGAGAGGGTCAGAATCCAAGTCTTACGAGGAAAGGCTGAAAGAGTTGGGTATGTTTAGCCTGGGAAAGAGAAGGCTTAGAGAGGACGTGATTGCAGTCTTCAAATGTTTGAAGGGCTGTCATGTAGAAGATGGAGCAGATCTATTCTCTCTTGCTCCGGATTGCAAGACTGGATCTAATGGGTGGAAATTACAAGGGAGTCGATACCGGCTAAATATCAGGAGAAACTTCCTAACTGTAAGAGTGGTTGAGCAGGGGAACAGTCTGCCTCGGGAGGTGGTGGATGCTCCTTCACTGGACGTTTTTAAGCGGCGGCTGGACGACCATCTTTCGGGTATGTTGTAGAGCTATCTTTCGGCTATGCTCCTGCAGAGTGCAGGGGGTTGGACTAGATGACCTGCGAGGTCCCTTCCAACTCTAACATCCTATGATTCTATGGGTCAAGGTGCAATGATGTGGGTCAAAGAACATCCCACGGCAGCTTTAGACAAAAAGCGGCCTCTTGGCGATTAGGTCTCACTGTCTCCAACCACGGACGGAGCCACGCCAAACCTGACGGGAGAATCCACTCTCCATCTTGCTTACGCAACTGGCTGTTAGAGTTACAGCAGCCCATCCTAGGAGTTAAAAGATTTATTCCAGACTTATTGCAAAATACAGAAACCAGTTGTGGGGAGAAATTTATGGCATTCCTTGACAAAGACTTCCCTGCGATCATTTAGTCCCCGGCTGGCTGGGTGGAAAAGCATTAGAGAAAGTGAAGACTAAGCAAAAAATATGTTTTGAAATAAAAGCAAGATGAATGCTTTCAACAACCGAGTAAATATTAGTGGGGTTAGGACAAGGCTGATTCTCTTTTGATATAATGTAAGAGAAAGTCCATTCATCTTGACTTCTGCTTGCTAATCAGTTTCGAGCACTGCAAAAAGTTTTAATGAGATATACAGGCGGCTAATGACTGGCGACCGCTTTAGAGGGAGTCACAAAACCTTCCCCCCCCCCCGCTCCCTTTTAAAGCCCCTTCCCCCCCTCCCCACTTATTAGCTTTTGTTTATGTCACGCCTTGTAAAACAGAAATGAGGCAAACTGGTCTTCTGAACGGGCTGCCTCTGCCCCCCCTATCCTCTCGTTCAAGTGACAGAAAACCGATTTCAAATTCTGTTGAAACAGCCTGAACTTGCGCAGTGATCTTTGTGGCAAATTAATTTTTTCTTTTTTACACCCTTAAAAAAAAAATGTTGGTATCCCTTTACCTATGGTCAAAGTTGATAAAGACACTGAAACCAATATCTTCATTAGTGAATCGTCACTGCTCTCCGGAAGGTGGCTGCCTTTTGGCAGTTGCCAAAGGGTTTCCTCCAAAGGGATGGGAACCCTTTGAGAGACCTTCTGACGGACCAGGGAGAGAAGGCCTGGCCACCCTCTTTGCTCCTTAAGGGAGCCAGTCAGCTGCTGATTTATCGTCAGGGTCCCTCCTCATCTGTAAATTGTGCATCAGTGTACATGATAGGGATTGGGAGGGGGGGGGGAATCCCTCAGACTCTTCAGATCCAAAGCTACCAAGGTGAAGTCAGATCCTTGGCTTTAATGTCACATTTTCTTATTCTGTTAAAAAGTCCAGCATGTTTTCTGGTCAAGGATCAACCCAGGGTTTACAAAAGTAGGCCAATCCCAAATCCAAAAGAGTGATAAGTCTAGCTTGGGGCTGGGCATTGGATCAGCTGTTGAAAGAAGAAGAAGAAGAGGAGGAGGAGGAGGAGGAGGAGGAGGAGGAGGAGAAGGAGGAGGGAGGAGGAGATGGGATTTATACCCCACCCGTCACTACTCAAAGGAATCTCAGAGCGGCTTACAATCCCTTTCCCTTCCCCTCCCCACAACAGACACCATGTGAGGTAGGTGGGGCTGAGAGAACTGCCCTTGAGAGAACAGCTCTGAAAGAATTTATGACTGACCAAAGGTCAGACCAGCAGCTGCATGTGAAGAAGTGGGGAATCAAACCCGGTTCTCCCAGATTAGAGTCCAGGCGCTTAACAACTACACCAAACGGGCTCTATATTTTGGCTCTATGCTCTGGCTCTGTACTTGGCAGGCAGAAGGCCCCAGGTTCAGGGCCTGGAAACTGCAGCTAAAGGATCTCAGGATGTCTCTGAGACCCTGGAGAGCAGCTGCCAGTCAGAGTAGACAATACTGATCTCGACATACCAGTGCTCAGACTCAGTATAAGGCAGCATTCATATTCACGGTGTTCAAGAAGGTATGCCCGAAACCCTTCAGACTCATGGCCAGTTAGAGCAGGTAATTTTGGCTTAACGTAAGGAAGTTTCCTGTATCCCTATCTCGCTCAGCACATACTGAGTCTGTCTGGGGTGAATAAAAAAAGTAACACTGATGTGTCTGTGGGGGGGGGACACTCCCACGGCTGTATTTCGTAATGTTTTGTGAATGGGTCAGGATTCTTAGGCTCTGAGCGGATCATGCAGATATCCCGGACAAGACGTGGAGCTGCCAAGTTCCCACCTCCCACTTGGAGAGGAAGTAGGAGAGAAATTAACAAAAACCACAGCCGTTGGGCCAATGGCATGACATCCCTTTCAGGGCAAACATGGAAGTGAGGTTGGACGTTTCAAGGAGCTGCCATAAACCCCACGGCCTTGCCATGCCTGGCGACCCCAGTGGAGTGAGGAAGCCGGCTTCCAAGCGCCTGGCTATGGCATGGGGTGGATGCGCTACGTTTTGCTGCCGTGATACTTTGGTCACAGCCTACTCTGGAAAAGCAGGACACGGTCTTAGAACTACAGACACCACCGAGAGCCAAGCCAGACATGACAGTCTGCACGGGCCTGACCTGTGGACACCACTGCCATTTTGAAGCCATTTTAAAATGCCGCAAAGCGGCATGGCGGGCTGAGGCGCTCTTGTTCCACCCACGGTCGCCAGCTCCGGGTTGAGAAATACCTGGAGGTTTGGGGGGTGGAGCCTGAGGAGGGCGGGGTTTGGGGAAAGGAGGGACTTCAAGGGGGCACAAAGCCAGAGAGTCCCCCTTCCAAAGTCGCCATTTTCTCCAGGTTGCCTAGAGATCGTTATTAATCCCAGGAGATCTCCAGCTGCCACTTGGAGGTTTGCAACCCTAGTTCCACCCATCACACCTTCTCAAGCGCCAAAACAGTGGCAGGAATGGGTTGGGGTTTTTTGTAGCCTGTGGAGACTGACACGTCTTACTTTGTCCCCCAGCCAAAGAGTCAACTGATAAAAGCCCCCGGAGGTTGTTCCTGGTTGGGAAAACGCTGGGTGGTGGGAGGCTTAAATCCTCTCTCCCCGCATGTCGGAGCCCCGGCCTGGATGAGACCCCCACCCCTCTCTCGCATGCTTGAAAAACAGTTTTAAACATCGCCACGAACTCCAGACACGCCATTACCAAAGCACATCCAGTTTGGTCCTGAGAAACCCAATGGTCCTACCTCCCGTTGCTGCACCTGACTGACTGAGGGTACTGCTAGCGTTTATCTTGTGAACTGGACTCGAATCTAACTGTTCCACTGCAGACCAACAGGGCTACCCTCCGAAACTATCTTGTGAACAGAAGCCTAAATCCTTTAAAACAAAACTAAAACCCAGAATGATGAACCATTTTCTACGCCAAGCAATATACTTCACACTACACAGAGATGCCTGCAACCCAGGCCATTCCAGCAGTAGCGAAATCCCCCATGTTGACGTTTTCAAAACTGCATGTTATGTGAAATTTCCCGTGGTAGATTCTTCCCCACCAGGAGCAAACCTGAAGTTTTCTCCTTGTCCCACATTTTTGGAACTTGCTAAAACCGGGGGTTCCGAAAACACAGCGTAAGAAGGAGAAAACTTCGGGTTTCCACCTGGTGAGAAAAAAATCTACCGTGGAAAATTCACATAACGCACAGTTTTAAAAACGCCAATGTGGGGAATTTCACTACTGTGGAAATGGTCCTACTCACATCTGATAGTATTTCTCCTTTGTTGCCTCCAAAGCACCAGAATGAGGATCCAGTACAACCAATACAACACCGAAAGCTCGTTTCGCAAATGGTATTGATCTCAGTCGTTAACCACAACACAGAGCTGGGACTCTTTCTTTGGGGGGGGGGGAGGACTTGGTTAACGCAAATCCCAACAGCAGGAGCTGTAACACGTGTGAGTGTTTCCTGTCGTCCCCAGGCCGCTTGAGCACAGCGGGATCTCTGGAGTGCCATTCCATTTATGTTAATGGGCCCTTTAATTTATCACAATAATGGACACTGATGAAGATGGATTAATTTGGATTATGGAAGCCAGCACTTTGTCAAAGGCAGACAATTACACAGAGCGGCCTTCAGCGGAGCATCACGACTGATCTGTGTCCACCACGTGTGGAGGGCATGTGACGCTGGCATTGTGTGCAGAAAGGGAGGGGCACTGATCGTCAGAGGGCGCTTCCCCAGAGAACAAAGTACTCACTAAAGTTAAAAATGCTAATATTTGTTTTAATGTCGCCCTGAGCTTGGAGAGAACTGGACTGCCATCACTCAAAGGAGAACCAAAGAGGTGGGAATGGGGAGAAGGAAACACACTGTGTGTGTGTGTGCACGCGCGGGGAGATAACCAGCAGGCCTCACACACAAGGTCATTTTAGCAGTAATGTTGCATCAAAGGGAGTGATGGCCGAGTGAGGTAGGTTTGGAATTGCAAAATTAAATCTGCATTCCATTTGCTGTGCTGCTGAACTGAAGGCCAAAGCCAGACCCATGGGCTTCGCCCCAGCAGATGCTTCCGGAGCATCGGACCCTGCGGCAGAACGATGCCCTTTGATCAGGCACTGATTCCTTGGGCCACTTGGGCCACCGGTCAGAGGAGGAAACCAGAAATGACTCAAGTGGAGCCTGGGGTCACCAACCTCCAGGTGGGGGTCAGAGATCTCACAAGATTATAACTGATCTCCAGATGACAGAGATCAGTTCCCCTGGAAAAAATAACAACTTTGGAGGGTGGGCTCTATGGCACTGTACCCTCCCCTCTTCAAACCCCACCCTCTTAAGGCTCCACCTCCAAATCTCCAGGTACTTCCCAAGCAGGAGTTGGCAACCCCAGCTGAGATCCTAGCAAAGGGACCCTCCCAGTCCTGAGAAGTCGGTGATCCCAAGGCCTGATCCCAAGACACTCACTGCCTTCTTCAAGGCCGCCTTTAGTATCAAACCAGGTTCGACCAGAGATTCGATCTGTGATTAGGATCTCTCACTTTTATTAAAGAAAGAACCTAATGAGTAGCTGCTTTGGAGATCGTGGAAGAGTAGCTGGGGGAAGGACTGTTGAACCCCTCCCTCCCACCCAGTTTAAAGAGTTCCCACTTCCCCACTGCAATTCACTCTCTGGGAGGAAACGATGGTTGCAGAGGCCTGCGATGAAAGGGTTAACCTCCCCCCTTCCTGCCAGAAACCCCTCCCCCATCTGCCAAGGGCCTCTTCAGAGCTCTCTTGCATCCCTTCCAGTTGGAAACTTTGCTGGAAAGTTGTGCTACGGGGCCCCTTCCCAGCGTCATCTTCCGCCCCCCCAACTGATATTGACAGACAATCCCATTTCCCCTCCCCCCCCCCCCACATTCAGTGCCCCGGAGGACGGGGCTCCTGTGTGCTCATCACGGGAGAAAAGGCAAGGGGAAATCAAGGTTATAAGTTAGTGAAAGGAAATCACCATTGGGTGAGAGACGTATGTGATCTCTGATCACACCTCTTCTGTGTACCTGTTCCAGATCCCACTATGTCCCTACTGGGTGATTCAGACATGGCGTCGGCTAGCCGTTCCCTAAGGCCCTCGTCCGTGTGTTCGATGGAAGACATGTGGCGGAGACCGAAGCTCTCGGGCCAGCTCCCGCAGACTTCCAGCAGGGTCATGCTCCGATCGAAGGCACCTACGAGAGACAAACAAGAGACCCGAGATTGGTAACAGCGCCAAAGGTCGAATCTGCATTTGCATTTTAAATCAGTTTCGTGCTGCTGTGATGCCGTCTTTCTCTATGCTTGTTTGAATGCTGTTTGGAGAAGATTCTTTTAAAGCAGTGCGGAGGTACAATGACAGTGGAGCCACCCCCGAAAGAGCAATAAACATATGTGGACTTGCAAAAGTATGCTAGCACTGTTGAGGTGTGAAAATGACACCAAATGTAGACCGTTTTTTTGAAGACGGAGTCAGAAGGCTGGGACACCAGTGGGAAAGATAAATGCAGATTCAGCCAAAGAGAGAGGGAGGGAGGGAGGGCAACCACATGGCCAGCAGGGCCAGAGCTTCAGGAAACATTCCTGGGAGATGTTTTATTTATTTTGGATATTTATATCTCATTTTTCTCCCCCAGAAGAAGGAGGAGAAGAGTTGGTTTTATACCCTGCTTTTCTCTACATTAAGGAGTCTCAAAGCGACTGACGATCGCCTTCCCTTCCTCTCCCCACAACAGGCAGCTTTTGAGGCAGGTGGGGCTGAGAGAGTTCTGAGAGAGCTGTGACTGACCCAAGGTCACCCTACTGGCTACATGTGGAGGAGTGGGGAATCCTTTCTCTTCCCCGCCTCACAATAGACACCTTGTGAGGTAGGTGGGGCTGAGAGAGCTCTTTCGAGAACTGCTTGCGAGAGAACAGCTCTGAGAGGTCACAACAGCTGCTGTATGTGGAGGAGTGGGGAATCAAACCCGGTTCTCCCAGATTAGAGTCCACACTCCTAAGCACCACACTACGTAGAAAGGTGGGACATGAAGAAACAAACAGCGTCCATGAGCTCTGTATTTTGCTAATGCACGGAATAGCTCTGTCTCATCAAGGTTTGCCTATTCTAGAAATTAACAAATGTCTTTCCCATTGCCTCTCTTTCATTCTACTGTAAACAGTCCATTTATTCGTACAATTTACATCCCGTGTCTATTATTTTTGGAATTTTCTCTGTTCTCCAACATTCAGCACAGAGAAGCCGAGCGGTGGTAACTGTAGCAGAGATGGCATCTCTCAGTTTTGTCTCTCTGTTTTTGTGGTACGTGACGCAAAGCGATGAGAGACCTCCATTTAAGCCTAGCCCAGAGACTGCATCAATATCAGTCCCAAATTAGGTTGCAGCCAGCGATGCCAACTGTTGGTGGCAAAAAGAAGTCAGACTGCTCTGCCCAGTTTTGCTCTTGCCACCAAGTACCCTGGAATCTGCTTTCTTCTCCTGGATATCTAATACTCCCTCAACACAAACAAGATGGGTGCAGGGGAGGTTTTTTTTGTTTTTTTTAAGCATTGCCATTTGAACATGCTTGATACAGCAATGTATTGTACTGGTATGCACATTCTTTACACTGGGATTTTCTTTACACTGGGGGGAAAGCGGCCTAGCGCAGTGCTCAGAGTCAGTAACTCTAGAGAGCATGAGAAAGAGATGGAGGAGAAAGGATGAGAAAGCGCAAGAGAAAGAGAGCAAGAGGGAGAAAAAGGGAGAGTGGAATTCACTGCCACAGGAGGTGGTGGCGGCTACAAGCATGGACGGCTTCAAAAGGGAATTAGATAAGCATATGGAACTCTCCGTATGGGGCAAGTGATGCTCTGTATTCTTGCCGCTTGGGGGGGGCAACAGTGGGAGGGCTTCTAGTGTCCTGGCCCCACTGCTGGACCTCCTGATGGCACTTGGTATTTTTGGCCACTGTGTGACACAGAGTGTTGGACTGGATGGGCCATTGGCCTAGGTCAACATGGGCTTCTCTTATGTTCTTGGTGCTTGGGGGGGCAACAGTGGGAGGGCTTCTCGTGTCCTGGCCCCACTGCTGGACCTCCTGATGGCACCTGGTATTTCTGGCCACTGTGTGACAGAGTGTTGAACTGGATGGGCCATTGGCCTGGTCCAACATGGGCTTCTCTTATGTTCTTATGTACTGTACTCTGCAGTAGCCTCTCCTGCACTGATTCAAAAGCCAAAAAAAGATGCTTGCTCTTTCCAATGAAGATATACTTGAAAAACAGAACTGTTTGACAGTTCAGAACAGCAGCTGCAGGGTCAGAGCGCAGGACCTTACTGTTCATGCACATGCCTTTATTTGCATGCGCACTAAAGAAACAGCATGTGCAGACCCACACAGAGACAGAAGAAAGGGGACTGACCCCTGAAGAATGACGTCTATAGCAACAAGTTGCATTGTCACAGTTTTAACAAGCCATCAACCAAAATCAGGGCAGTGATTTATAAAGGATCAGAAAACAGGGATCGTACCTGGTAAATTGGGACATTTGTAGCAATAGCCTATCTCTGAAACTACTGGAAGATGTCAGCCGATGTGAGAGAGTAAAAACCTACACACTCTCCAGAAAGGCTACTTAAAAAAAAAAAATCATTGTCTTAATTTGCAGTTGTTTCCTAATTCAAAAATAGGACGTGGCGTTTGACTGAATGCAAAGATTAGATTGCGGAGCCCAGATCACTTCAAAGTACGAATTAAAATTATTCATGTCTATTAAATGGCGAGTCTCCTGTGAAGGCTTACTTTAAATCATTCCCGCTTGGAATGAGATTACAGTTTCAGTTTTGGCGCAGGGATGGCATGCAATTCACTCCACAATTAGGTAACTGAATATGTAGCGCTTTAGCGGGCCTGGTTTTCACCAGCCTGCTGAGGTGGGGGGGGGGGAGCAGAGGAGAATACAAACCCGGAGTTTTCTCAAAAGTTAAAAGCGCCCCAAACACATTCCCGCTTATCAGGCCTTTGGTGTGCCTCTTTGATCAGCCGTCAGAAACTATCTGCGCTTCTGCGACGACTGTACAGTTTCAAAGATCACTCTTGGCCTCTGACAGGGAGTAATAGGAAGGGTGAGAGGACCAGGCCCCGCGGCAGGCGTCCCTTCCTCCGATAAAGTCCAAAGTACAGGGCCGATAATCAGTGGTAAACACTTGGGCCAGACGGTTAAGCCTTGCATCTGCAAAGCGCAGAGATTATCTGGAGCTCTAATGGCCTGTTCAGAAAAATAATAACGGTGTTGTATGTGCATCTGTAGATGAGAAAACAAGTTTTTATCATTCTAAGGACTGTGAGGCGAGCTACCAAACTTAGCCAAGACCCCGTTCCAATTTGATTTTGCTAAACGGCTTTGCAAGCCCTGAGCAAGTCTGTTCAGGATAGGTCGTTTCGGAGGACATTTGTTCAGAGGGTCACCATAAGTCAGAAGTGATTTGATGGCACTTCACACACACACACACACACACAAATGGCTACCATGGTTTACACAGCACATTCAGTTTGATTGCAATTTGCTTGCATACCAACCTTGAGAGGTAGGCCACCACTGGGCCCATTTTAGGCCTGGTTCACATAGGTGTCAACTTGATTTCTCTATTATTGATGGGCGAACCTGGAAAACAGCTGTGCTGAATAGCACAGTGGTAACAGGAAAGTCCTGTGGCACTAGGGTAGGGTCCCATAACCCTTTTGATAACTGCCATAACCCTTTTGATAACTGCCATAACCCGCAGTCTCTTCAAATGCCTTCTAGCCGTGCCCATATAAAAGCCAAATAATATTGGCTTTTATTTGGGCATGGTTATTTTGGTAGCTGAATTCAGATTCTTCAATCTATATTTGGCTGAATAAATACCTGAAAAATACTAAGGAGAATATCACAATATTCGTAAACTTTATTGTATTGGCTCGAAGCCTTGGCAAATAACACTGAAATGCAAGAAGCAATATCAACACACTAATAAGGTACTTTTCGGGTATTTATTCGGCTTGGTATATACCAGGCAGACACCCCTACTCAGTGGTGAATCTTCACAGCATCTGTCTGAGTTTGCTAATGTTCACCTAAGAAACAGTGATATTCACAGTGTGTTGGACATTCACAGGTAGAAACCCATGGCAGAGACAGAACTGGAACCTAGAACCCGCCCCTCAGCAAATGTAATTCATAAAATGATGGCTGCTTGGGTGAAACACCTGAAGAGTTTAGAAAGAAGCCAAAAGAGTGACAATTAGACAAGCAACTAAAAGGGAGACTGCAACCAAGAAATCAGAAGGAGGCTAAGATTGGGCAGGACATCCACGAAGGAGTTAGGAAAGAGGTGGCGCAGGCAGTTAAACACCTGCTGGTAACATCTGCGAACAGCTACTACAGCTGTTCAAAACCCACCGTGGCCAGGGTGAGCACCTGGCCCTAGTCCCAGCTCCCGCCCACCCAGCGGTTCGAAAGCAATAAATAACATCGAAAAAGCGAGTAGATAAATGGGTACCTGCCCTAGGTGGCAGGGGGCACCCTTCCCCGTTGTGGGGGTTGATGGAGCATCGGCGGCGAGCGGCGAAATGGCGATTAGACGCAACACCAGCGGTGGATCGGACGTCGGCAGAAGGCGGAGCCAGGAGACGCAAAGAACGTAGAGGCGCAGGCGCGGTGGAGCCAAATGGACAGAGCTGACGCGAACCACGCACCAGATGGGCCCGCCGATCACAGCCAACACTGAAGACCATGAGAAGGAGAAGTAGAGGAGCCGGAAACCGAAAGCCGAGCCGACAATAAGTCGAACTGGGAGAGAAGAACAACAAGTCCCTCCACTGGGTGCCGGTAGGGCAGTCCCCACCCTGACTATATGTGCCCATAGATAGGGATAAAGAGTAACTGTAAACCGCTCAGAGACCCCTTGGGGGGTTCGAGTGGGATAAAAGCTGAAAGCATAAATAAATATATAAATAAATAAATAAGGACGTGTTGCTGGTGACCAAGATCAAGATAACTCATGCCATAGTATTCCCCATTGCTAAGAATGGGTGTGAAAGTTGGTCAATGAAGAAAGCAGACAAGAAGAAAGGTGATTCATTTGAAATGTGGTGTTGGAGGAGGCGAGTTTAATAGATACAGTGGACTGCCAAAACGATCCTAGATCAAATCAAGCCTGAGCTCTCCCTAGAAGCTAAAGTGACCAAACTGAGGCGATTGTACTTTGGTCACATCATGTGCAGAAGTGTCACTGGAAAAGACAATGAAGCTAGGAACAGTTGGAGGCAGCAGGCAAAGAGGAAGACCCAACCCGAGATGGACGGACTCCATCAAGGGAGCCACAAAGGCCCTCAGTTGGCAAGACCTGAGCAAGGCTGTTAAGGACAGGATGTTCTGGAGGTCATGAATTCATAGGGGTCGCCAGAAGTCAGAAGACTTGATGGTACTTAACACAGAGACATACATTTAAACATTCGTGCCCACTTGGGGTGTAGAAACCTTTAGCAGCCCCTAGCACTTTCTTGGTGCTTATAGCTGTTGAATTCTTTGGACCCTTTTGATGTTAAACGAGGACGGGGACCTTTTCCAGAGGCTCTTAGAGGGCTCCCCACCCTCCTGGTTAGAACATGATGACGGGAGATTGAGTCATTATCGCCTCTCGAAAGTGGGAAACCCAAACACTCCTTTTATGCTGGCCTCTGAATAAGAACACAAATAGCTTTTGATGCTCTGCCAAGGCAGCCCACAGAGACACCCAAATAAAAAAACTTCAGAGAGAGAGACCGACTCCAGTGCCAGAGATAGTTGGAGTAAGCGCAGAAGAGAGGAGGGCAGCGTTACCTCCCCAGTCAAGGCGCAAGACCTGCCAAGAGGCAACCCTGTGTGAGGTGCGAGCATTAATGTGCATTCAGAGGTCATTTCGGGGGGATCGCGGGGGATCGCAGTTCCCCCGGGTGAGGTACGGGGGGTGGCACATGACGAAGCCCCGCCCCCTGCTTCCGGCCGCCCCGCTTCCAGCCCTCATTCAGCCAGGAGGAGGCAGGAGAAGAGGGAGGGTAAGTTGCTTCCTCCCTGCCTCTCCCCACCCCTGCCTGCCTGGGGCCAGGGAGGGCCTTTGTGGGGCTTCCTTGCACTCCTGCCAGCCTTGCAGGTCCACCGCTGGGCCCCTCATGGGGCTCAGCAGTGGAGCTGCAAGGCCGGCAGCGGCGGCCGGGACCGTTGGGGGCGGGGTGTGTAGCCTTATGACACACTTCCGGTGATGTCAGGGGGTGTGGCCTTATGACACACTTCCGGTGATGTCATGGGGTGTGGCATATGCTAATGAGTTATGCTAATGAGTTCCCCTAGCTCTTTTTCTACGAAACGACCCCTGCATGCAGGTACCAGGGATTAACAGGGGCAAAAAGATCTCTGGGAACTTGTGAAGCTCCATTTGATCATTCTTTCCCTTTCTGGCCCCATGAAGGCATTCCATGTACATGCTCACACCAAGTCATTAAGCTGAGATCCCACATGTGCGGCAATGACCCTGCTTGCCAGTGGCTGCCCTGATTTCCTGATAACATGTCCCAAATCAAGGACTGTCTCAATTTTGTTTCTTGAGGAGAGTCCTTAAAACTTTGGTTTTGTTTGGGAGCACCTGGACTAGCTATTTTTCAGCCTCCCCTCCCCTCCCCACTCAGGGTCTAGAAGTCAAATCTCTAGGGACGGGGAAATTCATATTGACTGTCAGGTGGGGGCATGGCGAACTGCTGTCTATATAAACCCATCACAATAGATGGCTGCATGAGGGGTAAGGGGGGAAATAGAAAAAAAGCAGCAAAAACATCAATTTTTTTAACATTTTCAGGACTAATCACAAATACGGAAATATAAAACTTCAAAAATCATGACAAATCGTTATAACATTTCTGTATTATTAACTGCGGCAAAAGTTGTTATTGCCAATAACTGGAAGTCCTCAAATAGACTACTTGTTTCAGCCTGGCGTTTAAAAATCTTAGAATATTATACTATGGATAAAATCTCAGATGTTGTTGTGAGATCTGACACAATGGTTCATAAACCTAATTTACAATTGAAATGGTTACCTTTTCTAGAATATATGTTTAACTCTGAATCCACCAAATTCACTGTTCCACAGAAATTTTATGACATTTTTTATCACTTGTAGTTAATATATATTAGTGTTCTATTATTCCTCACTACGTTTGATGTCTTGACGCTACTACAATCTTGTTATTTTGTTGATTATTATATTGAAAATAAAAATTGTTATTTAAAAAAAAAAATCGTTATAACGAAGTAAGCAGCCTATACGACTATTTCCATATAAGATATTTTCATTATTCCGATCTATAGGGTTTTAATGAAAAGCAGATGGGCAAGGAAAAAAAGGAATTCTTTTAACTTTACATATAGTTTAAAAGTAACAGTATTAACAGTTTAAAATAATGACGAGAGAACATAATACAATATGCTATTAAAAATTGAGTTCATATAATAACCAGTTAGATATATAACTGAAAAGAATTGATTACGATAACTGCAATAATTGCTATAATTATATCGATCCCCCCCCCATTATTAATCAGCTTAAATCCCTGACAGCTGCATTTTTCTAGGGCCCCCAAAAGAAGGAACAGCCCCCTTTTGCAGAGCGGCTCGGGCAGATTGCCTTCCAGACACACACCTGGGTTGCCAATTCTGCCTTGGGATAACCCCGGACATTTGGGTGCAGAGTCTGGGAGAGGCAGAATTTGGGGGAGGAGAGGGAGCTCAATGGGGAGACGAGTCCGCAGAGTCCACCTTCCAAAGCTGCCATTTCCTCCTGGGAAACCGGTCACTGTTGCCTGGAGACCAGCTGCAATTTTGGGAGATCTCGGGCCACCACCTGGAGGTTGGCAACCGTACCTGCAGATGGAGGGGTGCTTTGGCAGGGTCGGGTGGGATAAAAATTGTAAAAAACATAGTTGTGGCTGTGATTGTCTGCCATCAACACATGCTGCTGTGCCCTCATAACTTCTGTGGGCCGGTAACACCAGCAGATTGTGGTTTCTTTTGTACTTCTGTGTACTTCAGGAGCTGTGTATGTTTTATTCTGTTTGTAAGCCGCCCTGAGCCGGCCTTGGCTGGGAGGGTGGGATATAAATCTAAATAAATAAATAAATAACGGAAGAGAGTTGAGCCCCCTCCCATCCAGCAGCCTGAGCTGTGCCCACTTCTCCTGGGGCGGGCTGCAAAACGTTCCTTTCTCAAAGGTTTAATTTCTGGAGACCGGAGGGGGGGGGAAGCAGGCAGCAGAGGGAGAGACAGCGAATGATGACAAAACAGCAGACTAGTACATAATAACGACATTTTAAAAGACAGACCCCAAATCTCTCCAAAAGGCAAACTGGGGACATCGGTTTGCCAGGGACGAGCCCCAGGAAACCGGGGCTCTTGGAGCATACGGGTTTATCTGGGCCCTCCCTGGCCAACATAGGTCTGACAGGAGTCTAATCGGTTTGGCACCGGGCTTTTGGAATTGCATTTTGGATTAAGGTTATCGGCTTCACTCAGTCCCCGGCCAGCGGTTAATCCTCACCTGCTTTAATCTCCCGTTACTTGTCACACTGGATTGTTGAAGCCTCCCTAGAGCACCAAATGATCACGGAGCCGCGCAGGATTTTGGTTGCTCGCTGAAAAAACCTTCCCCAGTTCTGCACCAAAGCAATCCAAATGCCATGAGTTCTATACAGTGCGCAAGTTAAGCATATTTGCTTCATTAAGCTGATTTGGCATTGTTTATTCTGCCGTTTTTTGCTATTTTGCACGATCGAGTCTGGTTTCGTAACTCATCGGGGGAGATACCCGTGACTCATCAGAGCTACACAGGACATTGAAGCTCTGCCCCTGGGCCAGTGGAAATCCTACTAACTAAGCCCCCTCAGGTCTGGCCTTGAAGGCCTGGAGGACTGGAAATTTAGGATTTTTTAAAAAATAACGGAAATAGATCTTCAGGCTTTAATCCATTAAAAGGACGGGGATGAGGGCAGAAGAAAGCACATAAACATTCGTAGCAATCTTAGTTATTATGCTCTGCTATGGGGTCGCAAAGAGTCGGACTCGACTGTGCGACTGAACAACAACAAAAATCTCTTACACACACCCCCACACCTTTGGAGAGGATTTAAATTGGGATAAGGCATATTGATTGTGGCAAATTTAATGTGCACATTTCCTCACACGGCAAGGACTGGCGCCCAGCTCTTTTAACACCAGATTCCAGAGCAAATGAGACAGTTTCCCTCCATTGGAGCTGGCTCAAACAGGAGGCTTCCCTCCGCATCTGAGGATACGGGACAACAGATCTCAAGAACAATTTGCCCCTTTGTATGTTTTTAATAAATCAAGGCTTAAGTGGGGAAGAGGAGCTTTGGAAACAGGCGCAAACACGCCCCCCACCGAAGGTGAGGCCTTTGAGCCGTCATCGTCTTAATTCCCCTTCTTCATTTGTTTTCCAGAATTGTTTGTGGCTGCACTAAAAATAGCCCTGGCTTTGAAGGTGAGCAGGACATTAATTGCCTGCCTGGCATACAGGCACCGCACCAGGACCCAAGGAGGCAAAGGCCAGCTGCACAACCCGCAGAGGACTCTGAGACCTGTGCAGGGAGGGGGAGGACTGGCATGAAAGGGCCCAACCAAATGAGACACTGGACTGGATGCTCCCAGATTGGAGACCCCAAGGATTCAGACACAGGATCCCGGATTCAGACAGGAGCTGGAAGACTTAATATTCTCTCCCCCCCCCCAAGCCGTATCTCACAATGCCCCACACTTGCGCAGAGCATTTGCACTTGCTAGATGCAACACCATTCCATCTGCCGTTACTTATGGCAGATATAATAGGATTCCATATTCAACTAGACTTTGTGCACGTAACCTAAATCAAGTTGACTCGGTCCACGTAACCTAAATCAAGTTGATACACGTTCTACTTTTTAAGATCCAATTTTATCTAATATGATAGGCTGGCCGGATACTTTGCAGGTGTGCCATCTTCTGAACGATTTGTCACCTCAAATAACTGAAAAGGTAGCCCTGTTCCGAAGTCTGGTAATCAAGGATCGATTGCGTAATGTCTAGATGTATATGATTAACTTATTTTTCCTTGTTACCTCCTTATCTGTTTATTGCTTCTACCTGTACTCCGCTATATGCCAATAAAGGTTGTGATGAGACGAGATGAGAAATCCCCCCAGAGAAAATGGCTGATTTGGAGGGTGGGTGCTGTGGCGTTATACTCTGCTGAGCTTCCTCCCTTACCAGACCCCGCCCTCCCGAGACTCCGCCCCCCCAAATCTCCAGGGGTTTCCTATCCTGGAACTGGCAGCCCCATTACTGGTGCAAGAGAGTGATGGCGGCATGGGGAGGCGACACTGAAAGTTTTCTGATTGATTAGAAAACTGTCCCAATTAATTTAACAGTAGGGTTTTCCTTAAAGGTAAGTATCACGCCTGTACATTTCCACCACTCTGCGGTGTGAGGTGTCCTCTCAAAAGAGGGAGCTCTCCTCCCTCCCTCTCATGGGAAGAAATGAAAAGAAATCTTCCGAAATGCTATCATAAAAATGGTATTCCTTCTTTCTCACACAGGAAAGGGTTATTCTATCAGTTTAACTGTTTAGCGGTTATATTCCCACATCGCTACTTAAAAAGCACTAAAGAATGCATCTTTGGTGATTGTGACTCATTAGAAGAAGTCTCCTTTCTCCTCTCTCACGTAGGAGGAAATGCCTCTTTTCGGATGTCCCACGTGGAACACGCAAACATCCTAAAAGTGAAGCAAACTATGAAGTGTTCCAGAACGCCTAGCTTCATCCCTCCTTCAAATGCACACAGACTGAACTGACGCACTAACCAATCAAAACACACAAGATCCATTGTTTCAAGATGCTGCCCTACACATCTCATTTGGGAGTAAGGCCCTGTGAAATCCGCAAGAGTCAATTCTGAGTAATAAGGGTAAAGTTTGCCTGTAAGCTCTCTTAAGTTGAGCGACAGCTTTAGAACAGCACACACAAACCACACCCCCAGTTTGTGTAGCGAGCCATCTTGCTTGGTGTGAATGGCCCTCTTGATTACCTGATTTATTTGCAGCATGCACTTAGCCAGTCCTTGTGTGTTCTTTCTCTCCCCCCCATCCCCTTTCGTCTGTGCTGGAAATCCTTTCCTTCTCAACTTCTTACAAAATCGTTTCCTGGGATGTGATATGAATAAGCAATCCCCTTCCCCTGCCCTTCTCCTCCCCCCTCGTTCCTCAATCCCGGTGATCTTTTGAAGTATGAAACCCGCGGTCTACGCGAGCGATGTTTTCATTAATCAGAGCCGATGTTTCCAAAGCCATCAGCTTTATCACGACTGGATTTCAGACGTGAAACCCAATATACACACAGATCCACTCAGCCTGTCCTTTTGGATTACTCCTGACCTTTTATTCTCTTTTCTGAAGGATCTGCGTTTCCTCAGCGTCAGGCCGTCCAGCTTCACCGGCCCAGCAGCCAAGGAGGCCGAGACAAAGTGTGTTTGAGTCTGGGCAAGGCTAATCGAAATACAAGAAGGCGGGCTTTGGGTAAAGACCTACCTGTGTTTCAGACTTCCCACATCTGAGGTTGCCAGCTCTGGGTTGGGAAATACCTGGAGATTTTGGGGGTAGACCTGAGGGAAGGTGGGTATTGAGGAGGACAGGGACCTCAGTGGGGTAACAGTACCACAGAGCCCACCCTCCAAAGCAGCCTTTTTCTTCAAGGAAACTGATATTGGTTGTCCGAAGATCAATTGTAATAGGAGATCTCCAGGTGCTACCTGGAGGTTGGCAAGCCTACCCCCAATCCACTTCATTCGATCATCCTTGGTTGGCTGCCAGCTTTTGACGCAAAGCAATAGTACAGACAGGTGCAGACTGGGATGGGTGGAGCAGAACCTAGGGGGTCCGGGGCAATGTGCCCTCTAAGCTGTGGAGTCATGTGAGCAAAAATTTCACTTTGTGAGCTCCTGGCGTTAAAGTTGTGAGCGAGCGATTTGGCTGCTGAATAAATTAGTTTGCTCTGGAGCCCTCCTTCCCAAGCTAAGACAAAAGTGTGTGAGCTGGAGGCTAAACGACTGTGAGCTGGCTCGCACTAACTCAGCTTAGAGGGAACACTGGTCCAGGGTAGAGTCAGCACCAAATATGGCAGGTGAGGGGTGGAGCCAGGGAAAAGACAGGCAGATTGCAGTTCTGTCCCGGCAGAATTGGGAGCATACTGGCTCTTCAGATTCCATTATTGACTACTTGAATAGCGTTGCCCAAGTCTCCAGATTTGACCTAAAATTCCAGGGGTTTAGCCATTTTTTCTCAGGGAAAGAAGCAAAGTCTCAGGGAGACGAGACAGAATTGAGGACTTTGGTTGTTCCTTGGGTGCATCCCCCCAGGATCGTAGCCACGGTGGGGCATTTCGGGGCCGCCGCCCCAACTTACCACCCATGCCCCCCACTTTTCACTGAGCCGGGTGGAGAGTGCTGTTTCACGCTGTGTGGCAGGGGGCCCCCCTCAACCCTTCACTATGCCTCTCCCTTGGCGGCCTGCATGAAACACGGGGGCTTCTGTGGGGCACTCCCAGGCTTGGGCGTGTGTGCGGGGGTGCCCCCTGACTTTTTAAAAGGCCCCCTGAATAAAAACAATCCTGGCTACGGCCCTGCATCCCCCCCCCCATGTGGGAGGGCTATGGTAGACCTGGCAGAGCACCTGCATGCCCACGGAGAGCCCCAGAGTCAATCCTCGGCATCTCCAGTTAAAAAGATCAGCTCTCTGAGACCCCAGAAAGCTGCCTCTGGTCTGAGTGGGCAATGCTGACCTTGGCAGGCCAACGGTCTGATACGGCAGCTTCATGTATGTTCACGCATGTCCATGAGCCTCCATCCTGCACCACTCCACCCTGTACCCCTCTGTCCCCCTGAAATGCCTTCATTCAAGCCTCCGTCCACCACAGGTCTGTCCTCTGCCAGGCACTTCCTCTTAGCATCCTTCCCCAGAAAACGTGGCTAACCCATCCTTGGAAAAACACGGATTTCCTAGCTGGGCCAGTATAAACAGCCGACTAGGCATCTCAAGTACAAGGATGGGTTGCTGGCGACCGGGAACAACTGAATTCGCGTCATAGCATTCCCTGTTCCTATGTACGGGTGTGAAAGTTAGACGATGAAAAATGCTGACAGGAAGGAAGTTGATTCCTTTGGAATGTGGCGTTAGAGGAGAGTCCCGCAGACATCACGGGCTGCCAAAGAGAGAGAAATCAGCGGGGTCCAGGTCCAATCGAGCCTGAACTCTCTCTAGAAGCTAAAATGACTGGACTGAGGCTATGGCACTTTGTTCACATTGTGAGAAGACGAGAGTCACTGGAAAATACAATAATGTGAGGGAAAGTTGAAGGCGGCAGGAAAAGAGGAAGCCCCAACCTGGGATGGACAGATGAACTCTGTCAAGGGAGCCCCAAAGAACCTCAGTCTGCCCCAAAGGCCCCTTTTGGAGGTCACTCATTCATAGGGTTGCCATAAGATGGAAGCCACTTGCCGGCCCTTAACACACATACAGAGAGAGAGAGAGAGAGAGAGAGAGAGGATAGAGAGAGAGAGAGAGAGAGAGAGAGAGAGAGAGAGAGAGAGAGAGAGAGAGATTTTCTCACTGTCAAGGACTGAGTGACTATGTATTTAAAAAAATGTACCTCATTATGCTACTGGTTTTTTTTTTGGTCAGTCTGACCTTGCTTTATGTACTATTCCAACTTCTGAGCTTTTCTAGGGGCTTGCTAATTTTGCCATGAGAGCAGCTTTTGGACTCCCAAGGAAAACTCTCTCCCGGGTGCGATCATATTTACCAAAAGCGGCAGCAATGGTGCGATTCCCCTGCGGAGTAAAGGGGTGCGATCAGACAGACACATCTGTCCAGCGTCCCAGAGTCATCGGGAGGGCGTTGTATCGCGCCGCAGGAGCGTGGCAAAAAGCTACCACATAAAACCTTCTACTATCCGGAACTGCGGGGCACGCAGCCAGAAGTGTGATTGCGCAAACGCATGTAATTTCAGCCCGGGGCAAACTGCCTCGCTTCCCGCCTGTATTTTCTCCCCCGTGTGACCGCAGCCTCCCATCAACTTCTTTGCCACAAAGCCTCTTGGGGTGCCACACTCTCCATTTGCACAAGCAGCAGGCCAGACGGACTTCCAGGTGCACTACAATGCGGCAGACCATTTCCTACAGCTGCCCCTTGTAAGGAAGGCGGGTTGTTGGCTGGCCAGCAGGGAACGCCAATGAGCATGGGAGGAACCTTCAAAACATGGTTTGCAACCCATTGTTCCAGAGGCAATCTGTACATACACATACCTATCACTGAGCAGAGAGTTCCAGAGGCTGTATTATTGTCAGACTCCTGGAGAAATCAGTTCCCAACAGTCATTCAGAAGAATAGATAGTTTATTGAGACATTGATAGGATCCAGATTCTTAACGTTTCTGTGTCAGAACTGGGGGAAAAGCGTGCGAAGCAAGCAATTATACCTAGATCAAGCAGGACCCTAATGGCCCGGGACCAATCACACCCAAGCAAAAGGCCCATAGTTCCCCAGAGAAAGATGATGCCAAGCCTAACTGGGGCTCAAGGTTATTTGTCTGGGCCGACTGAGATAACTAGAAACAACAGCATAGTGGCCAAAAGCTAAAGTAGGCATTCTTCACACTCCGCTATGTCCTGATGGCAACCAAGCCCGAGAAAAGTGGGCGAGGTTGACAATTATTTCAGACTGCATGTTTCAACAAACTCCCTGCAAGTGGAAAAGTAGACCATCAGGGAGAGGGTCTAACGGACCCTGACGTTGCACTTTCCCAAAGGCAGGCAGGGAGATTCTGATGTGGGAGAACATGCGTCTGCAGCCAGAGACAGCACAGCCTCAGGAGGTTCATCGGAATGTGGAGATCTGCGCTTCATGGCCACAGACAAGGTACGATGCCTGCACTCTGCAGGTTTCTTTGGTGGCTAGAAAGGCATCTTCAAGCTCCTCAGAACAAGGGAAGGAGATAACTGAGAGCCAGTGTGGTGTACTGGTTGGAGTGTCCAACTAGGAACTGGGAGAATCAGGTTCAAATCCCCACTCTGCCCTGGAAGCTCGCTGGGTGACCTTAGGCCAGTCACACTTTCTCAGCCTAACCTACCTCACAGGGTTGTTGTGAGGATAAAATGGAGGGCATGAGAATGAGGTAAGCTGCTTCAGGTCTCCATCGAGGAGAAGGGCAGGCGATAAAAGGAGTTAATAAAATACACAAATAAATAAACGTGTAACAAGCTCAGAAATCTCGCCAAGTCACTGAATATCTGGGACCCAGCTGGAAGCCCAAATGTCTGCACGTTGATTTCCCCCCCTAACAAGTCATTTCTGATCTCTTCCCAAAGTCTGGGATGCATAAGCTATATCTTACCGACATCACACCGCTCCAATTGAGGAAATGCTGATTTTTGTCAGAGGCAATTGAAAAAACACATTGCTTTGTTTGGCTTAAGAAAAGAATTGTGGCTTATCAGGGACAACATCAACTCCTGCGGTGTGCACTTGCCCGCGCACAGATGCATGCATACAAAAGGATGCATTATGCTTGGAAAAAGGAATCGGATCTACCCACAAGTAAGAGGAAAGGGGGGGGGATCTGACATTTTATCGATGTGGGGTTTGTGTTTGTTTGTTTGGAACAACTTCGGTTTTCAATTACGCTGCGAGACCCAAGGATGGATAATTCTTGAGCATTAGTGGTAGAGGCTCAAGCCAAGGAGTTTCAAGTTTCGATTGGGCTTCCTCTGAATTCATGAAACCTCACAGACCTAAGAGCAGCACTCGAAAGCACAACCCTTGCAACGGGAGGGCTTGAGGCAACTAGGAGAGAGGGGAGACTGCAGAAAAAATCCGGATCCTGGGATGCCATCCTGTGGGCAACCGGCCCACGAGTGACTGGTCAGGTCCCAGAGCTCTCCACATGACTCAGCAGGTGGTCAGCTGACTTTCCAGAGCTCTCCATGTGACTCCCATCAACTGACCCACAGAGGCATCATGTTGGTAGGCCTGGGGTGTCCTCAGGGAGCAAGAAGGAACAAGGGTGCCCCGAAGGAGAAACTCCTATGTGCCCTGGACCAGAGAAGGCACCCAACCTTGGGAAAGGCTTGTGGGCAGGACTGTCAACTCAGGGTTGGGGAATTCCTGTAAATTTGGGGGTGGGGTTTGAAGAGGGTGGGGCTTGGGGTGGAGAGGGACCTCAGCAGGGTATACCATAGAGTCCACCTTCTTCCATCCAAGTGATGCTCTGTATTCATTGGTGTTCGTGGGGGGGGGCAACAGTGAGAGGACTTCTAGTGTCCTGGCCCCACTGGTGGACCTCCTGATGGCACCTGGTATTTTTGGCCACTGTGTGACAGAGTGTTGGACTGGATGGGCCATTGGCCTGATCCAACATTGGCTTCTCTTGTGTTCTTACGTTCTCCAAAGCAGCCATTTTCTCCAGGGGAACTAATCTCTGTCGTCTGGCGATCAGTTGTAATTCTGAGCCATTTCCAGGCCACACCTGGAGGCTGGCTGTTATGTATTGGGGCTGAAATGTTGCAGGACGGTGCTGCTAGAGACAGGGTGTGCTTGGAGCCGAATAACAACAGGCTAACAGGATTCTGGCAGTAACCAGTTAAGATGTAAAGTTTTGTAAATAGCCTATTGTTGGGAGTGGGGTGTGTTGGGGTGTGGCCATGGCAGGCAATATCACCAAGCTGAGGCTCTGGTCCACAGTCTTGTTCTTGCTGAAATCACTGAATAAAGTAGAGCTGATCATTAGACTGGGAGTCTGTTCATCCATGGAACCCTCTATTTAACACTGGCTATCCTACTTGTAGGCAAGGGAAGGTAACGGAAGGTAGCTGTGATCTGGGAAGTCCCCCGCACAGATTGTGCCTCTGCAACAAACTCATTTGCGAGACCTTAGACGAGTGGCTATGGCTCTGCCTCAGCTTCCCCTCCGCAATGCGTGGGTGTGTCAAGTGTTGTCAAGTTACAGCCGACTTAACTGTGACCCTGTAGGGTTTTCAAGGCGAGAGAGGTTCAGGGGTGGTCTGCCACTTCCTGCCTATGCGTAGTGACCCTGGACTTCCTTGGTGGCCTCCCATCCAAGTACTATCCAAGGCTGACTCTGCTTAGCTTCCAAGACCTGAGATCAATACTGGGATGATAATACTGGCCGGCCTCCCAAGAAGCACAAGATCACGTCCACGGGGAGTTTTGAACGCTCAGTGCTATGCAAATGCTGAGCAATGCTATTATTAAATCCCCAATGCAGGGACCACGAATCCCGCCAGCCATACCACCAGAGCTCCTTGGTGAACAAGCAGGTGGTGCGGCAAGAACCTCCCTGAAGGTAAAAAATCCAAAGGCCACGGCTGCATCCAACCCTTTTAAAAACCACTTCCGTCATCAGTGCCCCGCCCACCATTCAGTGGTGATGATTCCCATAGGCTAATCCCGCACCGTGTGCAACGGCTTCCCTTTTGTCCATTCTCTTCCAGAGATGGCCTTGGGGCCAGACACACACTTTCTCTCCCGTTCGGTCCTGACCTACTTCACGGGGGTTGCGCTCAAGGGTAGGAACAGCGGCGAAGAGCGCTTTGTAGTCCCATTGGAAGTGATTTCTAAAATGTTCATTAGAGAAGGAAGCTGCAGATGCAGCAAGCGCTCCGGGCAACGCGGGCGTCCTGCAGCCGGAATACAGCCGAGACCATTTTGGTGGGCTGGAGAAGGGTCTTCTACCGCATGAGACCCCGGTCAAACCGGGCCGAGTTGGGCCTTGGATGGAAGGCAACAGTGAGCCCCAGCTGGTCTGGAGCCGGGGGATCAGCCAGTCCCCGGCATCCCCTCCGACTGCGTTGGCGAGGTTCTGCCCTTGTCGCTTATATGATTCATCAGCCATCTGGTGGCTGTAGAAGGCAGAGTGGCATTGCAAGGTGAGATGATGGAGTGCAAAACTGATTGCAGTTGGCAGATCCCGGCCTCGGGCTTTCCGTCACTTAACTCATCTCTTCCCCCCCCCCCCTCATCTGCGCAAAAGCCTGGCTTCAAAGGGGCAGGAGAGCTTACCCTTCTGCAAACCTCGTTTGTGCACGGCGGCGTGCTCTGCAAATTGGGAGAACAATGGCTAACACAAAGCTGGAGGCAGGACAGAGGGAACGTTGCGGACAAGAGTGGCAGAAAGAGCCGTCAAGTTGCAGCCGGTTTATGGTGACCCCATTGGGTTTCCAAGGCAAAAGATGTTCAGAGGTGGTCTGCCATCGCTTGCTTCTGCGTAGCAGCCCTGGACTTCCTTGGTGGTCTCCCGTCCAGTACTAACCAGGGCTGACCTTGCTTAGCTTCTGGGAGCGAATGCGATCAGGCTAGCCTGGGCCACCCAGGTCAGGTCAATAAAAGCAACCGTGGACTTCCTTGGTGGTCTCCCCCACCCAAGTGCTAACCAGGGCCAACCCTGCTTGGCGTCTAAGTTTTCATGAGACCAAGATCGCCTGGACCATCCGGATCAGGGCAGAAACGAGGAGTACAGAGCATGTAGCCCATGCTTCAGACTGAGCACTGGAAGCACTTGCCACCGATGAACCGAAGAATCCTTACTGCAGTCCTTCAGGGGGGAGCAGGATTCCCATATCGCCGGTATGCTGGAGGACGCCAAGGGGGGGAAAGCACCTGGATTGCTCTGAGGGTGTGCAGGGTCCGAGCATCTTGGCTCTTGCAGGCAAAACTCAATGTTTAAAAAACCCCGGATCTCACACGGCGGTCCTCGGGACAAGGATGATACGAAATCAGACAGGACATCACTGTTTTCACTGCAAGCATGGATGTGGAAAACACCATCCTGTCTGTCTGGGCAAAACCTGAGAATTCTCGACCCATGCCCAGAATTCCTGACCCAACAAACTGGAGGCAGGATTCCCTCTGCACTTCCTCTTGGATCTGAAGAATTAACCAAACAAAATGGCCGTGTTCGTGCGATCGCCATCAAGGGACACAGCGTTTTGCAGAGAGCCAGTAGGGTGTGGGGGTTAGAGCGCTGAACTGCTGTAAAAAGTCAAGAGCTGGGTCATTCCCTTCCAGTCTAACCCAGTGGCTGCTAAAAGCGCCCTCAAGTCACAGCTGATTTATGGTGATGCTGTAGGGTTTTCAAGGCAAGAGCGAATAGAGCTGATTTGCCATTGCCTGCCCCTGCGCAGCAGCCCTGGACTTCCTTAACTGTCTCCCCATCCAAGGACTAACCACGGTCGATCCTCTTGGCTTCTGGGCTAGCCTGGGCCATCCAGGTCAGGGCTCAGACAGAAGAAGAAGAAGAAGAAGAAGAAGAAGAAGAAGAAGAAGAAGAAGAAGAAGAAGAAGAAGAAGAAGAAGAAGAAGAAGAAGAAGAAGAAGAAGAAGAAGAGGAGGAGGAGGAGGAGGAGGAGGAGGTGGAGGAGGAGGAGATTGGATATATACCCTGCCCTTCACTCTGAGTCAAAGAAGATGGAGAAGGAGGAGAAGGAAGATGAAGAAGAGATTGGATTTATACCCTGCCCTTCACTGTCTCAGAACGGCGTACAATCTCCATCCCTTCCTCACCCCACAACAGACACCCTGTGAGGTAGGTGGGGCTGAGAGAGCTCCTTCGAGGACTTCTCTTGAGAGCACAGCTCTGAGAGAACTGTGGCTTGCCCAAGGTCACCCAGCAGCTGCAAGTGGAGGAGTGGGGAATCAAACCCAGTTTTCCAAATTAGAGTCCGCACTCCTAACCACTACACCAAACTGGCTCACATAGGATCATAGTTGGGGCAAAATGGAAAAGCAGGAGGTTCAGGTAAGCTGCCTCAAGCTTCTTTGAGGAAGAACAGAATAAAAATTCAACAGAGTTATGCAAGAGGGGGACCACAGAGAGGTCCCCGTCCCAAGGAGCTTACATTTGAAATGTTTCCAGCGGGGGTGATGACATGGGGTATTGGGTGATGAAGGGGAAGTTAACCAGGGATGATGTGAGCCAAAGCAGATCTACGTGTTGTTGGGAATGAGGAATCAGGGATTCAGCTGCTTGGCAACAGATCTGAGGAAGGGTTTCAAAGAACATAGGGTTGGCCCTGTGGAGGAGTTCCAGGCGTAGGGGCAGCAAAAGACGGGGGGGGGGGGGGGGGGGGGGAACTTTAAAAAGCCGAAGACATTTATGCTTGGGACAGTACAGCCCCTGGTAAAGCAATCACACATTTCATCTCCTCCCCACCCCGGCTCTTTTTCACCCTAAATGTTGATACAAATCTAATGTAAGTTTAAAGAGATTCCAATAAAAGGCATTTATAGTCCTCATGGGTTTTTTTTTAATGGGTACATATTCAAATTGTAACTCAGTGTTGTAACTAACTCGAGCTGGAATTTCTTGCTGTGTTAACAGATCTTCAAGATAAAAAATAAGCAGCAAAAGACCTCATTTTTTTGGGGGGGGGGTATTTAATAGCAGGACTCCGAGAACAAAGGAGGCTGAAATATAAACAGGAGACTTGGGGACTAATGAAAATGCATTCTGGCATCAGCTTGGGTGGACTAATGCCCACTTCCTCAGGTGCAAAGAGCATCCTTACTAGGCCGTGATTTTATGCAGTCTGAAAAAGCAAACATGTAGTAGGGCCACGAAACCTTGAAATGTGGGATACACAGGGTAAAATGTCATGATGCACAATTCAAACTGAATCAAGAACTATACAATTCTCAAACGCTCTCGCTGTCTTCAGACGCCACAGAGGAATATCAGAAAGACATAAATAAAATAGTGAAAGAATCACCCAAATTTGTTCTGGGAGGAAAATCTATATGGCTACTCCTCAGGAACCTTGGCCAGGAAACTTCTACCTGCAGACTAAAATATGCCTGGTAACCAATGCTCCCTCTAAGCTGTGCAGTCTTGTGAGCAAAAATTCTACTTTGTGAGCTCCTGGCATTAAAGTTGTGAGCGACTGATTTGACTACTGTATAAATTAGTTTGGCCTGGAGCCCTCCTTCCTGAGCTGAGACAAAAATGTGTAAGCCAGAGGCTGAAAAACTGTGAGCTAGCTCACACTAACTCAGCTTAGAGGGAACACTGCTGGTAACTTGGGACTCCCCACTGTTTCAGGCCCTGGTACCATCGCTGGGAATAGTGAGGATCTACTCATTGCATCTGAAGAAGTGGTCACCACTCCCCCAGAATTTACGCAGGAATACTATTCCGTTAGGCAGCATTCCCACAACATCAGATCTCATGCTATTGCTATGCTGGAGCGGGCCTTCTCAGCCAGATTGTCCTGTCCACACAGGGAAATCAAATTCAGAGGTATTTTGGAATAATGCCCCAGAGGAAGCGGCAGGGGAAGATCCAGAGGAAGCAACTATGTAGAAAAAGACTGTATCATTATAGGAGAAAAAATATGGCCAAACACCACCTTTTGGATAAGCCTATGGAGCACGCAGGGGCAGAGCCCCTACAAAATAATGTTGCAAGTGGAATGAGCGGGCGGGGGCTTCTGTGACATACGTTCTCAGTGTTTGTATTTCCAGTCCTTATTTCTTGGTCCATGGTAAGTTTGTATTTCCCCTTTTGAGGATGCTTTAAAAAAACAAACCCAATTGCACACATCTGAACACTGCATTTGCTTTCCTCCCTTTGCCCGAAACCTATTTACCCTAACAATCTGAGTTCACGGTTTTACGAAGTACAACCAGACCCACAATACTCGGTTCAACATTCTTAAGAGGTCTGAGTTTTCAACCTGAAACTACAATACTCAGTTGACTAACCCATCTGCTTCAGAAGCCAGGGATAAACCGATACCTCGCGTGGCGCATCTTAAGCGGAGATTCTGGCGGTTCAAAACAGCCAAGGGTGTTCCTAATTTCACCCATGAAAAGCGGGAGGGGATGGTATTGTTACATTTTGGGAAGGTACAAAATGGAACCTCCCTCCCACATACATGCACTCTCGTCACTGTCCTGGTACAGTGGGATTTACTTTATGCTAACAATTCCATGCCAGGGCTTTTCTTCCATGCCAAAGAAGTGAAATCCAACCACCCACATCAGTTTTGTGATCTATTGCTACAATTTATGCTTTTCATTTGCATCATTAATTCATTGTTCATATTTTGCATTTTAAAAATGCTTCTTCTGCTAACTGTGGAAGAGGGGTGTCATAGCCTTGTGTCCCCCCCCCCCCCCCCGAAAGAGTAGGTGGTTTTTTTTTTTATTTCTGAGATTTCTTCATGTCTTCTTTGCAAAGCTGCATACCTGTCTTCACAAACATGTTCTTCTTCTAAGATACTAAACTCATGATTCTCAAGAAGATGGATGGCTTCAAGAGGGAATTAGATAAGCATATGGAGCAGAGGTCCCTCAGTGGCCATGAGCCACAAGGTATAGGCAGGAACGCTCAGTCTGGGGCAAGGGATGCTCTGTATTCTTGGTGCTTGGGGGGGGGCAACAGTGGGAGGGCTTCTGGCCCCACTGCTGGACCTCCTGAGATGGCACCTGGTATTTTTGGCCACTGTGTGACACAGGGTGTTGGACTGGATGGGCCACTGGCCTGATCCAATATTGGCTTCTCTTATGTTCTTGTGTTCTTATTAATTCAGCACCCCAGGCCACATTCTACACTTTTCTTGGGATTCCAGCACCACTTAAAAAAAAGCCATTTTGTACAATTCACTCTGCATTCCTGTTCATTATATTATGACACATTTAGAGAAACCTGCAGCAGGCTGGACTTGGCCATCTGTGAACCAAACCAAAGACATCTGCAAATCAGATTTGCATTTTTTTGCCCTCCCTTAAATGATTATAAACTTGGAGAAACACCTTCCATATGGACCAATCCAACCCTGACAAGTCAGTGTGCATATTTCAAACTCAAGAGAAAAGGAAGTGCTTTTTAGAATAAAACAAACACAAAACAGCCCCTAAACTCCCATCACCCCCCCCCAGTTTTACATAGAATGGATCTTTCTCCCCCCCTAAGTTCTTCTGCACAGTTAGGGAAATGATTCCACACCACAAGGAGTCTTTAGTCAGTTCAATTATAAGAAGAGGCTAGAGGAATTATCAGGCTTTCAGCCAAAAGTACCATGATGGAGCCCTTCCCACCTTTGCCTTCAAAAAGAAAACACACTTTACATGAAGTTTGCTTCTGCAGCTTAAAACATCTCCCCCAGAGAAAAGGCCTGCCTTTTGCCATAAAGATGGCACCACTCCAAACTGATGACAAAAACTCTGCCACCCCCGCCAAACCAGGGATCTGTTGCAACTGTGACCCTTTTCATACCTCCCCCCCCCCGATCTTATTTGTTTGTGCAAAAACATGGGGACTTTGTTAAATAGCAGACAGAGAGAGAGAGACAGCCAGGCCAAGTCTGGGGTCCAGCACTGTCGATTAGGAGGGAAACAGCTGTTTGGGGACCCCACCAAGGGACAGAACACACACAGGTCGCACTCAGCATTAATCCTCCAGAACACACAGCTTGGCGTCTGGCCAGACTAAGAAGGGACTTGCAGTGTTCCCTCTAAACTGAGTTAGTGTGAGCTAGCTCACAGTTTTTTAGCCTCTGGCTCACACATTTTTGACTTAGCTCAGGAAGGAGGGCTCCAGAGCAAACTAATCTATGCAGCAGCCAAATCGCTCGCTCACAACTTTAATGCCGGTAGCTCACAAAGTAGAATTTTTGCTCACAAGACTCCACAGGTCAGAGGGAGCATTGGAAGGGAGACTAGGAAGCACCTTGAGTCCATCTCAGGGAAAGCGTCCCAGGATACTGGTGGGGAGACAAAGGCATTACTGGCGGCGCCTCTGGGGAGCGGAAGGCGTGCACAAAACATACGGGCCGTTATTAGGGTTACCAGTCTCCAGTTAGGGGCGGGAGGTCTTCCTGGAATGGCAACTGATCTCTGGACTACAGAAATTAGTTCCCTGGGAGGAAATGGCAGCGTAGAGGGCAGACTCTATGGCATCGCGTCCCTGTCATCCCATTCCTCCCCCGGGCGCTGCCACCACATCTTCCAGAGTTTTCCAAGTCAGAGATGGCAAGCCTAGCAGAAAGGAGCGTTTCTGGGAGGCTGGCGACAGAATGAGGCATTCAGCCAGTGACCTGGAGAGGGGCAGAGCAGCATTCTTGATGGAGAAGACAGCCTGCTGCTGTCTTGATCTGAGCCAGGTTTACCAGAAAGCAGGGGTCATTTCCTGTGGGAGCACACAGGAGCGGAGCTCTGGCAGCAAGGAGTCCAGGGGGTGGGTACATGCAACAAGCCCCGCCCCCTGCTCCCAGCAGCCCTCAGTTGGGCCACGAGGAGCAAGAAGCAGCCAGGTAAGTTGCAGAGCCCCCCCCCCGGCCCGCCTTCAGGTACAAGCTCTCCCTCTGCTGTGAGGGCAGATCTGCACCCCCCCCCCATAGCTAGCAATCCAAAACAGTCCAGTGGCACTTTAAGACCAAGATATATTCAGGTACAAGCTCTCCCTCCTCTGTGAGGACAGATCTGCATGTCCCCCCCCCCAATAGCTAGCAATCCAAAACAGTCCAGTGGAGCCTGAGTGGTGGGTGCTGCCTTCTGACACATTTCCGGTGATGTCAGGGGGTGTGGCACATGCAAATAAGTTATGCTAATAAATTATGCTAATAAGCTCCTGCACCTCTTTTTCTACGAAATGACCCCTGCTAGAAAGTAACAGGAAACAGTACACTGAGGTTCCATCTACACATCACAAAGGCCTTACGTTCATTGGGGAACAATACGAGGACTTGGCGTCACAGGCACAATGGCCATTTCGTGCCTCCCAGATGCAAAGACGGCCTTTCCTGTTTGCGACCAAAACAGGCAGCAGCAAGCAGCCGTCACCTTTCCACCTGGGCTGTTTCTGCATCCTCAATTCAGTCCACGGAGCCTCTTGTGAAAAAAAAATCACACTATTTATGTAATACGAAGTTCTCATGTTGTCCCACAACGAACACAAGGAGTTTGTGATGTGCAGATGGGCCCTGAGCAGCCGACTCTTGTGGGTCTGTATTCCCACCACCTCTCTGCTGCATACAGAACGTGATCTGGACTTTGCATGTCTGGCGAGAGACTGAACCCTTCCAGATGACCAAAGGACACCAGGAAGAGCTTTCCTAACCCGTGAGTGGCTTGGTTGCCTGGACCGTCCTGCCACATGGTAAAGGAGGACATCATGTGCATCCAGCGCGTGGAAGAACGGATGGGATCACACATCTCAGACTGGGGCTGTTCTCAAATTCACTGCCTACGTGTCAAGCTGATCTCAAAAACAAAAGGGCATAGATGGAGGTTTTGGGTAGCCACAGGACAATGACTGGCACCTTGCCTGGTCTTCAGTCCACTTAGGTTACTGGAGCAGATTTAGTCCTGGTGCACACACACACACACTCACTCACTCACTATGCACTGTGATAATCTGCACGTGTGAATGATTCATGACAGATATAAGGCCAGTTAACCAGAGGGAGGGAACAACAGGCCACTGCACACCTCAGGATGAAACAGCATCTCTGGGAGTTCCATGGGCTGGACTCTTGATGCATTGCTGCAGCCAACTGCAGTGTTCTGACACCTATGTGACTTTTCTGATGCACCCGTTTCCCAGTCCCTGTTTGCTTTCTTCTACACATGCCATTATAAAGCACACACCTAAAAGATGTGATGAGTAAGTCAGCCCTAAGAAATCAGCAATGAATTGCGTAGGAGCATGAATTTGTTCCATACTCAACTTTATCTTCTGAAATTTCAGCCGGCATTTTCTGCACATTGTCAAGAACACCTCTGAGGACTGGTTGCGGAAAGGGCCGCCAAGTCACAGCTGACAACCGTGTGGAGTTTTTCAGGCAAGAGAGGTTCAGAGGTGGTTTGCCACTGCCTGCCTCTGCATCACCACCCTGGTATTCCTTGGAGGTCTCCCATCCAAGTACTAGCCCGCTTAGCTTCTGAGATCTGACGAGATCGGGCTAGCCTGGGCTATCCAGGCCCAGTATGAGGACTAGGAACCACTTCTAAACTGAATGCGGAGCGACCCGTGAAACTGAGCTCTTTGCTCGCAACTAGTTTTTCCTGTGTTCCTATAGAGCAAAGAGTAAACCCAACGAAAGACAGGTAATCAATTTTTTTTAAAAAAGCAGATAATTCTGTTAAAACAGCCGGTGACCTGGCACTGAATGGGACATGAACGCACTGCTTGTTTTCCTACCCCGGAAGAAGCTGACAGAGACAATGATGATGATAATAATAATAATAAAGGCCACTGATGGACATGGAGGATGCCTGCTCAGAGTTAAAGACCAAGAAAGAGGTGCAAAGAAAAAAATAATAAAGGGGGGAGAGAGGGAGAGAGAGAGAGACTTAATGGTATTTGTAGTGGAAATTAAAACTTTAGGAAGAAACTTGGAGTGAACAGTAATGTATGCAGTGACATCTGGGACTGTAATCGGGGAAGGGGGGACTTGCTTTCAAGAGCTGCCAAAGCAAACAACTAAATAACAAATCCACTTTACAGATCATCAATCTGGTGGGGCATTTGCCAAGGTAAATAGTAGAAGGTAAAAGTTTGCTTTGCAAACCAGGGAGCTGGGAGATTTCAGGCAATCCGGCTTCCAGGACAGCCAGGCTGGGGAAGGGTCTTTGGCTTTAAAAAAAAGTACAGTAAGATTAAAAACAACAACAATCCCAAACAGGACTACTCAGTGGGTCCCAGACCCCCTCCCTTCCAATTACACATTGCTAAAGGCAGTTCTCTGTATGTTGGATTCCATCCATTTTCAAACTGTGTGCCACAAGAGAACTACCACTGGAGTCAGGGAAAGCAATTAAAGCTCCTGCTTGCCCCAGATACCCAGCCCAGAGGAGGCTGCCCACTGAGTCCCTGCATGAGTCTCTGCTTCTGACCTTGCCTCCTTCAAATCAGCCTCCACTGGGGCTAGTAAATTTGCCCCGTCTCTACATTGAGCATGACTGGACCATTCCCAGTATGGAAGTTCAGCAGAGGTACACACCTCCGGAGGGCCATGCCCTCTGTATCTCTGCATGAGTCACTATTCTGGTCTTGCCTCCTTCCAGTTAGTCCATGATGGAAGGGGATAACTCTGCCTTATTGCAGGTGTAGCATAATTACTGGCCAAGAGATGAGGCTGCCTGTTGTGTCTCTGCATGAGTCACTGTGCTGGACTGGCATCCTTCTGATTAGAAGTCATGCCCAGAAACAGTGATTCATACAGCAGTGCAGGAGGTGGGCTCTGTGTTTTCTGCTTAACAGGGACAGGAAGGAGGGACTGCTGCACAGAATAAGCTGGGGGGCGGGGGTGATTTTTTCACTTGCCATATCAGGAGGTGTGCCACAGTATGGGCTAGTGTCTGTCTCCTCACTCAGGAATCCCCCCATTATTTTTTTGGAATGAAGAGCTCGCAAATAATTTGAAAGCAATTAAGGTGCTTGTTCCATTGGATGAAGATATTCAGGAAAACCATAACGGACATTTAAGGTCTCACTGGCAGCAGGGCGTGAAAGGGCGGGTTGACATGGACTGAAGCCTTAGTGCTCATGTGTATGCAGTGCATGCGTGCTCCATCGTGATTTAGCTTCTGGTGTGTGCCTGCTGACACCCTTCCTGGTGCCCAACAAATATTTTGTATAGTGGTTAAGTGTCTGGACTCTAATCTGGGAGAACCGGGTTTGATTCCCCACTCCTCCAATTACAACTGCTGGATGACCTTGGGCAAGCCATAATTCTGTCAAAGCTGTTCTCTCAAGGGCAGTTCTGGAAAGAGCTCTTTCAGCCCCGCCTACCTCACAGGCAGTGCTCCCTCTGTGGAGTCTTGTGAGCAAAATTCTCCTTTGTGAGCTACTGACATTAAAGTTGTGAGCCGGTGATTAGGCTGCTGCATAAATTAGTTTGCTCTGGAGCCCTCCTCCCTGAGTGAAGACATTGCTTTGGCAGCAGCTGCCACCACAGCACAAGGATCTTCACTGTGCGACTGGAGGTAAGCCGGGGCGGCCATTTTGTGTCTGGCTCCACCTCCTGATGCAGCCATTTTGTGGCAGCAGGGTTGCCAGCTCCAGCTTGGGAAACACCTGGAGATTTGCGGGGTGGAGCCTGAGGAGAGGGGTATTTGGGGAGGGGTACAATGCCCATAGAGTCTACCCGCCAAAGCAGACGTTTTCTCCAGGGGAACTGATCTCTGTCGCCTGGCAATCAATTGTTATCCCAGGTGATCTCCAGCAACCACCTGGAGGTTGTCAACCCTATGTGGCAGTCAATTTGTGGCTGTGCCCACCCCACTTTGTCTGAATCCAAAGATGCCTGCAGGTTCAGAAAGGTTGGGGGGACCCACGCTCTAGGGAGCTGTAGCCTGAAAAAAAGGCCAACTGGAGCTGAGTCCAGAATGGTTTTAAAAGCAGTGGAACAAATGTAGAGTCCAGTGGCACCTTTAAGACCAGGGGTGTCAAACATGTGGCCCGGGGGCCGGATGAGGCCCCCAGAGGGCTTCTATCAGGCCCGCAGTGGAATTGGCTGTGTTCTGCTTCTTCTTCCAGTTCTGCTGCTGCTGCTGCTGCTGTGTCATTGTAGGTTTGCAGCTGGCAGATACACACCTGAACAGCATACTCAAGATTGCGACAGCACAGACATTTTGATGCAATAATTCAGAGCAAGAGGTGTCAGTTATCAGACACCGTTAAATTAACAAGATATTGCAAGAGTGCCGATGTTTTAAGCATGTTTTTAATTTAAGTTTAAAAAAAACCCTTTGTGTTTGTGTCCTTTATAAAGTTTATATCTCTGCATTACATTGTATGACACACGTGGCCTGGCCCGACAAGGTCTCATTTATGTCAGATCCAGCCCTTGTAACAAATGAGTTCGACACCCCTGTTTAAGACCAACAAAGGTTTATTCAAGGTACGAGCTTTTGTGTGCAAGGCACACTTTGCACACGAAAACTCGTACCTTGAATAAACCTTTGTTGGTCATAAAAGGGCCCCCGCTGGACTCTCCACTCGTTCTACTGCTTCAGACCAACATGGCTGCCTACCTGGTTTAAAAGCAGTTCTCACATTGTCCCCCAAGAGGCAAGTAGGGACGCTGATCTGTCAAGGATGGCTGGAAAATTGGGATGGATCTTGGAAGACATGGGATGCGGGAAGAGGTGAGGGAACCTGGGTTTCGTGGAAGATCCAATCTTGGGGCCTTCTTCAATAACTCTTGTTAGGACTGCAGCCGTGAAAGCCGGCAGCGAGGCCAGCGGACAGACAGATGGACATGCACAAAGCAGAGCTTTTTCGGAACCTTTCCACAACACTTCAGGAGGCTGCTCAATCTAGAATCTGGAGAGGCCGGGAAGGGGGGGGGACCCTGCACAGGAAACGATTCTGCTCTTATTTTCCGACAAGATAAAATCTGGCTCCATCTCCCATATTTTTACATTTTAGGGAAGAGGATATAAAACATCAAACAGCCACCCCCCCTCCCTCTTTCATTACGAATGCAAGAAAAAAAGATAATTTATGACGGCTGCAAAACATCTATTTGAGACGCAGGGCCTTTGTGTTTTGCCTGCGATTTATAGGGCTGTAAAAGAAAGAAGTGAAAGAGCTGAAGCCATAACATGTGTGTTTATGAATAATAATCTTAAATGCATTTGGTTAAAACAACCCCTGACTTCAGAGGTTGTCATTCCCCAATTGATTGGGGAGGGGGAGGGGGAGGCCTTCAAATGCAACTCCAGATTGGATTTAAATTATTCTCAGGCTCCATCAGATGCTCATGGGAGAGAGAGGAAGATGCCCAGACAGACCCACTGACATGTTCCATCCATCAAGGAGCGTGAGGCTCAGACGCAGGCAGGATATTATTATTTATTATTATTAATAGCATTTATAAAGTGCTTTTAGCCTGTTCAAGTCTGGCATGTGCACTTGGCCATGGCTGCCATCTTGACAACAACCACATCAGGTAGGCCAGTATTATTATGCCAGCTTTGCAGAGGGAGGGCTATGCCCCAGAGTGGCCGCTTGCCTAGAGCATTCATGGCAAAGGCAAGAGGAGGAGGAGGAGAAGAAGAAGAAGAAGAGTTGGTGCTGATACCCCAGCCTTTCTCTACCTGAAGGAGTCTCAAAACAGTTTGCAATCACCTTCCCTTTCTCTCTCCACAGCAGTCACCTTGTGAGGTAGGTGGGGCTGAGGGAGCTCGGAGAGAACTGTGACCAGCCCGAGGTTCACCCAGCAGGCTTCATGCGGCAGAGTGTGGAATCGAACCTGGTTCTCCAGATCAAAGTCCACTGCTCTTACCCACTACATCATGCTGGCTCATCCTGGTTTGTATTCTATAGTGCCATCCTAAACAGACTCACACCCTTCGAAGACCACTGGCTTCAGGGGGCCGCCTCCTGATTTGTGTCTTACAGTACAAGCCTCAGCAGCATTTTACCCTTTCCAAACCCCTTCGACTTCCATGGGCTGAGGCCTGATTCACATCCTGACTTCACTGGACTCAAGAGGATATCTTGGAACGGCCAAGAGGCTAATGGCGCTTACACCCCCCAAAAAAATAACGCACTTTCAATCCACTTTCAATGTATTTTGCAGCTGGATTTTACTCTGAAATGGGAAAATCCACTTGCAAAGTGTTGCTGAAGTGGACTAGAACAGCATTATTCTGCCTGCGAGAAAGCACCATAACACTCTGACTGACTTTGATGGACTGTGAAGATGTAACTCTGTTCAGGATTGCAGCATTAGTCTCTTCACCGTTACATTATTAGATGATCTCTCTCTCTCCATGCAACATCAGAGGGCTTGCAGCTTATCTGCATATGTTAATTTATTTAAAAGCATGCAAAAGGCATGGTGTCTATTGCACAACACTGGAGGCCAAATGCAGCCCTCTGGTATGCGTGGGGGCAGCTGCCTTCAGCCACAACCATCCTGAGCCTCCCTCCCACACCGCAAAAATGACAACTAATAGAACTTACCTGGCAATATTATCAGGGGTCATTTCGTAGACAAAGAGGTGCAGGAGCTCATTAACATAACTTATTTGCATATGCCATACTCCCTGACATCACCGGAAGTGTGTCAAAAGGCAACACCCACCACTTAGGCTCCACTGGACTGTTTTGGACTGCTAGCTATGGGGGGGACATGCAGATCTGTCCTCACAGAGGAGGGAGAGCTTGTACCTGAATAAAACTTGGTCTTAAAGGTGCCACTGGACTGTTTTGGACCGGGGGGCCGGGGGGGGGGCTCTGCAGCTTACCTGGCTGCTTCTTGCTCTGACTGAGGGCTGCTGGGAGGAGGGGGCGGGGCTTGTTGCATGTGTCCGCCCCCTTGGCTCTTTACTGCTGGAGATCTGCTCCTGTGCGCTCCTGCAGGAAATGAACCCTGAATACTATTATCAGTTAATCACCTTTCCTCCCAACCAGTTATACCCACCAGTGATGTGGAGTGGAAGGCAGGGAAACACACGGGGCCACGACTCCCTGACGAGTTGAATGGAAGTCCTGAGAAGGGAGGGGTTTGCCCTCAGCCTGCCATCTTTGGCAGCAGCCCTGTGCCTCTGAGACGGCATCTTTTTGTTTTGAGGTTCTTAGAAGAAATGAGGGCAGGGGACAAATACAGTGCCAAATAACTTTAAATCATAGGTAGGTAGAAGGTGAGACATGGTCCACCGGTGGAATGCCAGCCAAATGCTGGCTGGGATTCTCGCAATGAACACTGGACAGGGTGGGTCTTGATCTAATCAAGCAAGGTGTACTTTTAGGCGCCGGCGTGCTCTCAAGACCACTTTATGCGGATCAGTTATGCCTTACCCATTCAGAGACTGGGAGAATATGCCTGCCCTTTGTAGACGGCCACTGGTGGACCAAAAAGTCAAGTCGGTCCCTGCTTTAAGCTCCCCCTTCAATAATATTCTAGAGTCAAATGATTTTCATACGATTCCTCCGAGGTAGAAAGCTGGCCCAATTCCGGGGGCCAAGTTCACTGTCAGACATTCATGTGTTTGCCATTCTCTGCTGCTGGATCTCATCCAACATTGCTCAGCCACAAAAAAAACAAAACAGAACAAAAAAACCCAACGCTCTAACGGGGCACTTGACACTACTGCGAACCCCAGGAATTTGAGCACCGTCATGTCGTTCCACATTGATGAACACATCCCACCCTGATTTCTCATTCTGATTTTTCCGCTAACCAACCCCCATTAGCAGGTCTGGAAACAATTTAGAACTAAATATTACAGCATAACTCCCTATGGGCATGACAAGGAGGGGGGAGGGGGGAGGAAAAGACACCTATGTTGTTGAATCTTCTGCTCCAAAGAAATCTTAAATTGTTTGTGGCAGAAGAATCTAATTGAGGGTCATCCGCCATCTGGGAAGAGATACCTTGTCTGATTAAACGATATGATTAGTTTCAATGGCATCCATCACTTGGAAACCAATCAGGGGAGAATTAGCTGGAGGCACAGCCAGCCTAATCCCCGCATATGAACTGCAGGTTGGAAAACCTCATTTGGGGAACCTCGGGATTTTTTTTAAAAAATGTTACTTATTAAACTTATGAATCGCCCAATCCCCGCTACTGCAGGGCTTTGGGTGATGTACAACACATAGTAAAAACATGAAAAACATAAAATAAGCACAGAATGTCAATCCAGCAATCTAAAACAACCGTGGCGAAATTACATTTTCTTCCCTATTCCAGACTGCGGCCACCTTGTGGGTACGGGGGAGGAAGAATAAAACAATCTGATGGAATGAGAGGAGGAGGGTGCCACCCGAGACCGAAGCTGCCACTGTCCTCAGCCAAAGGCCAGGCGGAACATCTCTGCATTACAGGCTCTGTGGAATTGCATAAGAAGAAGAGAAGAAGAGGAAGAAGAGATTGGATTTATACCCCATGGCCCTTCACTACCCAAAGGAATCTCAGAGCGGCTTACAAACTCCTTTCCCTTCCCCTCCCCACAACAGACACCCTGGGAGGTAGGTGGGGCTGAGAGAGCTCTGACAGAAACTGTTCTTTTTCAAGGACAGCTGTTATCAGAACAATGGCTTGCCTAAGGTCATCCAGCCAGGTGCAAGTGGAAGAGTGGGGAATCAAACCCGGTTCTCCCAGATTAGAGCCCACACACTTAACCACTACACCAAACTTGCTCCCGCAGGGGCCTGATGTTATTTGGCAGAGAGTTCCACCAGGTTGGGGCCGAAAAAGCCCCAGCCCTGGCCAAGGACAGCCGGATATCTTTGGGGCCAGGGATCACCAGCAGATTGCTCTGCAAATGAGCGGCATGCTCTCCCAGGGACATACTGGAGGAGACGGTCTCGCAGTTACGGGATCAATTAAAGAAACAGCACCTGAGTTCTAAGTGCGTGTTTACCGTGAATCGAGTCCCACTGCGTTCAACGGCACCTCCTCCCAAATAAATATACAGAAGACTGAAGCCCAAATGAGATACAGTAATACAGCCCGACAACATTTACTCGGTGAATCACATTCACTGCCCCCTTCTCCAAAGTGTCTCTGCACAGGGCCAGAATTTTGACTGCAAGTTCCTTGGAGTGCGGCACTGTCTTTCCTTTTTTTGGGGGGGGGGGGAGTTTATGATACTCTGCTTAATGTCATTGTTAGAAAACTCAATGTCACACTGATGACCATAAATATACTTGGCATTCACTCAGAATCGAGTCCAGTGGCACCTTCGAGACCAACCAGATTTTCGGGGTATAAGCTTTTGAGAGTCAAAGCTCCCTTTGTCAGACTCAAGTAGGAATGGAGATCCTGGAGTCCTTTTATTCTAATCAAAAGTTGGGAAGGATGTTGCATAGAATGTTGTGAAGGATGCAAAGGTACCATGCATGTTGTGATTAGCTTGGTTAGAGCAGAGGGGAAATGCTCGGAGGCAGAAAATTAGCATCTGTAGTGAGATAAGAATCCCGTGTCCCTGTTCAGCCCTGAACTTGTAAATGAACTCAGATTCAGCAATCTCACGTTGTAATTTCCCCTTGACGTTTCTTTGTTTGAGGACTGCCACTCTTAGGCTGGCAGATTAAAACATTCTCCCACTGGTTTTTGCGAGTTGCGATTTTTAATGTTGGATTTATGTCCGTTTATTCTTTTGCGTAGCGACTGATCTGTTTGTCCAATGTAGAGAGCAGAAGGGCACTGAAGATGTTTGACGGCATATATATAATGTTGGAAGGTGAACAAGGGAATGAACCTGAGATGGTATGCCAGGTGTTGTTAAGTTCTCCTATACGTCTCAGCATGAGTCACTGATCTGTGCTTGCTTCCTTCTAATCAGGAGGCACACCTGGAAACGCAGGAGGTATTCTCCTCCAAGACCCAGCAGTTCTGACTCTTTTTAGAGTGTCAAAGTGAATCTTCCCACTTGTAAGAATGAAAAGTGCCCCCAATTTTAATTCAGGAAAAAAATATGCCTCAGGGAAGGCTTGAAATCTTTGGTGTGGGAGAGTCATTGGGTATTCTAATACCATTGGAATATATTCCTAGAATTCATCTTCCAAAGATCAAGGCCCTTTACTGCTAGAAAATAACATTAGTGAAATTCAGGGTTAAAGGAAGAGGCTCAAAACCCCTCTGCGAGAGGTAACTTCTTCCTGGAGGGTCAGAATGTACACAAACCCCGAGCCTCACACATTTACTGGATTACCACAAACACATGGTCAAAATGGACTCGACAAGATCAAACGGCGGTGCCCCATTAATGGTGCATGGGAAACCAGGGTGTGGTTTTCACAAAAATGGAAAGTCCGTGTATTCAATTAGCAAGATACAGAACTTTTGTTCTTCGTTATAATTTTGTATTCACAGCAAACAAGAGTCGGCCGTCATTTCTGGACATCCAGATGTGTTTCATTTCCAGCTTTGTGTCTGGATATGCGGGACCTGCCTGAACTTGAAAGAGCGGAAATGGCTGAAGATAATTACCTCAGAAACATCTTCTAAACAAAGCCAAGAGGGTCTCGTTTTTGGCCTTTGGTATGCTCACAGGCAGGGCCCAATTTTTTTGTAGCAGTTGCATCGTGGCTGCGTTATTTAGAAATTAAAAAAAATAAAAATAATCATCACAATAATGATGAATAACAACAATTTGGTGCAGCCATCTGGGCATGCCCTAATGCAAGCCCATCCCAACCAACGCTCCCCCTAAGCTGTGGTGTCTTGCGAGCAAAAATTCTACTCTTTGAGCTACTGGCATTAAAGTGGTGAGCGAGCGATTTGGCTACTGCACAAATTAGTTGGCTCTGGAGCCCTCCTTCCTGAGTTGAGACAAAAATGGGTGAGCCGGAGGCTAAAAAACTGTGAGCTAGCTCACACTAACTCAGCTTAGAGGGAACACTGATCCCAACTTGGGTGATATGCCAAGCGCAGGAATACGCACGCCTCTGAAGCACAGGTGGGCGGAGAGCCCCATGTTCGGAGTTGCTCCCAGACGGTTTTCTTTGTTAAGCAGCAGCTGCACACGGGCTCATCTTGGATTGGGACCACAGTGTGGAGAAAATGGGATTAACTCGCTCTCCACTTGACCTTCCTGAATCAGAATGGCCCATAAGGGCAAAAAAAACACAGTCCCTTACTCTCCATGTGGGCTGTATGTTTTTGTCCTAACAGGCATAACAGAAACTCCATGGGGCTGTTAAAGTCAAGAAAACAGTACTGGAGGCTGGGAGAAGGATAAGTCCCCTTCCAACTTACTGCGGTCTCGATCCAGTGGCTATTTACAAATAAAAAGAAGAAGAGAAGAGATTGGATTTATACCCTATCCTTCACTACCCGGAGGAGTCTCAGAGCAGCTCACAATCTCCTTTCCCTTCCCCTCCCCACAACAGACACCCTGTGAGGTAGGCGGGGCTGAGAGAGAGCTCTTTTGAGAACAGCTCTTGAGAGAAAAGCTCTGAGGGAACTTATGACTGACCCAAGGTCACACCAGCAGCTGCATGTGTAGGAATGGGGAATCAAACCCAGTTCTCCCAGATTACAGTCTGCACTCCTAACCAGTACCCCAAACTGGCTCTTCCCTCAAAATTGGGGAGTTTGTTTACTTTGACCCAATGCAAATGAGATGGAGAGCCAAGCTCCACACCCTGCAGGGGCCCAGGAGACTTTTGCACTGAAAAGTTGCTGGCCTGGATGGAATATGGGACCATGGCTGACCTTTAGAATACCTTCTCCATCCAAATCCAGTGCCCACGTTTCACATCTTGCCAGCCAAAATCTGTCCACTGGCATTACTGCAGATTCGCTGGCAATCACACTTTAAATATACTTGTGCTGCTTCCAACGTCTCTCCATCTAAGTCCCCTTACCACCCACTGGAGACATGAGAGAGATCCCAAAAAGCCTGATCGAGTCCCTGAAACCTGCATCTGACGGCTGCACTTTAAAGCCTCCAGTATGAGAATGCAAGAAGTGGAAAGGAGAGCTGAAGTTGATCCTTGATAGGAAGAAGGAAACTGGTCTGTGTTTTACCTCCTGGACCAGATGGAACATTCGGTAAGTCAATGGCCGATCTCAAAAATACTGGATTTTTTTGGAGGCTCAGCACGGGAAGTGCCAGAGAAGAATCTAGCAGATCACAGGAGACAAAACCTTGTGGGTCCTGCTGGGCCATGGGAAACAGAACTTGGCATGGGTAGCCCAGAAGAGACTGGGCCAAACTTGACAGAACACAGAGTTCATTGGCTTTTGGAACTGCAACACGGGTTACTCGATGGAACACAGTTTTACTGCTTGGATTGGTAAAATACTAACTGGCTGGCACCCCTAACAAAGCATGCCTATATGGGGTTATGGGTCTCAGGGCAGAGCTGGAGGGAAGCAACCAATGTAAGAATCATAGAATCATAGAATGTTAGAGTTGGAAGGGACCTTGCAGGTCATCTAGTCCAACCCCCTGCACTCTGCAGGAGCATAGCTGAAAGATAGTCCTACAACATACCCGAACGATGGTCATCCAGCCTCCACTTGAAAATGTCTACCTCCCGAGGCAGACTGTTCCACTGCTCAACCACTCTTACAGTTAGGAAGTTTCTCCTGATATTTAGCCGGTAACGACTCCCTTGTAATTTCCACCCATTAGATCTAGTCTTGCAATCCGGAGCAAGAGAGAATAGATCTGCTCCATCTTCTACATGACAGCCCTTCAAATAACTGAAGACTGCAATCATGTCCCCTCTAAGCCTTCTCTTTCCCAGGCTAAACATACCCAACTCTTTCAGCCTACAGAATACAGAGGTATGTTCTCCTGGAGAAAATGGCTACTTTTGGAGGGCAGACTCTCTGGCATTAAACCCCACTGAGGTCCCTCCCCACACTGCGCCACCAAATCTCCCGGATTTTCCCAAGCTGGAGTTGGCAACCCTAAACAGTAGTTATGTGCCTCTGTAAACGTGAGAACAGTCACGCTCCCAGGCAACACATGCAACTCATGATGCTTGAGTTCTGCCAGTTGCACGTGAGAAACTCTGATGTAAGTATCCTCACATTCTAAAGACGTCTCCCTTTATTTCTGTAACAAACAGTTCACTTTGATGGTATGTTTACACAAGATGCCAAGGAGTCTGGCTTCCTGGCCAGAAAGTGCACACATCCAACTCAGTTCCATTAGGATGCAGGACTTGAAATCCTTACAATCATGCCAACCTTCTGACAACTTGGGCCTGTTCACACTCTGGGACGATCTCTGCCTGGCTGAGGCCAACGGAGAGCCATTCCGCCCAGCAGCCGACCTCCCATCTGCTCCCTCTCCGATGCCGCTTGCCGAGGCTGCCAGCAAGAACACTCTTTGCTGCCAAGTGCAACGTGGACACCTGCCCATCGAGGACTCGTCAGAAACCACCAAATCCCTTCCAACAGGCCACCAAAGAGCTGTCAGATGGTAACTTCCTTTGGCGTTTGTTTGGGCTGGATGGGAATCAATGACCTCAAGGGAGGAAAGCTCTCTCTCTCTCTCTGTCACATGTTCCATGTTGTGCTCCCTTCAGCCATATGTGCTACATCTACTTGCTTACTTTATGTCAGAGAAACAGAAGAGAGGAGACGGGTTCAGATGGGTTACTAAAAGCATTAATCCTCGCCCCCGACGTTGTCGGCTTTCATATCCAAGTTTCGCTTTGCTCCCCGGTGCGGCCAAGACAGAAGAGCTCTGCTTTGCCTCGCAGTCCTGTCGGCCTCATCCGAGGCTGTTCAGGCAGCCGTCGAGAGATACCCAAAGGGCCACTGTGTGCTGCTTGTATTAGAGTGTAGAATATTCAGCACGGAGATCGGCTGTCCAAAGAATGCACGATTTTATAGACAGTTGCTTCTGCAATTGGCCTCCGTCCTAGCAACCGCATTCCTCATGTGGTCCTTGGCCGGGGTTGCTGGGCTGTTCCAAAAATAAAACAAAAACATCCTCCGGCCCATCCAGACTTTTGGCACAGCAAGGATTAAAGGACTGGGCCTGAGCGGCACAAGGAAGGGATGTTCAACCAGGTGCAGAGTTTACTAGACCAGCCAACCCCAGTAAGGGAGAGGCAGGTATGGGGTACGTGTGTAGAACTTAACTGTCATAGCTTTATCTATGTTCACCTCACACTTTCCAAGAGGAAAAAAACCAGGGCTGCCAACTAATTAAAGTATTTATAGTTAACTAGTTGGATATAGTCTAGCTGATGCGGAGTAATGGCAGTTCAGTTGATACAGGGTAATGTCAGATCCTAACTGGTCAAGTCAACATCTTGCCTTAAGTAGGTGTCTGAGAATATACCCCAGAATCCTCTGCAACACACAAAGAATTCTGGGGCATGGTCTAACTCTCACTAGCGTTTCTTCGGCAGGCAAACTGATGTGGTAAGAATTCCCCGAGGAAAAGCCAATATAAATTAATCATTTATACTGAAATATATTTGCATATTACCAAAAGCTCTAGATACCTCTTTGAGACATTGAAGGAAATGTGAGCTAACTTACTATGCAGTAAACAAACACATTGGTTCTTTGTTAGGGAGAAAAAGTCCAATTTCTCTGTCCCCATTATATGAGAAACAAAATAGCCTCCAAAAATAAGCAAGTATGCCATTAACTCTCAGCCCCACCAAATAAAACTGCCTCCCAACAATTAATCAACAAAAACTTCAGTTGATTAATCCGCATTACACATTTTTACTAGAGTGTTTAGCCCTCCCCCAATGACCCAAGATGTACAAAAAGAAAATTCTAGTCTGCGTTTCGCATTCAGTCCCATTGTCATCCAAAAGACAAGTTGTTTGGTTCTCCCACCTTCTATTAAAAATTAAAAGTGACTTGCTAATTGTTTCTTTTGATTGTACTCAGTGGTATTCTCCCATGTTCCAGTACCTGACACAGAGTGTTTCATATATGTTTCAAAGTCCTTGTGAGACACTATTCTGTTGTTACATCTGGCAAATTAGTTAACTGCATAAAGGGATTATGAGTCTTCATTTAACAAAGCTGAACCTCCAGGACTTGTACCCTTTTAAAGGTGTCTGAAGAGTGATGATACTTTAATGTTCATGAAACAGTCGCTTCTCTCTCTCTCAGGGAAGGTACAGATTGTCACCCAGGCACCTCCCAAGTATTGCCCAAGCAACTACATCTGACACCAGTGGTTTGTTTGGTTGTCGGGATGCAGACCCATGAAGAGGCTCATCGAGGATATGGGCAAAGTATTTACAGAAGGTCCTCTTGACCTCCAAGGAATGGGATGCACAAACCAAGAAGCGTTCGGTTTTCAGCCTCCACAGGTGCCCAATGCCAAAATGAAGGTCGCTGTTCTGTTGGGTTGGGGAACCCTTTTGCCAGGCACTACCTTGCCAGTCCTCTGGACCAAGCTACGGCCAGCAATGATGTATTTATTCATCTTGTTATCCCACTTTTGGATTAGGGTTTTGCCCAGGTCAGTATCCCCTCATGAATGTATTGGGGTTTTTGTCAATTTCTGAAAATCTCTGGGCTCTCCTGAAGATTCTCGCTGTACTGAACTCACTGCGCAGCTTCCTTTTCATTGGGTTACGTTATACTCCAGAAACGATAGGACCAGACAAAATGTCCAAAGACTGAGAACTGTTCGTTCAGTGGTCACTTCTCAGACCTAGCTCCTGCATGGTGCAAAGCAAGAGGGTGGGGAAAAAAGGAGAGCAATCTGTAGTCAGAAAGAGCAGGTCCACAGATGTGGGGTCAGGAAGTACCATCTGACTGGTTCTGGTCTACCGGTGCAAGAAGGCTTCCTTTGCTTGTCCGACCAGTCTTCCTGCAGTACCCTTGCTTTAGATCCCTGCCTGATGTCCTTCTGATCTTCAGTTCAAGACCCACTGCAAATGGAAGACCCACCATTGTCAAAATGGCCTCCAGCAACCAACAGGCAAATAAAAAAGAATAGGATTTTCTATTGGATGATGCGAATTTGTAGGCAGTTTTAAAAGCAGGAGCACATGATGAAAACAAGACCACGTGAGGAAATGAATGAAGGTCGTCGTGATGCAATCATAAAAAAGGGAACACCTGGTGACTCATTCACATCTGTTCAGAAGGAGCCAGTGGGGCATGATAAAGGACTGGAGAGCTGGATCCAAGTTCCTAAGAGTCTGTTGGGTGACCCCGGGCCAGTTTCTTTCTTTCAGCCCAGCCTTCCTCAAAGGGTGGTGGTGAGGATAAAATGGAGGGGACACACACACACAAATGACCCCTTGTGCTTCCAAGAGAAAAGCTGGAAGATTTAGATGTGGCTGACAGATACCTTTGGCGGCTCTCCCCCAGAAAAAACAGGAATGAGGATACAGATTGGCCAAGACTTACTAGGCATTCTGGAAAAGCATCCGTGCATCAGGTGATAGCAAAGAAGGGTGTAGGGTAGAGGCAGAGTGGCCACTTAACTTACAGAGAAACCTCCTGGTGGGCCATTCCCTGAAGGCCCCCTGGCAGCTGGGAGAAAGCAGTCCCAAGCCCCAGCCACTCTGGTGGAGCTTCCGGGGCCGCTGGGCCCAGATCCCTCGTCAGCCATGACACCCGCGTCAGCTCACCAACTGTCTCCTCCTACATTGATCCTAGGTTGGGGGATGGTGCTGTGGGTGACCGAATGCCCTTTGCCAGCCCCACTGAGCTGAGTGCCCCTGCAGTGCTGGCACAGCAGGGGGCTGCTCAACTTGACTCACACCAGGGCCATTCTTGCTTCTTAGTCTGCTTCTGGTGTAGGAGGTTGGCTGTGGTTTGGGTAGGGAAGTGAGTACTGGTGTTGCAGATCGTAGAAGTCCTGCTGTGGGGTCTTTGCCGAGTTCAGAGAAACAAAATCTGCTACATATTCTAGGGTGAACAGGGGAGGAAAGACCTACAAGGACCCCCTGCCACTCTGGGACTCCTTCTCACTTCCTCCTCCGCTGGTCTCCTTGTAGGAAGAGAGAGGCAGGCCCTTCTCAAGAGGGCAAGGAATGCTGGGGCTTCTCACGAGGTGCTCCCTCTGCACCATCTTCCCTCCTGCCCAAACTGTTCTGCTTCACGGGGAGTCCTCACACCACGCGTGGAGACGCTCTCCGCTCCAGTCTCATTCCCAGAGAGGTAACGGGCAGCTAACCCCCGTTGGGTGCACTGTTCCACCCAGAGTAATGATTTTTTAAGCAACAATTTTCTGGAAATTTGACAAACCATCACCCATTTGATGAGTGCCATCTTGGTTTGAAAACATCAGCCCAGGGGTAAGAACAGTCAGTAGCCCCCCTACGAGTTGCCCTGGCTGGGAACACACACTGTGACGGGCAGAGCACAGAAATGCCCTCCGGTTAACAGCAGCAACACACAAACAACACGTGTGATCTCACAAAAGATTTAACAAGAAAAGAGGAGGTTTTTCAAGACCCTTCTCTCCCATCATGCTTCAGTAGACGTGCAAGTCCTTGGCTGGCAACTGGCATGAGGCTCGGGATGGAGGGGGGCAGAGGCGGGTGGGAACAGCACTGCACAATGCATTTCCCGAGAAATGTCATTGGTTTGTTGGCTGAAACTGAAACTGCAGCATCATATGACATCATTCACCTTCACTCTGGATGCTCCTTAAAGCAGGGGCCGGGTGGGAGACAGCCCACCAAATCAGGCAACTTGTCAGTCCGTGCTTCAGTGGTCCCCCACAGACAGACCCTATTCAGCTGCGATGAAGATGACCCCAACAGAGAATAAGCATAGACAAAAAGTCACAGCCACAAAACCAATGAAAATACACACAAGGAAGCTGCAAAAGTAAGCAACATAGACAAAAAGCCACAGCCACAAAAGCAATGAAGATGCACACAAGGAAGCTGCAAAAGTAAACGCTATATAATGTAATAAAGTGTCAATCATTTACTACATAACATCTGTCTATTAATATTCAGTAGTACAAAACATAGAAAATATACAGTATAATACATATAACAAGTACTCTTTCTAATCAATATCCAGCAGTACAAAATATATTTGACAATAAATATACAGTATAATACATATAACAAGTAAATAATGGTATAACATGTGGATAGAAAAATGGTAGTAGAAAACTGGTTTGTAGAAAAAATGGTTGTTGACGAAAAACTCCGTAGTCAAGTTCCGTTTCGAAGAGACTTCCTCTGAAAAGTATCGATATTCTTGAAAAGCACCAAGCATAAGCATGATATAAATCTTGATATTAATGATTATAATCACTCCATCCTGGTAGTATCCAGATCCATGGTCTAAAGAGAAATTCTTCAAACGGGTGTATTCACTGATGAATATTGATTAGAAAGATGTTATATAGTGAATGATTGGCACTTTATTACCTTTTATAGCGCTTACTTTTGCATGAAGATGACCCTGGCAGGATGTTTCAAAAGGGAGGGGGGGGGGAATGATTGTCCATTAAAGAAAGGTGTTCACCATAGATCGCTAAAAGGCTCTGGATTTTAAAATAACTTGCTATTATTTGAGGTACATGTTTCAGATGCTAACAATTCACTGGGCTTTCACTGGTTCTACACACTTGGGCTTCGTGACAACTTGGGTGGTGCAGCCTGGTAACCGGTAGGAGTCTGGGAGGGCAGAGACACGGGGGTGGGGGTGGGGGGGGGGGACATGACATGATGTGATCTCCTTGGAAAACCCAGAAGTGACCATGGAATCATAGAGCTGGAAGGGACCTCCAGGGTCATCTAGTCCAACCCCCTGCACAGGGCAGGAAATACACAAATACCTCCCCCTCCCAGGCCCGTAGCCAGGATTTTTTAAGAAGAAGAAGAGAAGAGAAGAAGAGATTGGATTTATACCCCACCCTTCACTACACAAAGGAGTCTCAGAGCGGCTTACAAACTCCTTTCCCTTCCCCTCCCCACAACAGACACCCTGTGAGGTGGGTGGAGCTGAGAGAGCTCTGACACAAACTGCTCTTTCAGGAACAGCTGTGCCAGAGCTTGTGACTGACCCAAGGTCACATCAGCAGGTACAAGTGGAGGAGTGGGGAATCAAACCCGGTTCTCCCAGAGTCCGCACACTTAACCACTACACCAAACTGGCAAGTCAGGGGGCATTTAAATTTCTTGGGGGGCACTGGCTAATCGAACTAAAGGTAATTTAATTCAGCTTCTGGGGGAAATAGAGAGGTGTGATCTGGCTCCATGTGGCCACCGTAGCTGTCCCTTCATGCCAGACGGCTGCACAGGAATACTCGGCTCCTTCCCCGCACCTGCCACTTCTTGGGGGCCCTTGGCTGAATAGGAAGTCGGGGGGGCCTCCCAGTAAGTCGGGGGGCCTAGCCACGAGATGCCCCACTGAAGCTACAGGCCTGCCCCCTCCACACCCGCAGTGACTGCTGCTCCACGCCCAGATGGCAAAAAATCTCCAGGATCCCCGGCCAAACCGGCCTGGAGAAAAATTGCTTCCTGACCCTAAAGTGGTGGTCAGCATTTCCCTGGGCATGTAAGAAAGGGCCACGAGAACTAAGCACTGAGGCAACCCTTCGTCCTTTAGCCATACTTTCTAAATGCTCAAGGACTGTCTGTTTGAAGATTTGTTCTAAAACTGATGTCAGTCCTCTCTAGGAATCCCCGTGATTTGCTGTGATTCCTAGATGGGACTGACATCGCATCCAGGTTTTCCCCGGAAGTTATGTCATACTGTCACTGGTAGCTATGTTACATTATTTTCCTCCCGCTGCCTCTCCAAACGGTGGGAGGAACAGAAAGTTGCTAAAAGGGCCACTCCTACCCTAGCAGGAGGTCTGGCAGCCCCTAGTGACAAGGTTCTCGAAGACTCTGTTGGCTAGGAAGAAATCTCTGGGGTTTTGTTTCATCCATCCTGCCTGGAAATGTGGCAGCCCCGCACCCATAGCGAAAAAGCTTGGCTACAGTGCTGGATGAGCTGAGCTGGGAGAAGTCAACCCCTTCGAAACACAGGCCCCGGACGTCTGAGGCCCTTCCTAGTGTTAACCAGCCACCTGTGCAAGCAAACAGGAAGCCAGTTCTGGCTTGCCAGAATGCCTCACACCAGTCCCCGAAAGAAGGCGAGCTGGAGCAGTTGTGTGACTTGCTCAACTCGGCTGGCATCTGCTCAGGAAGCGAGCAGGGGAGTGGAGACTTTACTCTGGCCCATATATCAGTGCTCTTTTCTGCCTGCTGTTCAGATTTGTTCAATTAGACACGGCCCCAAGGGGTGGAATTGAGTGTGAAATGTGTCTGCTGAGGCCTCGGAGTCAAGTCGCAACCGGCAGGCCTTTTCCTAAGGCCTAAAGGTTACTAGGCCACAAAGGAGAGAAAAGAACATGCCCTCTTAGCCAGGAGGAGAAGTGGAGCACTGGGAAGGGGAGGAATCCCTATTTAAAGCCACAGATCAGCCATTTAAGGGATTGCCGGTCTCAGCTAGGTAGAGGGTGTTAGACGCCACCGTTCGCACCTTGAGTTGTCCTGTCTCACACCACTGACCCTTTTGTGGCGCCATAATTCTCACGAAGAGGCCTGAATGATCCGTCTAAGAGCTTTACCCGCGCCATCTGAGGTCATGTGCCAAATGCAATGAAAATGTTGCTAACAGCCTCAGTTGCTCAACAGCTGCGAGGTGCCTTAATTAGAAAGACAAGTCCGATTAGGAGTAATTAAGAGAGCCACACACAAACACGCCACAAAAATACCGCTCCAGGGGCTTAGAGTCTGGACAGCAGCCTAGCAAATGTTGATTCTGCCCAACCGACGACCTCCCAATCCCAAACAGTGTGTGTGTGAAGTGTGGTCAAGCCGCAGACGACTTATGGCGACCCCATAGGGTTTTCCAGGCAAGCAGAAGTGCTTTGCCATCGCCTTTCTCTGCAAAGTCTTCAGATTGGCTGTCTACCATTCAAGTAACGACCCTGCTTACCTTCCAAGATTGGATGCGATCAGTAGGGCTACCAGCTTCCAGGTGGTAGCTGGAGATTTCCTGGGATTACAACTGATCTCCATGCAACAGAGATCCATTCACCTGGAGAAAATGGGCCATTTTGGAAGGTGGACTCTATGGCAATATACACCACTGAAGTCCCTCCCCTCCCCAAACCCCGCCCTCCTCAGGCTCCACCCCCAAAATATCCAGGTATTTCCCAACCCAGAGCTGGCGACCCTAACAATCAGGCTACACTATACCACTGCACATCCCACAATCCCAAATAGTAAGCGACAAACACTTCTCGCAAACTCTGAACGTTGACAAAAAGAAGGACATGATGTAGCCAGGACAAGCTCAACTGGAAGACCTGGGTTCAAATAAGATGGTCTAGTGTGGCTATATGCGTACATTTTAACCAATGCATAAAATAAATTATGGAGCCACAGAATGCCACTGTGGGTTACCCCCCCAAAAAAGAACAAAACGTAGCCCTGTCTCATGATTGCCCATACGGTTTATCAAATTATGCTAGGGTAAACTTTCTTGTCCTAGAGTAGGTTGATCCGGGCAGTCAGCCATGTTGGTTTGAAGCAGTAGAACAAATTTAGAGTCCAGTGGCACCTTTAAGATCAACCTTTGTTGGTCTTAAAGGTGCCACTGGACTCTAAATTTGTTCTAGAGTAGGTTGGTTATCGTAGCAGATTTTAATTGAGGAGAATAAAGAAGGAAGACCAATTCTTGTACATATGTAATGTATATAATAATAAATAACAATAACATAATAATAACATCATAATGACTACAGTAATTTTATCTGAACAGGTGAAATAACCATCCTTCCACTTTTTTTTTTTAAGCAAGGGAATTTCCAATTTTGACATGCACTATCTAGTACACAGGTTCACATAATTGTTCATAAACAGACTCAAGGCGTAGAACTGGTGCGAGGGCCAGACATATTGTTCTGCCTGTGAGGAATAACCAGATGTGGGCTTGGAAGAGGAGCAGAAGCAGTGCCCTGTCAGGTCTTTGTGTACCGTTTCACCGAGATTTTTAGAACTCTCACAGCTGCAAATGTACAGAAGAGTCCACCAAACCCTCCCTTTTAAATCACCAAGCAGACTCCACATCCTCTGGCCTGCTTGGACAGAGGAAATAAAAACGGTGAGAAAATCTCAGTCCCTTATCAGAGGATAACTGGATTTTACTTTCTCCCCTAAAATATCATCACGGATGATGGAAAACTCTTTACCTCACAGCGGTTCGGTGACCTTCCCGCCAGAAGCCGAGCTGGATGTCAAGGAACGTCTACCAGGCAGAGACATAAATCATCTCTAGCTATCTTTGGGCTCCTCTCCCTCCTTTTCTTTCTCTTTCTGGCAGGAAAAGGAAATTCATTCCCCAAGTGACAAAAAATAAAGAAAAATCCCAGGATGTTTACACTCTGACAACGCTGCTCAGTTCAGAGACTTGCCAGTTTTACCAACCACAACAAGTAAGTCTGAGGCAGGCAAGGACTATATAAGTCTCACCGCGGAGTCTGGTATTAACTGGATCCTCACCCCGGCAGGGAGGCCTAATTGGAGACACAAGCTTCCGCTCTCCGATTTTGCCGGAGCACACAGAAGACAACACGCTCCTTCTCCCATTGAAGTCACAAGCTACATTGGATAACCTCCTTATGACGACGAAACTTGCCTTTGCCCAGAACGGTGGGCTGAAGACCAGCACAATGAACAGAGGCATCTGACGCCAAGCACTTAGCCTGAAACAAGGGTCTCTTTATATTATTTTTAATAATGCAATTATATATTTTTGCCACTCTGTGTCCTTTTTTGGGGGGGGAATTACATTTCCAGAGGCCAGGACAGACCGCGATGAAGCGACCGACCACATTATCCCACGCAGTAAATCCACCTTGAGCTTTCAGATGATGTCTTAGAGGGTGAAAAAGATTAATAAGGAATCACTCCAGTGGCTTTGGAAGAGCTAAGAACCTTAACCCATTTAACCTCCCCTAAAACACACAATCAGCTCAGAAGTTGTTGGAAGAAACTCATTTCAAAGACCCCCGCAACAACACTTTTTAGGTCAGATCTGCAAAGCACATTAGAACAAAGATCTGTTACTTTAGATTTCAAGATGAAGATTCCCCCCCTCCCCCACCAAAGTGCTTGAGGGAAACCCCTCTTGGCCCATTTAGGCAAAGCATGCAAAAAAATTTTTTTCAAAGAAGAAAATTTAATCTTAATGCATGCATTCTGCCACCAAATCTGAATGAAATCGTCATAGCTTATGTTCTTATAAGAAGGGAGAGAGGGTGCTGGACTCAAGGCAAATGCCTATCTTGATGTATTTTCCTTAGAAGAGATTTGTGCAAGAAATGGTACACAATAAATAGCAGTGTGATCCTTTGCACATTAAAACTGACTAGGGGGGGGGACACTCCAGGGAGGCATATGGGGACATTGCCCCCCCCCCCAGCCTTGGAAATTTTGTAACACCCAATCTTCTCAGATCCCAGAAGCTAAGCAGGGTTGGCCCTGGTCAGTATTTGGATGAGACCATCAAGGAAGTCCAGGGTTGCTACCCAGGGGCAAGGCAATGGCAAAGCACCTCTAAGAACATAAGAGAACATAAGAGACGCCAATGTTGGATCAAGCCAATGGCCCGTCCAGTCCAACACTCCATGTCACACAGTGGCCAAAAATACCAGGTGCCCTCAGGAAGTCCAGCAGTCTTTGTCTCCTGCCTTGAAAACCCTACGGGGTCACCATGCGTCGGTTGTGGCTGGATGGCACTTTACATAGATAATATGGTGATTTGCTCAAATGTATCAGGATGCCAAGAGAAAAGAGATCAAATGTGGATGTGTTATGAACATTTATACCATCTTCTCAGAGAGTATTTGTGTGCTCCCTTTCTGTGGGCCAAACGTGACGTAACAGGGCACATTCATGCACAAATGAAGTAAGGGGAGAGTCTAATATTTACATTGAAAAGAACATGGGGTAAAGAGAGCTAAAAGCCCCTCCCTTACCTCTGTATGACCAAAAATATCTGGGGCCACAAGTACATAAAGTCCAGAGGAGGTGGGAGATGCTTTATCTCCCATTTGGTGTTAAAATTGGATATCCTCCAATTTTAAAAAGTTGGTAAAATTCAGATTCAGAATTGGAGGGGAGGGACATCAATACCATAATTCTGAATTTTCAGGTACTCAGGTAGTCAGTCCTATGTTGGTTCAGGCTGGAGGGGGGACTGGATTTCCAGATTTATGGGTCTATTGTTTCCTATGGGTGGGTGATAAAGTATCTTGGCACCAATTATTCAGGGAACCAAAACCCTCCTTCTCTAAAGACCCCCAAGCCTGAGGGAGATTGGACAAAGTGGCCCAACTTTATGGACCCCTGAACAAGGTGCCCCTAGCCATCCTGGTTTCTTATTTCTTATGGGGAGAATAGTGGATCTTTCTTGGGGTCTGGAGCTACTATTTATTAGAGAAGACAGCACAAAGATTACAGGCTACCAAGTTCTCCCTCTCCCCTAAAGAACCACCAAATTCTATGGGGATTAGACAAAGATACTTGTTTTTATGGACCCCTGGTGACTCCAGCTATCCTGATTTCCAAGTTTCTTATGGAAATCCTTTTTTTCAATCCCCTTCAAACTGGGGGTGGGATGTGTCTTTAGAGGAGAGGATTTGGTTTGGTTAGCGGCAAATTTGGTGCTATTTGCTTCAAGAACCTGCTCCAGACTCCCAGAAAAAAGCCCTTATTCTACCTGACTTTGTGGGGTTTTTTTTTTACACAGCTAGAAAATTTCGTAATTCCATTTTCCATTCTGTAAATACACAGGAAGACACAAAAAGGCATTTTGCAAGTATACTTTCAGCTTGGAAATTTCAGTACACACATCCCTAATAATCTCTAGCTGCACGTGACACTTTCGGCAGAAACAGTGGTAGTTTTTCCACTTTTATTAGGGCGTCAACATTTTAAGTAATCTATCAACTAAAGCAGGGGGCAGGATAACCTTTTTAAAGAAAGGTTACAAATAACAATGATAATAATTGGTGAGAATACATTTTAACTGTGAGTTCAAGCACATTTGGTGGGTTATTTGTGGTTACTTGGTAATGCGCTGTGCCACTGGCAATGAAAAGGAAATATCCCACAATGCCTTTTTCTTCCTATGATGTTGTTCCTTCTTCTTTATTCAATGATAAGGGATAAGCATATGTATTTGCAACAAAGCTATGTCAGCCCCTTCTCCCTTGAAAAGAACCCTTGGGAAGTGGTGATAAGACAGAGATGAGAAGGAGGCAGTTCTTAATCACCTAATAATTATGAATTGATTTGCAGTCCAACTCTGTATGACTTATAAGAACTACGCTACAAAGTTAAGATCTGGAAATAGTCTTTACCACCTGCCTAAGCAACCACGGTTTAGAGAATGCAAACGGCAAAGACATTTAAAAATGCAACAGAAATTGTGTGTTACTTTATGGCTTAACCTAATTATACACATCCATTTTGATTTTGTCTTAAAAGGAGGTTTGGCAGATGGGGTGTGCAGGACACAGAAATATTACTTTACTCAATGTCAAAAAAATGACAAGTCATCAAAATTTGTGGCTTATTAGAGGGCAGAAATGTCGCAGGACGTAAGACAGATGCCACAAGACAGATGGTTTGCCATTTTAAAAAAATCGCATGTTACCATCTAATAACAAAAGGCCCTTGTGATATATCACACAAATTTAGAACTCTATGATCAATACCTCTGACATGTAATTTAATTATGATTCTCAGTCACAGAGACAATACGAAAACTAGTGTCAACTTTCTGGCCTTGGAATACATGAATAGATTTAATTATTCTTTATACTGATCCCAAAAGAATTATAATGTAAACCTCCATTTGCCTCCCCAATCTGTCAAAAAAGTGGGCCCAAGTTATATGTTTGTCTTAAAAGGGGGGAAGATCACATTTCCAGTCTTAGGGACTCCTCTGGGGCGTCAGAGTTCAAATGGTCAGGAGGTCCCTCTCAGCATTGACGTGCTGCCTGCAAAAGCACATGGTGGGATGATGTTAGCAAAAATATCGCTGTAGGCAAACATTCAGGAATTGCCTGCAGAGCCAGCCTGACCAAGCTGTGAACTTCTTAACTTGGCTCTCAATATCTTCTCACAGGGACGATGGGATAGCATCTGAACGCCTCATCCCCTGACTTTCTCTACACTGGGGGTCCCCAACATGGTGCCCATGGAGGTCAAGGCCCCCAACACCTTTCCTGGCACCTGTCAAGTGTTTTTAGAAAGTGGGCGGGAACTGGTGGGGCTCCTGCCCGGCAAGATTTCTGATTGACGATTGGAGATTCGATTGGTTGTGCAGATTTTTAAAAGCTCTGCTTGGGCAGCAGCTGCCACCACTGCACAAGGATCTCCACTGTGTGGCTGAAGGTCAGCTGCGGCAGCCATTTTGTGGCTGTGCCCACTACGCTGGGTCAGAATTCCAGAAGTGCCCACAGGCTCAAAAAGAGGGAGGGTCCCTGCTCTACACTAACATCACTAAACAAATGAACACATGAAGATACCTTACGCAGTTATCAGACCCTGGGTCCACCAATGCCAGTATTCTCTGCTCAGACCGAGGCCAAGATCTTTCACATCACCTTCTACCTGACCCTTTTATACTGGAGAAGACAGGGCATGAACCTGGGACCTTCTGCATGCCAAGCAGTTGCTCTACCACTGAGCCACAGCAAACAAGCTAAAATAAACAAGCAAACAGTTGCTCTACCACTGAGCCACAGCAAACAAGCTAAAATAAACAGCAAACAAGCAAAATGATAATCATATCTCTAAGTCACTCAGGATGGCATGCATGGGTCCCTTCTTCCATCTCACCCTCGCAACAACCCTATGAGGTAGGGTAGGCTGAGAAAGGACTAGCTCTAGAGAGCTTTATGGCTTAGTAGTAGAGATGGGCACAAACTGGAAAAAATAGAGGTTCATGGTTTTCATGAACCCTGAACCACAAACGTCTTCATTCCATGAACCAGTTCGTGGTTTGGGAAGTTTGTGGGGCTGCAGCCCCACCCAAAAGTGAGCTCTGAAGGCATTTAAATGCATCGAAGCCTACCACCCAGGACTGAGTGAGCTCCAAAGGCATTTAAATGCCTTCAGAGCTCACTTTTGGGTTGGGCTGCCCAACCGGGATGTAAGCTTCGAGACTATTTAAATGCTGTCTGAACCCTCTCACAAACCTCCATGGAGGTTCACGGGAGGCAGTTCTCCCAAATCCCTGGTTTGTGAATCACGAACCAGCTGTGCTCGAACCATGGTTCATTTATGGGTTTGTGCCCATCCTTACTTAGTAGAGATTTTAACCCAGGTCTCCCCATTCTTCCTGTCTCTGATTGTTGGAGATGATCAACATATTACAGAGAATGAAACTGACTTATCCTAATTCAAAAGGTTCTGCCTCAGCTGACTGAAGATTTGGAAGTTCTCAGGACATGGGGATTTCCTGAGGCTGCCATGAGGTCTTTGGATCAGATATGCACCAGAAGCATCATGCTTCCTAATGTGCTGCCTCCCCCCACCCGTCTGGTGCTGTTTTCTGACCAGAAATGGTCATGGAGGGAGCAAATGTTGCTTCCCTAAGGCTGTTTTAAGTCAGGCAAATTATGTGGGTGGGAGAAGTTGAAGCCCCTTCTCCATGCATACCACAGTCTCAATTGGCATTGGGTGCCCACGTACCTAGGAAACATGGAACTCCTGGCACACATGTGAGCCAAAGTCCTCAAGCTGGCCACAAGGATTTTGGATCCTCTGAATCTGTGGCTAGGCCTGCTACTTGAAATCCTTTGAGGGGGAGATGTCGGGGACTGAACTTGGAACCCTCAGCATTGGGGGGGGGCACTGTGGTGGTAGTAAAACTATAGGCGGTGTCATTTCAGACTACAGTTATGGAGGGTCATAGCTGTAAATGCTACTCCACATGAAAACAAACAAGCAAATGGGTCCTGTATGTAGTAAGGGCCACATTAGGGGGAAGACTATGCCAAACAGCCCTTTCTCTGTGATGTGCTTCTTTTATTATACGCAACAAGTTCATTATATTTATATTTGGGAAAGCATTAAAAATGACAATTCCTGCTCCCCCCTCCCCCGGCTTGCTGTCTTAAGTTGTTTAGTCCATAATTCTGTCACCTCATTGTGCATTATGTGTAGACTGGCGACGAGGGACCTCTTCTGAGGATTTCTGAATATTGTCAGAATTGCCATCCACTTAAAATGTCACCCATTATTTATCATTATTTATATTTTATTTAAGGTGAAATAAATGGTTCTCCTTGGGGGAGAACTTACCAGGAAAAGCCATGGTGGGATGCTGCAGCCAGAAGCACAGAAAGCCAAACCTTGGAGGTTCTGCTAGAACCATAGGCAACACTTTGCTCAGACCCTTCGGAAGCAACAATGGTACAGTGCTAGCTCACCAGCTGCCTCCTTCTGGTGTGGGAAGAGGCAACAAGAAAGCCACTGCCCTATCACTGGCTAGGTCTGAATTGCTTTGTTGGCATGTTGACACTGCCAGCCAGGGCCTGTTCACCTGGCTTACTCTCAGTCTACTCCCACTGTCCTCCTCCATTTTCTTCCCTCACAACCACCCTGCAAGTTAGGTTACGCAGACAGAGTGAAAGGTCCAAGGTCACACAGTGAGTTCTGTGACCAGCAGGGACTGGGACGCAGGTCTCTTGAGTCAGGGGATGCATCTGCACATCACTGGACACTGCGCTATCACTGTGTTGTAACAACTGTCCACCGCTGGATCATCCTATGTGGGAAATCCAATCCATTTGAAAATTGATGCAACGCTAGCACAACATCCAACACTGTGTGGATGCGGCCCTCATTTAACAGACTACCCATTGCAACATGCTTGCCTCGGCTCGTCATTAAAATTATTGCTCATTATATTCTTCCTCAAGTGAAGAAACTCTTTGCAGGCACAGGTCAGTTGTAAAACTCAGTTTGGCTTATGCGCGGCTAAGATTATCATGCAGGCAGGAAAGAATGCGCATTTTGCTCTTCGGCCAAAAGAAATTACACTTAACATCTAACATCAGGGAACCAACTTCAAAAGAAAAGCCAGCTGGATCCAAATCATGGCAAGAGGAAAACTGCTAACACCAGCACAAACTTGCAGGTGGTCATGTTTGGCTGGAAACCGCACATCCACAATCCAGGACTCCAAAAGACAGGGGCTGTTCGGCACAAGGCGTGGAATGCTTTCCGTCTACTCCTCAGCGCACAGATGAGCATACGCAGACATCAGCATTTTGAGGAAGGCAAGACTGAGCCCTGCCAGGGAACGCTCAGCAGAGACTGAGTGTCCCGGCACATAACCAACAAGACGACGGAACAAGCTACTACTTTCCCGTTCCTGGCGACTGCCATACTGGTCCCACTGAGACATGCCAAACATTAAAAAAAGACCACCTTTAAATAACGACACCTGTGCGTGGCTGAGCCCAACCAGGACGTGAGATGGCAGACAACAGTGGATGCAAGAAGGTCCGGGAGGCCTTTGGGTCTCCCAGACAAAGATGCTGAGGAGTATGCCTTGGGGAGAACCACAGACATTGCACACCTGAGGAGCATGTGTGACCGGTGCAGGCCAGCACAAAAGGCCAAGCAAAGCAAAACCAAGGAAGAATGAACATAAGAGAAGCCATGTTGGATCAGGCCAATGGCCCATCCGGTCCAACACACTGTGCCACACGGTGGCCAAAACCCATGTGCCATCAGGAGATCCAGCAGTGGGGCCAGAACTCCAGAAGCCCCCCCCCCCCTGTGCCTCCCCAAGCACCACGAATACAGAGCATCACTGCCCCAGACATAGTGTTCCATCTATACCTTGTGGCAAATAGCCACTCATGGACCTCTGCTCTGTATGTTTCTCTGATCACCTCTTGAAGCTTACAGCCGCCACCACTTCCTGCGGCAGTGAATTCCACATGTTAATTACTCTTTGGGTGAAGACGTACTTTCTTTTACTCATCAATTTCATTGAGTGCCCATGAGCTTGTGTTGTGAGAAAGGGAGAAAAGTACTTCTTTCTCTACCTTCTCTTATCCCATGCATAATTTTATAAACCTCTGTTATGTCACCCCTCAGTTGTTATTTCTCTAAGCTGAAGAGCCCTAACCTCTTTAACCTTTCTTCATAGGGAAAGTGTTCCATCCCCTTAAATGCTTGATGCTTCTGTCCCTAGCATGAAAGGGAGCTTATGTTGGGAATGCACTGGGTGCAAGTAAACTCCCCTTTGCCCCCCAGAGGGGGCCTTTGCAGCTGTACAGACTTCACCAACATCTCACTCTAAACAACATCGAATTAGAAATCAGGAGATCACAAATGCAGAGAACAATGTCTGTCGTAGGATTTGATTTCCTCAGAAATCGAGGGGGCAACTGAATTCTGTAAGTAGGAGGTTCCAAGTCCTTACAGCTGGAGAAGAACATTCAGAGATCTACAAGGTGATATCTTGCAGGAGGTGGGCTGGGCAGAAGTTCCAGAAGGGAAGAGCCTCAAGTATCCAGCACAACCCCTCGTCTCTTGTGACCGATATCTGAACGAGGGAGCAGTGCTGGCCTTCCATCCATAAGTGCTGGAGGAAACGTACTTGCGAAGCTCTGTGCACAGAATTTTCTCAGGGTCAGATTTCTTCATCACACTCCAAAGGATAATAAAGGCTCTGTTCACACGGAGGATTTGCAGCGCTAAAGGCACAAATGCCAGGCGGATTTTCGGGGCGCGATCACACCGCAACATCTGGGAAGCGTAGGACACCCGTGGCCAACCCGTGGCGTCCCGCCAAAGATACGCAGTAAAAAAGTACCGTGGAAAGTGCACTAGTATCTGGAAAATGCGGGGTAGGGGTGGGCGTCTGATCGCGGGAGCGCTAGTATCCCATGGCATCCAGCACCCGTCCAGGTCCTGTCGCAAAATGGATGTTTTTTGTAATCGCATGCGCACAAACACGTAACTGACTCTAATCTGGGCGAACCGGGTTTGATTCCCCACTCCTCCACTTGCACCTGCTGGATGACCTTGGGCAAGCCGTAGTCCTGACAAGAGCTGTTCTTGAAAAAGAGCAGTTTCTGTCAGAGCTCTCTCAGCCCCACCTACCTCACAGGGTGTCTGTTGTGGGGAGGGGAAGGGAAAGAAGTTTGTAAGTCACTCTGAGACTCCTTTGGGTAGTGAAGGGCAGGGTATAAATCCAATCTCCTCTCCTCCTCTTCTTCTACAGAGCATTGCTGCTCCAAGTAGCATGTTATACGAGTGTTTAAAAAACAACCATCCAACCAACCAAGCTAGAATGCCAACAGCACTTTGAGGGACCTTGACAGCCACCAGGCTGAAGAGCAATATGACATGTCGGCTTCGTATGTGATGTGCTTTGCCTTGGCGGAAAGGCCCCTGACGGCTTCCGCCAACCTGGCTGCTACCCGAGTCCCTGCCCCCTGCCCTCTTCGCCTGCAGCCAGCTAGAATACAACAGCTGGGGGCAGATGAGAGAACAGCAACCACGGGGCAGGCAGTTCCAGGGGGCACAGGGCAGACACGTGTCACATATCACTGACTGCCCTCCTTCTTCCCTTTCCCCCCTCCTGCCCTGCTGCTACCATGGAGACGAAGAGCACGCTTCCCTCCGCCAGAGTCCACTTAAGGGGCTAATAGTCCAATGTGTAAAACTATTAAAGGCATGAGAATCCACCCATGCCAAACAGCAACACAGAAGGAAACCTTTAAATGGTTAATTGCATAAACCCTTTAAGCTGAGCAAATGTTCCCAGCACGGGGAAGACACAAGTGCATTTAACAGGGCGTGGCCACTCCAGGCGCAGCGTCCCATTAAAACCAATTGGAACGATACAGCTGCCTGCTGAGGGTTTGTTGAGGCTAAGATGAGCTGATGCCCTTAAGTGACCAATCGGCTTCTCAGAAGTGGCACTGAGATTATTCCCTTGGAAGTGACTTTCCACACATTAACACTGGGAGAGGAAACTCCGTATCTCTGCTACCCTGTCCAAACTGGCAATGAGGGATCAGGGCCTTAGTGGGGTAACAATGCCACAGAGTCCACCCTCTGGATTTATACCCCGCCCTTCACTATCCAAGGGAGTCTCAGAGCAGCTTACAAACTCCTTTCCCTTCCCCTCTCCAAAACACACACCCTGTGAGGTAGGTGGGGCTGAGAGAGCTCTGACAGAAACTGCTCTTTTTCAAGAACAGCTGTGCCAGAACTACGTCTTTCCCAAGGCTGGCATCCCAATCTAGTCCCTGAGGGCTTCTCAACTGCCCCCAACTGTTGGCCTCAGGCATCTGCCAGGATCAGACAACTGAACCATTTCCATCCTAGTAGGGCAGGTTCTCTGGGCAAGCCATCCAAGAGATGGCTCAGAGCCAGACAACCGGGGGGGGGGGGCTAAGGGGGCTGGGTCCCCCCTGGCCACCAGCAGAGGGCAGGGAGGGTAGGGTTGCCAACTCCATGTTGGGAAAAACCTGGAGATTTGAGGGCAGAGCCTGGGGAGGACGGGGACCTCAGTGGGGTACAATGCCACCGGGTCCACCCTCCAAAGCAGGCGTTTTCTCCAGGGGAACTGATCTCTGTAGGTTGGAGATGAGCTGTCATTCCGGGGGATCCCCAGGTGCCACGTGAGAGCTGGCATCCCTAGCGGGGGTGTTGATGCCCCCATCCAGGCATGACTTGCCCTGACAGCCCTCAGGAACATGGGGAGGCCTTCCCCCCACTGGGCCAGTGTAGCCGTCAGCCACATCCAACCCAAACCCCTGTGGCGGCTTGGACCCAGCTGGCAATGGTACCATCCGGGAGGGGACGGGCCTACCTTGCCTGGTAGGGTTGCCAAATCGTTCTTACCTTGCGGCGGAGGGCTCCCGTTCGTCGCGCGCGCGCGCCGCATGCACATCACCCGGATGTGACGTTTCCCCCGGGGCCCGATTCCGCGGCGGCGGAAATCGGGCCTCCAAAGCGGGGGGGGAATCCGCCCCCCGGGGGGAATTGGCAGCCCTATTGCCTGTGGAGACAAAATCCCTGCTGCAGCAGTCCTGCTTCCGAGCCAAGGCACAAGACCCATCCTGCACCTCAGCTCGTAAGCAGAGACAAAGCAGCAGCGGGGGATCTGGCTGCCTCTGCAGCACGTGCTGCTTGGCAGCTGTTGCCTGGGGTGCAGGACACGCAGTGCCTAAAACCCCCGAGGGCAGGAGGGAGGGAGGGGCACGGCACTCAGCGTGGGGCTGCCAGTCTCGGTGGCAGCCATTATTTCCTTGTGGTCAGCCTGCTTTAGAGCCCAGTGGTCAACCCAATGCAAAAGGCAAGTCTGTAGCTGAGGTGCAGGAAGAGAAAACCTACCCAAAGCCTCCACGATTGCTCATGCTGGAAAAGAAGAAGAGGAGGAGGAGAAGGAGGTTGGATTTATATCCTGCCTTTCACGTGGGGTCTCAGAGTGGCTTACAAACTCCTTTCCCTCCCCCTCCCCACGACAGGCACCCTGGGAGGTAGGTGGGGCTGAGAGAGCTCTGACAGAAACTGCTCTTGAGAGAACAGCTCTTATCAGAACTACAGCTGGCCCAAGGTCATCCAGCAGGTGCAAGTGGAGGAGTGGGGAATCAAACCCAGTTCTCCCAGATTAGAGTCTGCGCACTTAACCGCTACACCAAACTGGCTCTCAGTAGGTGCAACCACAAATGGCCACCCCAGGAGACATTGCCAGCTGCAGAATTTCAGGGAGTGAGTTCACGTGTAACTCTTCAACACTGGAGGTGGAAGCTCTGTTTGACAGGATGCCTTCTAACACCAACGTACTGTTTCAAAATATTTTCTTGCACATACACACAGTTTACCTGCAGTCACTCACTGAAGATTCTTGTGCCGTGGCGGCAGCTGCTCACAAAGCAACATTTTTTAAAACCTGCTCAGCCAAGGAAAAGCCCTCACATGAACACATCAAACTGCCTTGTACTGATTCAGAGACCCTTGGTCCATCAAAGTCAGTATCACCTGCTCAGACCAGCAGCGGCTCTCCAGGGTCTCAGGCGGAGGCGTTTCACGTCACCTCCTGCCTGGCCCTTTTAACTGGAGATGCCGGGGATTGAACACGGGACCTTCTGCATGCCAAGCAGAGGCTCTGCCAGTGAGCCACGACCCCTCCTGGGGAACAGCCCTTTGTAGCCCTACTTGGTGGGCACAAGGAAAGGTGCCAGCAGGTGCCATGGCACCAAGGGGCACCACACTGCGGACCCCTGCCCTAAATCTTAGTGCTTCTTCTCTCTCCAGGCTTCTCTAAAACAAGCACGGCAAAATGTGTGTGTCCTGCGGGGCTTGCCAAACTACTGAGAAACGTCTTCCTCGTGTGAGAGTTCAGACATCATGTGGCTTGCCCTGGCAACCCAATCTCACGAGAAATTTGGAAAGCCCTAGAAGGGTCCGCGTGGCTTCGCCTTTCTGGCTTTAGAGAGGTTGAGGGGAATGAAGAGGTGAGACGCATCAACAGCTCTGGCTCTGTGGGCAGGGGCTGCGCCTGGCGATTAAAGGGCAGGGGTTGAGGGGGCGGCAGCAAAATGCCTTGAGCCACCACTGGGCACCCAGACTCCGCGCATCGAGACAGTTGCGGTCAGAGGCATGCCGTGGCGCTTCCCCTCGACAAAGACTGGCTTCCCACCAAGACTATGAGCGAGTCTTTTGGCCTCACCGCCCAGCCTTGCCGAAACCCAGACTAAACAAAAAAACAGTCGCTCCATTACTATTATCCCCCGAATGGTACAGCACAAGCAAAGATGATTGATGAAAAACAATTGTGCCTTTGCACACAGAAGAGACCCTCTCCCTGCTGGTCGGGGGGGGGGGGGAAGAGTTTAAAAGCCATTCAAAATCCAACCTGCATGCTAACACCCCCCCCCACCCAGCCAGCAGTACCCGGTGACCAAACTGCAAAAAGACCATTTAGACAGGATGATTTTTCCAGAGAGAAATAAATGGATACTGCCTTGTTGAGAAAAAGCAGATTATTTTTTTTCCCTAAACATAGGAATTAAGCTAACAAAAGGTTATTGTAAAGGGTGGGATGGGGGGTCTGTCTGGAAAAGGGCAAGTGCCCCCATCAGCAACTGGGCAACTGCTGGGTAAGATCAAGGCTAAGCTGCCATTGGTGATCGGGTGAGGAGAGGCTCCACCCCGCGAAGGAAGATCAATAATTTGGAAGGGACGATTTCCCCCAGCTCTTCTCTCTGAAGGAGACGGGAGTAGTCGGGACCTCTGGAAGGTCTGGGGAGAGGGACAGAACATTGGGCGTACTGCAGCATCCCTTCCTACTACCACAACTGGCTTATTTTATAACTAGTGATTAAGGACCGTTGCGGAAAGGAATGCAACAGGCTCTAGGGAGAGGGTCTGGGGGAGTGCTCCTGCCTGCAACCCTGGCCCGCATCCGCCCCGCAGAGAGCTATCTAAAAGGCGGTGTGTGTGTGTGTGTGTGTGTGAATCCTGCAGAGTAGATTTGAGATCCTTGTTGTGTCTACAGCAGTGGAGTTGACTAGATGAATTGCAATGAAGATCCTGCTGATAGGAGAGCTGGAGTGGAGTAATAGTTGAACAGCCTGCACTGATGAAGGACAGGGCACACGGCAGCCAGCCCTCCCAGACGCTTTAGAAGTGTGGGGGGGAGGCGGGCCAGCGATGTGCAGCGCACCAGGGAAGGAGAGGCGGCACCCCATCCGGGCCTTCCAGAGGCTGCAAAAGAGGGGGAGGGGAGGTGGGACAGTGACGTGCGATGCGCCGGGGACAGAGAGGCCGGAAACCACCCGGCCCTCCCAGTGTCTCCGGACGGGGGGGGGGGGGAGGGGCTGGTGCGCCGGTGGAGAGGCTGCAGGCCACCCAGCCCTCCCAACGGCTTTAGAAGCCGGGTGGGGGGTGAAGACAGGCCGCCGATGGCGCACACCACCCAGCCCTCCCAGAGGCCTCCCGTGACAGGTCAGGCAGCGGAGACTGTTGCTCCTGGTGTAGCAGCCGCCACCGCCCTGCCACCGCTTGGTCCTCAGCCACTTGCGAGTCCGCTGGGGCCCTGCGCCATCGCCCCGCGGAGCACTTGTGGGAGCGGACAAAAGCAACGTGAGCAGCTCGGCCAGGAGGGAAGAGGCGGCGGCCTCCTCCTCCTCAGGGCTCTCCATGAGGGAGACGGAGAAGTGAAAGAGCGCCGCTGCTGTCTTCGGCTCCCTCACAGAGGATGACACGGGGCCATTGGCCGCCCTCCACAGGGGCTTTCGCGCCGCCTGGGCTTGCGTCCTCCAGGCCGACCAGTGACCTCCGTGGAGTGTCAGCGAGTGTCTGGCCCCTCCATCAACTCCCAGGACACTGAGGCCGAGAGGGTGCATGTGTGTGGGAGTGTATTCCTCCCCCCCCTTATCCTCACAACTGTCAGCTATGCTGCCATGGGGGTGGGGAGGTTGGTTGTCTTCTAATTGCCTTTGCATTCCTTCTGTGCTTCTTTGCTGCTACAACGCTTATCTCTAAGTATTGCAGGTGAGGATGTTGTTGTCTGGTTTTCATGGGAACCGGGAGAGAGTGTTTCGTTTCCAGCTTCAGCGCTAAATGGCTGAAGCTTTTTCTCCCGCGCGCGGGAGGGTGGCTCATTGGCCAGGGCAGTGGGGGTGTGTGCATACGAATACCCTATATCCTATTATGCCCCATGGGTAGCTGTCATTCTTAACAGTGCCTATGTTAATGCATCTATAGCTCTTCAATAAAGTATTACCTTTCCTGATAAGCGTGTACTACGTTGTTGGCTGTGGGTTCTGACAAAAACAACCCTCTGAGCTGAGTGACACTGAGAGAAAGTATTTATTCTGCACCTACAATTTAAAAACTCCACACTTTTCTAAGTTGGGGTGGAACATCACTTGTGACGTGTTGGGGGTGGCGTCCAAAGGTTGTTTTTTTTAATTACATAATTGCCCTATTGCAGCTGCCAGTAGCATCTAGCAAGCGCCTTCCACTTCCTCGTGGTTCAGGTTTTGTGTGTGCATTTTAGCCTTAGTTTGTTGAATGAAAGGGAACAGAAAGGAACACAGGCAAAGGGGGAAATCTCCGATGTTGAAACTGACCAGACTTTTTTAAAAAACTGAGCAGTAGCTGTGAAGCTCCATTTTCCATATTGCTGAGCACTAGGGGACTCTCTGCTGTGTTACTGGCCATTGTGAAAAATGCGAAAGAATCACGTGATCTCATAATATGGGGGAACATGTTGAGTGTACAATCTGCATGGTAGAACCCACTGATACTGGCATTGCAAACTGCAATTGTTGGCAATGTGTGTGTGCGAGTGTGCTTGTGCAAAGTCAGCTGCAACTCCACCACGCTTTGCACAGGCCTGAAATTTGTACGGGAGAGGAGTCCTCTGGCAGAAGCTCTAGAGAGCTTTTTTAGTCTTGTGCCACTGTACTGAAAAAAGTTGGGAGGGGAGTCTTTTTGCTGATGCCCTAGCACAGCTGCATAGTAATATCAGACTCATGCCGCTTGTAAAAAAAAAAAATTAAATTTAAAATGAGGTTAAATTGGAGTTTGTACACCAATGAAGAGGGGAGGATGGCAGAAGGTGCAGAATTGAGGGTGGATAACCTCAGTGAGTGTGGGCATCTGTACGCTTTTGAATTACCTTTGGCTTGGAAGCAAAACAAGGGAAAATCAGCACAAAAGCACTCTCAGAAAACCCAGGGATACAGTGACCAGAAAGTGAACTGAGCACTGAATGTAGGAAAATCAATGCAGAGAATTCAACAAAGTAACCCCAACAGACATGCACTGTGAAAGCGAGGGAAAACACCTGTGCGTAATAGCCTTCCTTCCTTCCTTCCTTCCTTCCTTCCTTCCTTCCTTCCTTCCTTCCTTCCTTCCTTCCTTCCTTCCTTC
>NW_015159720.1:164314-196898 GCF_001447785.1 Gekko japonicus
AGAGAGAGAGAGAGAGAGCAGTCCACTGGAAAATACGATGCAAACAATTAGTGATATTAAGAGGTTCAGCTAAATCAACGGTAGGTTCCTCGCAGGAGAAAGTGACAGTCAAATTTGAATGCAACAATTCCACATGTAATTAGCACCTTCGAGATCAACAAGGTCTTTGGAATTTTCGAGAGACAAAGCCCCCTTCATCAGATAGGTTTGACCCTTGAAAGCTCATTACCCCCCAATGTCTTGCTGGTCTCTTAGGTGCTCCTGGACTCAAATCTAGCTCTTCTAATAGCTTCCAGTGACAATGTAGGAAAAGCCGCCCTGAGCCCGCTTGTGGGGAGGGCGGGGTATAAATCTAAATAAATAAATAAATAAACAATGTATGATGGGACAAAGCAGCCTGATGGGAAAGGATGTTTAGCCCTATGCCATTTCCCTAATCTCTCTCTCTCTCTCTCTCTCTCTCTCTCTCTCTCTCACACACACACACACACACACACACACACACACACACACACACACACACACTGCTCTTTACAGGGAAATAAAAGAGAACTGCAGATGTCCCCACACAGCTATTTGTTGTTGTTCAGTCACACAGTCGAGTCCCCCATGGACCACATCATGCCAGGCCCTCCTGTCCTCTGGAGTTTGCCCAACTTCATGTTCGTTGCATCGATAACACTGTCTAACTATCTCATCCTTTGCCATCGTCCTTCCCAGCATCACGACCCCTTCTTCTTTTACCATCCATCTTTCCCAGCATCAGGGTCTTCTCCAGTGAAGAAGAAAAACTAACAAGTGGGAGATCCTGGTCTCAAATGCCACATGGAATTCAGCCCCTGCCTTAGCACCCATGTTCTGCTATTTATTGAGTGCGGTCACAGGTGCCAGATAACGTGGGGGGGGGGGAGCGAGGCTATTTGCTCCGTAGTAATTTGACCCGCCACTGCGTGGTCACATGCAACGGCGGGGGAATCGGGTTTTTTTCTTCGCCGCGTGTTTTCAGTGTGCTTCAACGAGGGATCACTGATGCAATGGGAGTGCGCTGGAGCAATCACATGGGGAAGTCCATCTGCGGCCTGTCGCAAACCCGTTTGATACTGCACTTTCCCTGGTATTTTTTAACTCCGCTTCTTCGGCAGAATGAAACGGGTTGCCGACGGGTGCGGGACGCTTGCCAGATGTTCCCATGTGATTGCGCCCTTAAAATCCGCCTGGCATTCGTGCCTATCGCGCGGCTAATTCTGTGTGTGATCGGGGCCATTGTTTATTTTCAAGGAAGTACTTTTTCACCTTTTTTTTTTGCTGCCAACTCACAGCTGACTTACAGTGATCTTGCAAGGTTTTCAAGGCAAGAGAGGTTTAGAGGTAGTTTGCCATGGCCTGCCTCTGCGTAGCGATCTGGGAGTTCCTGGGTGGTCTCCCAAACCAAATACTCGCCAGGGCTGAACTTGCTTAGCTTTTGAGATCTGATGAGCTTGGGCCGGCTTAGTTAAACTGTGGAACTCACAGCCATGGGGTGCGGTGATGGCTGCCAATATGGAAGGCTTTAAAAGAGGAGTGGAGAAATTCATGGAGGATGGAGCTGTCAGTGGCTACTAGTCATGATGGATGTCTACATCCTCCAGTACCAGGGGTGGTATGCCTCTTTATATCAGTGGCTGGGGAACATGGGTGGGAGGATACTGTTGCCGTCTTCCTGATCGTGGGCCTCCTAAAGGCAGCTGGTTGGCCACTGTGTGAACACAATGCTGGACTTCATGGGCCCTTGGTCTGATCCAGCTTGGCTCCACTTGTGTTCATAACTGCTATATAACCAAATTGGGGGGTTTTTTCACATGAGGAGTGGCTGAATCAACGCAGCAGGAGGGGTTGTCTGCTTTGGGCAGAGTTGCAGAGCCTGAGACAGCACAGGCCCATCCGTCCACGAGGTGAGGGCACAGAGGTTAATTGTCGGCTTTCCAACGTCTGATCTTTGCATCAGTCCTTGTAGGTAGTCCTTTATTGCTGGGGTCGTTCCTGGGCCGAGTTCAATTGAAAACATCATGGACAGCGTTGCCAAGTCACTTCACCGGGCGCCAGATCTTTTGGGGGGAGCTGTCAAGGAGGTGAAATGAGGAGGGGGGGCGTGCTTTTGGCATCCAAGAGGACTCCGAGCATTCAATTAGCAGCCCCCATGCGGCATTGGTCCAGGAGGTCACAGGAACTTCGATCTTTCTACCTCCACACAAACAAAAAAGCAGGAGAGGAGTCAAATGCCGACATAACCTTCCATTCAGAATCCTGATGGCTAAGCAAACAAGTTGAGTGGATCTTGAATGAATGGCTACGGAGGGAGGCCTGTACATGGCGAAAGAAGCGCCAGCATTACAGGCAAAGGAGGTGCTTTACTCCAGAGAAAACAGACATCAAGGCAGGGAAAGGTCAATTATCACACACGTTATTTGCAAGGATTACATCATTGCTAGCATTGCCAATTTGTTCACCATTTAAAATGAGTGGCATTTTGAGCATATTTGCATGTTGAAGGCATTCATTATAATATGGAGCATTCAGCCAATAGCTGCTGTTGGTACATGCCGAGTTCCTCTTCTCGTGGTTAGTGCCGGGCAGCCTTTACACCCTGGTACCATAGTACAGCTGTGGCTCAGCGGAAGAGCTTCTGCTTTGCATGCAGAAGGTCCCAGGTTCAATCCCCAGCACCTCCAGTTAAAAAGGACCAGGCAATTGGTGGTGGGAAAGACCTCCGCCTGAGGCCCTGGAGAGCCACTGCCAGTCTGAGTAGCCAGTACTGATCTTGAAGGACCAAGGGTCTGATTCAGTATAAGGCAGCTTTGTGTGCATACCATAAGTACACCACTTTACTCAATGGCATGTGTGTGGGAGGCCTTCTGGGTCTCTAGATCCCACCGTTCTAATCCGAGGACACACAACGTTTTACGGGCGGGAGAATTTTTACAAGATCTTCTTTCCCTGTCACATTATTAATTAGGATGCTCAAAATATCCTTGGCGTACTGTCCAGCAAGTATATTTGTCTTTAAAAAACGGGCTCCTTCCTTCCTTCCTTCCTTCCTTCCCTTATTGCTCTCTGTCTTAAGGCAAGTGAGTCACAATAGCGCATTTGTGGTCCGGATGGAAACTCCAGTGAGAATCACCAGGCCTCCCCCCCCCCCCCCCCCCCGCATTTGATTGAGAAAAGGCCAGTTCTTGATGTGAGGGTAAGAGCTGGCTTATCACCATAAATCTGCCCTTTTCCTCCTGATAATTCTTACCCTGCAAACTGGATCATGAACTCTGCTCCAAAAAGAAGAACCAGGAGTATGATGTAGACTAGAAGCAAAAGGTTGTGAGCAGCAAACGAGCCATATTTCTCTCTGTCCCCCCACGTTTTATATGCAAGATGGGGATGATAAGAACACCCATCTACCATCATGGGCTGTTGTAATACTGAGAAAATACATGCCATGTGCCCTGGGCACTCTCGAGCAGTCTCCATGACCCACAAGGGCTTGTATCTTGACTGAAGAGGGGTTCCATCAGTTGCACCAACATTTCCATTGCCGGGCCGTTCTGTCGCCCCTCAAGTCTGGCGTCTCACCAGGTGGCCAACAGCAGGGGAACGGCCCTAATTCTCCTTGGAAGTGACTTGTGGCCTGAATGCCATGCCAGGTGGAGGGCTCTCACGCCGACACCGCTCCTCCCGCCACACTGGCCGTCAGCCCGGAGGGTACCACGTGTGCCCGCGAAGGGGCCCAGAGGCGGCCTGTGCCAATGCTCTGGGGTCTCGGCAGCACGTCCAGGGCGGGGCCGTGGGGAGGTCTCCCATCTTTCTAGAGTTCGTTGTATTGTTCCTACAACGAGCCTTGCTCCTAATATATATCTATATAGGATCTATTTTAATGAGGAGGAAGATGGAAGGAGAGAAAGAAAAGAAGGAGAAAAGATAATCACATCCAGCTTTTAAAAAGAAATTTTAAAAAATAAATTCTCTTTTAGTTTCATGTTGTAGGCTGGAGTTACAGGAGGGTCCCAGGGTACAAAAAAAAAGTTGGAAATCACTACACTGAATGATTATGTAATTCCAGGACACCACTATTCTTTTTCTACTGACTCAGACCAGAATACCGTATCCTCATACAAGGGAGTACAGGGCTCATAGCTTAGTCAATAATGCACCAGTTTTGCGATGGGGGGGATGGGGATATCCGAATACTTTGATCTTTTTCCAGGCAACTGGAAATGCAGTGGCGGTAAAAGGATTAACACAGCCCCTTTCCCCATTGCCTCTCAGTCCTCTGCTCAAGACTGCAGTCTCCAGAAACACCACCCTCTAGTAAAAGGGTTTTTTGGACCTCGGTGGTTCTGTTATAAACCTTCAAACAGGCCTGTACAACTGAAAGGCACAAACCCCTTTGTATTAAAAAAAGAGTGCATTTTATTTTCTGTTCATACCTTGCTGGTAGTTATTCCCATAACATAAATATGAAGAACAACACAAGCGCTCTTAGACTACACCAGTTCCTCCCCCATTTCTCTTTAAATGTATCCCTTAAAGCTTGTTTTTGAATTTGGCATCTTCCCTGGCTCACAAAAAGGCTGAAGCAGCAGCCACACTGAGAGGTGTGTGTGTGTGTGTGCGTGCCTACAGTTGGCAAGCTAGTCGTTGATCCCGCTAAGATTTTTCTGTTATTTCCTTCTGGTTGTGACCAACCATGAAAGAATCCAAAAGTGAGAGGGATTCCAAGGAACTGGCAGATTGACTGTTGCCAACTGAAACCCTTAGATCTGCAAATGTGGCATTACAGTTGACTTGTCTCCCAGCCATTAATCCTTGGCCATCCATTACTCACAAGTAGGGCGTGGGGGGGAAGAAGATGGAGCAGTTTGGATGTTTCCTTGAAACGTATACGCCGTGCATTTATGTGTCAGCTTTCGAGACGCCTTTTTTCTTGCTGTTCTCCCAGATGATGATAAATTGGAAATGTGTAATTAAGAAATCCAAGAATTCCAAATGAAAAAGGTCGGGCAGGGGGAGAGCGAGCACGCCAGCGATGAATTACACATCTCTTGGAATGTCTCCGCGTTCAGGAGTTTCAAACGGAGCGCTGAGTCTAGTTAACGACCTTCGCCTCTACCTTTCCCTTTGAAAAGGAAAAGGGAGGGGGCCACGCTTTGAAGGATGAAGGAGTGCAGGAGGGGGAGGGAGGGAGGGAAGCTGGGTTTAATATTGGGAATGTTGAGAAATGAACTGTGCAGTCTGTTTCCAGGGAGAGTGGATCCGTTGACTGTTGGGTTTGGGTTTTGTTTTTTTTTAAGAATGTTTTGGTTCTAAACAGGGTTGTGCCCTCGCCTATGGCTTGGACTCCAAAATTTGGGGACAGGTTTGGGGGCTCAGGGCCCTTGACCAGGCTTTGCTGCGTGACCCACAAGTCCATGCCCCTTGCCCGATATACCCCTTGGCTCTGCCCCTGAGCCCCAAAATGTGTCCTCTCGAGACAAGCACAAAAGAGCTTGGCCCCCTCCCGCTTTCACGACATCACTCTTTTTCTCATTCTTAACCCATAGATTCAGTTTGGCTTAAGTGACATAATTTATTCACTCAGGTGGGGTAGCCGTGTTGGTCTGAAGCAACAGAACTAAGTTTGAGTCCAGGGGCACCTTGAAGACCGCACGGTTTAGGCCTGGATATAAGCTTACGTGTGTTATACCCAGTTATATACCCCGCATTGTTATACCCAGAATTATACATCTTAGAGGTGCCACTGGACTCAAACTTTGTTCTATAATTTATTCATGTTCAAGAATTGAATTTTTGTTGGCCCAGGATTGGGCGTGCATTTTCTTTGCTTACAGCCTCTGGTAGGACACTGGGAACATGATAAATCAAGGTGTGTCGGTCACCAGGCCAGTCCAGGAATGTGTACATTTGAGGGATAGCCCCATTGTCCTGGCATAACCCACAAACATAGGAGACCCCCCCCCAAAAAAACAACAACTCTGAAGAGATGTTGCAAGAGTGATGCAGGACGCTGTCAGGGCTCCGCAAGGACAAATGGGATAGCCGTGTGTAGCAGAACCAGTAAACACTATCAGAGACTGGCCCTTGGCGTGAATGAGTGCGTGTGTGTCTTTGCCAACCAGTCCACCCTCTTGATTCATGTCCCAACCATCACTGATTTTGGGAAAACCCAGAGTTGCCTTCTGACCTGTGTCACCTCTACAAGGGTGTGTACTGAAACTGATGGCAAAGGGTGTGTGGAAGACTAGGAATTGGCTTGAAAGAGATCTTTTCTTGAGAGTTACACAATTGGCGGTTTTCTTGCAAAAACTAGCGAAGATCGGGATCAGGAGCATGCTTTTGAAAGGGATCGACAGCCAGCCGTCTCCCACCCTCCACTCCTTGCATGCCGAGGTCTGGGAGACTACCATTAGGCCCCTTCGCATTATCAGGACCAATGAACGTTAGTAATTATGGAGTTGCTTGGCAACAACCATCCACTTTCCTGTTCCGCATACCCAGCAAGATGGTTGGCCTCACCTGAGCCGAACTACTGCCCTTGTTGCCAAGGAAACCACCACCATCTCTCTAGAATCCCTTTAAGCTCAGAGTGTGGGATGGGCACACTATTCCTTTCCTCTGGAGCAGATTCCTAGAGACATGGAATTAGATTTCATCCTAAAGTCACGGTGAGATTACTATGAGTATACAAACAGCTGTAATATATTCTCAGATGTGCCAAACTGGATTTCATCCTTAAAGGGCCAATAATGCCACCAAGATCTGTGCTGTTCCTTTAAAGATATGGTGAGGTGCAGAAGAAGACTTAATATTGCATGTTTTGGAAAACTGGGGGGAAGGGGTTTGCAGTGAAATATTTGCTATTTTGAAAACTTAAAAGGTCTGGCCTTAACTCTTCTTCCTATAAATATTCCCGAGGACTGGGCTTTGGGGCTCATCTTGATGCAATGGACACTTGTATTGAAACCCAGTTCTGCCTCAGTGATTTTTAAAAGGAAGTGGTTTAGCAACCCCACCTTAGTGCTTCTTGATAGGTGATTTGGATGCTCAGGAAACTGCCTTACACTGAACCAGACCCATCGATCCCTCTAGGTCAGTATTGTCTACTCCGCCTGGCAGCAGCTCTCCAGGGTCTCAGGTAGAGGTCTTTCATGTCACCTTCTACCTGATCCTTTTCACTGGACCCTTCTGTACACCAAGCAGATGTTCTACCACAGCCTTTGGTGGGAAGGTAACAGCGTTCTGTGCACCTCGGCGTCTAGTCATGCCGGCCACATGATCACGGAAATGTCTTCAGACAATGCTGGCTCTTTGGCTTGGAAATGGAGATGAGCACCGCCCCCTAGTCGGATTCGACTGGCTTTCGAGCAAGGGAAACCTTTACCTTTACTTGCTTCTGTCACCCCTACTTCAACCCTGCTGTCTTCCTTGCTCCCATCAGTACTGGTGGCCGAGGGGTGTGTGTTGCATCATAAGTGGGTGATGGAAGTAGCAAAGGCAATTCCAAGTTCCAGGAATGCCTCCCCTTGGCTCCACCAGCTACTCAGGAAGCTTAGTCCTCTTCACCCTCAGTATGGGGCAGGCCCATAGCTACAGTGGGGCATTTGGGGGGCTGGCCCCCTGACTTCCAGCCAAGGCTCCGCCCTCCTCCCACCCCCCCCCCCCCCGGCTCTCTGGGCCACCTGGAGGACTCGCCTCCACTGCCCTTTCCCCAAGAGTGGCTTGCTTCCCCATGTAGGCCTGGTATGGGGCACATGCACATCCCCCTACAGGGCTGGAACAGAGAGCTGTCCAAGACACTGGAACGAACACTGACTTCCCGATCTGTATTTCTTGTACAACTTGAGCACTTACATAAAACCTCTTGCATAAAAACGTGTGAGTCTTTTGTGCAAACTGCAAGCCGTGTAAATGGATTTCTCCATCATAAATCACATGGGGGGAAAACTCAGAATGTTTTGCAATCAGAGACCTGAGAATTTGTGCTTCGAGGCGAAGTTCTCTCACAGTGTGATCCTAAGAAGAGGTGAACCCTCCTTCCAAGCCCACTCCCTTCAATGGACGTACAGGGATGCAATTCTGCGTACGATAGCTGCAGTCTGGGAGCCGTTGGTGGGGAGGGGCAGTGTTTCCAGAAAACATGATGTTTTAAGGAAAGAGGGTCACATTTAACAGGTGAGCGCACACCAAATTTACAAGTGAAGAAGAAACACCCCCATGTGTGACACAAAACTTCCCCCTTTTTTTTTTAATTAAACACTCCAAATTCAACAGGCCTTTGCAAGTGTACAGGGGGATGCCTCCCCTCTACCAGTCCCTCCCCCAGCCACAAATCTTCAAAACGGGGGGGAGGGGGAAGAGAATAAATAGAGAGCCCTAAAGGATGTCTGTTCAATAGGGTTGCCAGCCTCCAGAGGAGGCCTGGAGATCTGGAATTATAACCGATGTCCAGTTCCCCTGGAGAAAATGGCTGCTTTGGAGGGTGGACTCTCTTGCACTGTGCCCCATGGAGATCCTCACTGAAATCTCTCTCCGGGCTCCACCTCCAAATCTCCAGGAATTTCCCAGCTCAGAGTTAGCAACCCCTACCCTTGACTGAGGCCTGTCTTCCCTGTGAACTGCTGATCCCAGCCACCCCCGGTATGACTTCCTGAAAGGGATGATGGGAACTGTAGTTTTCATGGCCTCCTAAACTGAACCGGAGACTGAGAATGCTTCAGCAGCATTATTAGCTGTGCATCTCTAGCCACTGAGACCTTGGGGACCAGCAGTAACAAAACCGTGATGGCGTTAGCAGCCTTCACTCATTGTAAGGAAGGCGCTTTCTTTCATCTTTGGCTATAAAATGGACATTGCAGTGACTCATTTTAAAGGGCTGTTCTAAAGAACATCGTAACCCTCTCTAAACAGTAAAACCACAAACCACAGCCAAATATCTGGTGGGTTAAACTGACTGACCATAAGGGATTCACCTGACGGGTCACAGTCTCCTTGTCTCTGTTTCATCTGAAGCTCAGTGTGTTGCTCCTTGAACACATGAACACATGAATCTGCCTTATCCTGAATCAGACCTTTGGTCCATCAAGGTCCATCTACTCAGACTGGCAGCAGCTCTCCAGAGTCTCAGGCAGAGGTCTTTCACCTCCTGCCTGGTCCTTTTAATTGGAGATGCCGGGGATTGAACCTGGGACCTTCTGCATGCAAAGCTGAGGCACTTCCACTGAGACACAGCCCCTCCCTTTGTGTCGATTCTGTGTAAGGGCTCTACCCAGCCTCCCCATCAGCTGTCTTCTCCCCATCTCCCATTCCTCCACCAATGTCCGATTGTTCCTCAGGTATAAGCTCCCCAATCTCACTGCCCACTCCTCCCACCACTGTGTTAACTCCAAGGTACACGTCCTTCACTATTTCATTTCCTGGACCCCCTTGCTTCTCCATTCCCCCTCCATACTTCCTTCTGCCCCAAACCCTCTGATCAGCATTCTGCAATTTGGCCGTCCCCTTCAGCAGTTTGAATCAGAGTCAGCATTCCGTGACACCGCAGCAGCTCAGCCAATAACGGGGGAAGAGGCTTTAAAAATACAGTGTGCAGTGAGACAACCTACGCTGCGCCTTTGGGAAAAGGTGAGCTTGAGAAGTCCCACTTGTTTAGAGTCCTGAAGTGGTCTTCCATCCTTCAAGAACAATGAACAGTAGCGGGGAAAGGAAGCATTATAGAGCTCTCCTCAATCCCCAAACAGAGTTTTTGTTCAAACGAAACATACAACCGCTACAATAAATGCAGATTCTGGAGAGAGCTGGAAAGAACTCAAGAAGTCATAAATAATGCAAAGCAATAAAGGAGGGGTTACAATTTCTATTAGATACATCCATTGTATAAATCTGTTTAATAAGTGAAGCAGGAATCGCAGATCAAAAACAGACCGCTTGCGGCGTGACACATCAGTTTGTTGGGCGCATTCCTCTCCTGCCAAATAATACGTTTCAGGACTACAGTTCAGAAACCCAAGGGCCGTTTCATCATTCAAAGGGTGACCAGCCTCCTGGGGAAAAGAAGTCCAAGAGGCACCTTTGAAGACGACATGACTCCTGCCGGCTGCAGCGGGCAATCTTGGCAAACCAAACGTTCCTGAAAGCACTTTGCCGGGAGAGTTCAGAGTAATTACTACCATACCTCTCTGATTCATCAAACTTGATTAGCCTCTGTGTAACAGTCCTGATTTAGGAGCCCAATTTCCCAACGTGGGTGAGTGTTTTTGGAAACTTCGGCCGGACAGTTCCCCTTTTCGGAAGTTCATGCGAAAACTATGCAGTGACTTTGTGCTGCAATGAGAACTCGGCGTTGCAAAACGGTATCGAGGTCAGTGATGGGCATGTGACCGTAATCTCTCCAACACTGTCATTTCTCATTTCTGCAGGGGAGCTTGGATTTGAGCAGAGAAAGAAGAACATCAGACCCCAGGGGAGACAGAGCTGGTATGCAGGGCAACGCAAAACCTGAGCGCTGGCTTGAAATCACAGCTCAGCCACAAAATGACGGGGTGGCATTAGGAAAAGCATTCCCTTTCACCATCAGTAATGAGGGGGAGATTATAATACTAGCCTAGTTTGAAGGTCATGTTAAGTGTCACTCGGGGGTGGGTGGGTTTCCAGACAAATCAAATAGGAAGTCTTTTTGAGGGTTACTTAGAATTCCAGGTGAGGGATTACGTATCTGAATGCTCTCCTGAATTAAGAACTGTCTGCATGTAGAAAAGTAGCAGGTCGGTTGAGAGCCTGACACCAGCACTACTCTTTGCTAAAGGGACAATTTTACTGAGGATACTTTGGCTAAACCATCATTGGAAGGCACTTTCTGGACCAGAAATTATCATCAGTGAAATATCATGTGGCATGTGATTGCATCTTTGGCGGCCTCGTTTATACTTTTATTCTGTGCCTAGTGGTTTCACTTTGGAACAATTCTTTTCTGGTCCATTTTGTATCCATGTTGCATAATTGTAGGATTGTATTGTATTATGATATAAGCCAATTTGTTCCTCATTGTGCTTGACCTCTGAAGAAGGCCTATACAGTTTGCGAGTTTTTGCATCAACATAGCAGCCCAGCAGAAGGTGCGACTGATGCTGCCAAAGAAAGCGAAAAAGAAGGAGAGGCTGGATCTTCCGAAGAAGACTCTGACTCTAAATTGGGAGCTGCTGCCCACAAACAAAGCTATCAATTGAGACACAGAAGGGGGGGAAATAGATTGTTAATCTACTCTGGAGTATCTAAAACAAGTATACTGTATATCTTTTTACAGTCTTTTTATGAAAATAGAATTGTTGATGAATATCTAAATATTTAAATAGAATGATGATCATTTTCAACGAAAGTTAACTTGTGTTTAAGCTTAAAGGTAATTTTGCAAATGTATGTATGATCACCATCTCTTGGGTTTTTAGAGGGTTTTCTTTACTTTCTCCCTTAGATTGTAGTTTCCCTTCCCTATTTTTCTGTTTGTAGTTATTAGAAAAGCAATACAAAAATCCCCTTCAGGGGGCCAAAAAAAAAAGAAGGCCTATACAGGCCAGAATGCGTCAGGTGAAGTCCACTGGCCCTTGTGTGTAAGATTTTGGTATTTTTACATGAGGTGTGATTGGACCCTTATATGTTTTTAAATTCTTTGCTAGTAAATACATATATCTTTTCATATTATATACATTAAGTTTTTATTGTTGGCCCTCTATTCTGTTTGATTTACCTCTTTAGGTTCCGGATCCCGGGTTTCAGGGTTATGCCCCCCCCCTTTGTCCCCTGTTGAGAATCTGACATCAAGGGGGCATCAGAGAGAGGAGGGCAGGAATGAGTCCGGTAACCCTCCACCCAGCCTGGAGTCAGCTCCAGCTGAGAGCCCTTCTGTCCCCACCCCAAATTTTTCGTTCTGCTGGGAACGTGAGAGAGAGAGAGAGAGCAGGAATCATCCAGGCAGCCCTCCATTGTGCCTGGATCCAGTACAGGTGAGAACACCCTTCCCAAGGTATGTTTCAAATAGAACTTTGTCAGGTTATTCCATTTTTTTATTCCCTGCACACTGCAGCGGGAAAAGAGGGAGGGAGACCCAGCATGAGATGGATGGACTCCATCAAGGCCCTCGATCTGCAAGACCTGAGCCAGCCTGTTAATGATAGGACACACTGCAGGTCATTAATTCAGAGGGTCGCCATAAGTCGCAAATCGCAAGTGACTTGATGGCACTTACCACACACACACTACTTTGGAAGGCAAATTTTGGCTGAAAAACAGGGTAAAAAATATAACGCATGAGCAAGCGAATAAATAGCAGTGAGGAGGGGCTGTGGCTGACTGGAAGAGCCTCCGGTTGGCAAGCAAAAAGTCCCAGGTTCAATCCCTACCATCTCCAGTTAAAGGATCTGGCAGCAGATAATGCAAAAGACCTCTGCCTGAGATTCTGGAGAGACCTTGCCAGTTTGAGTGGTCAATACCGACAATGGTGGACCAAGGGTCTGATTCAGTAAGGCAGTTTCATGTGTTCCATATAATGAAGTCAGCCTAACTTTATAGGCTATTCTTCTGTCCTGTCCCCCCCCTCCGCAGGAGCATGCAAACATGTAAGCCTTGCACATCTGTGGTCTGAAGTGCAAAGAGATGCACCACTTGACTCTGCTGGAGGGCCGGCCCGAGGTTGACCTGCGCTCTAGGCGAGCGCAGATGCCAACCTCTCGGCGGGGCCTGGAGACCATCCCAGCGCGCCCACAGAGCCGCAAGCGGGGGCGCCATGGGGATGCCTCCTCCAAGCACTTTGAGCTGCCTGGGCCCCCGGCTGCCTCACCCTCTCCCGGTCGCCCAGCCCGTCCTCCCTGCTTCTGGCCCACCGAGGGAGGGGGCCGCCGCGGTCCAGAGAGGCCCTGACACCCCCAGCTGGGAACCCCCCCGGTCTCTCCTGAGGGCTGCAGGTGGGACCTCCTCCTCCCCTAGAGAGAAAGGCGTCTAAATTAAGGCTTACTTTTAGAAGGTAGCTGCAGTATTGTAACTTACATTTAACTTACATTTCTTGTGAGGGGTGGTGGCGGGGGGGAGGAAAGCGCCGCGCCCTGCTCACGCTGGCCAGGCGCACCGGCGGGGGGCCCCCCCCCCCCCCCCCCCCCCCCCCCCCTGCGGTCGCCCGGGCCAAGATTGGGGGGGCAAGGCGGGCGGAGCCAAAGCGCGAACCGGGTGACCCGCGCCCACCGCTGTGCCAGCAAGGGCGGAGGGAGACGCCCCTTTCCTCCCCCCACTGCATGGGGGAGAAGAGGGTGTCGAGAGGGAGCGACCCCCACCCCGCCACTCAGAGCATGACGGGCGTGGAGCAGGCCCTCGGGGGCAGTCGCGGCCTTGCCATTATCCGCGACAGAAGCCGTGCGCATTGGGCACTGTCGCCACGCAATGGCGCCCGACCAGCAGCAGGCGGTGAGAGGGCCGCTGCCTTCGTCTGACAGCTGCCGAGAGGAGGAGGAGGAGGCTGCGGGTGTGGGAAGAGACTTGCCAGCCTTTGGCGTCCTTCCTAGCCCCGCGTCCCTGCCTTGACGTTCCCTGCCTCCACCTCCACCCCGGGCACCTCGCTTGCTCCTCCGGGCTAGAGAGGCTGAGAAAGGTGGGGGGGGAGGAAAGCACCGCGCTTTGGCCAGGCGCGCTGCGCGCCCTCCTCCCGCTCCTCCCAGCTGCTGGCGAGGCGCCGGCGGCCGCCCCTGCCTCTCCTCCCCCGCCCTAAAGGCCCGCTCGCGCTCTAGGCGAAGGCCTAGTTCACCTAGCGGGCGAGCCGGCCCTGCTCTGCTGGCTCTATAAAGTGGACTCAGCTAAACCACTACCGAAACTCTGAAAAAGTGGTCTTGAAAATAAGTTCAGAAGCAATTATTCCTCCCACCACCCCAGACCTTACTGTTCTGTGTGCCCGCCTACCTTTGCCACACACTGAGGGCCCAAGAAAGAGGAGGAAGATATAAATTCTCTTGTACCAGGTAACAGTTGACCTGTCTGGTTGCCTGGAAACTTTTTGTCACCAAATTATGACCAGGCAGGCGGCTACTTGCAAGATGACACTCTACAAACAACTAAGTTATTACTATTATTATTAAAGATATGCAAGTCACTTATGTTGTGCAAGCTGCATGACTAGTGAATGTGCGCTTTGGGTTGCGGGTTGAGTTGTGCATCATGGGTACATGTGGCAGGATCTGAGCTAAGGTTGACAAGTCTTTGAGTTTACCTCAAGTGTCAGGATTTTAAGTGGGCCTTTCCCTTGCAATTGGTTCTCTGAAACCTCCCCCCAACTATCTCCATCTTGCCTGGATTAAGTGTCAAGTTATTCACCCTCATCCAGACCACTCCCAATCTCCAAGTGTTAGGACCTCAGTTGTCTCACCAGATCTAAGGAAAACAGCTGGCTATTGTTGTTGTTATTCAGTTGTTCAGTTGTTCAGTCGCACAGTCGAGTCCGACTCTTCGCAACCCCATGGACCACATCATGCCCGGCCCTCCTGTCTTCTGTCATGCTCCGGAGTTTGCTTAATTTCATGTTCGTTGCCTCGATAACACTGTCTAACCATCTCATCCTTTGCCGTCCCCTTCTTCTTTTACCATCCATCTTTCCCAGCATCAGGGTTTTCTCCAGGGAGTGCTCCCTTCTCATTTGGTGGCCAAAGTATTTGAGCTTCAGCTTCAGTATCTGGCCTTCCAGGGAACAGTCAGGGTTGATTTCTTTTAGGATTGACTGATTTGATCTCCTTGCAGTCCAAGGGACTCTCAAGAGTCTAGCTGGCGATTACCTGTGTACTAAAGATACTGCACTCCTTATCATGAAGAAGCCAAACTGGCCTGGAGAAAAATTGCTTCCTGATCTCAAAGTGGCAATCAGCATTTCCCTGGCTATGTAAGAAAGTGCCACAAGAACTAAGCACAGGAGAAGAAGAAGAAGAGGAGGAGGAGGAGGAGATTGGATTTATACCCCGTCCTTCACTTGGAGTCTCAGAGCGGCTTACAATCTCCTTTCCCTTCCCATCCCCACAACAGACACCCTGTGAGGTAGGTGGGACTGTCCTTTCAAGGACAGTTCTTGTCAGAACTATGGCTTGCCCCAGGTCATCCAGCAGCTGCAAGTGGAGGAGTTGGGAATCAAACCCAGTTCTCCGAAATTAGAGTCTGCACACTTAACCACTACACCAAACTGAGGCAACCCTTCCTGCCCTCCCTTTCATGATCTGCCGAAGTTCACAGAATTGGCATTGCTGTCAGATGGCCATATGGCCTCTGTTTGAAAGCCTCCAAAGCAGGAGAGCCCACCACCTCCTGAGGAAGCCTGTTCCACTGAGGAACCACTCTAACTGTCAGGATGTTTTTCCTAATGTTTAGCTGAAAACTCTTCTGATTTAATTTCAACCCATTGGTTCTGGTCCGACCTTCTGGGGCAACAGAAAACAACTCTGCACCATCCTCTATATGACAGGCCTTCAAGTCCTTGAAGATGGTTATCATATCACCTCTCAGCCCTATAATATAACCTCAAGAGTCCCTTCTCCATTATAGCTGCAGGGCCCATACTGATGTCAGAAACACAGGCCCTAGAAGCTCAAGTGGGTGGAAAAAAAGAGGGATGCTCTAGGCTGATCCTGCATTGAGCAGGGGGTTGGACTAGAAGGCATGTAGGGCCCTTTCCAACTCTGTGATTCTATGAGGGTGGGGGGAGTTCATGGGAAGAATGACTTGGGAGGGGATCAAGCTCTCTCTTCCCATCTCTACTGCTGCTCATTGCCCCCTCCAGAGGGAGCTTTGTGAGGGCGAAGAGGCTGCTAAGGCTTTGTAAGGAGCAGCTGTCCCCACAGCATGTGAACCATGGTTAGGTCTGCCAGCCCTGGGTTGGGAAATTCCTGGAGAGTGGGGGGGGGAGGGGTTTGGGGAGGGGAAGGACCTCAGTGGGGTATAATGCCATAGGGTCCACCTTCCAAAGCAGCCAGTTTCTCAAAGCTCCTGAGTCGGGCTGATTTTGTGAGGCCTGAACGTAGGCCAAAGCCTACTGCATCTTGAAAGGCTGGTGGTAGAGTCAGCATGCATTCTTTCCTTATCAGCTGAAAATAAGTATCGCCCAAGAGGTTTCTGCCGCATGCGCTCAAGGAACGTGCGCTTTCAAAAGGGTCTCCTCGAGTGGTCGACCCTTTCTGAGGAATGTTGCCCTAAGAATAGTGGAGCCCACCATCCTTGACTCGAGGAGGCGTGGAAAGGGCTTTGACTCCGAGCGGCCCGGGACAGGACACGGGCGAGACACAGGCCGACCACACTAAGTGACAAGCTCACCGGGTGTAAGTAAACACAAAGAGCTGACGACGTGTCAGATATACGAGTGTTTTCTTTATCGGCCAGGGTTTGCTGACAAGAAACTGCTGTCCTCCCCCCCCCCCTTCATTCTCCTTCCAATCTGTCATCCTGATCCCAGATTCCAGTGGGGTAGCCGGGTTAGTCCGTTGCAGCAAAATAAAACAAAAGCGATGCAACACCTGAAGAAAGACTAACATTTATTCCAGTATGAGTGTCGTGAGTCAGAACTCACCTTATTCAGTTCATGGTCTTCCTGGCTGGGAAAATGGCAGTGCGAAAAACCCGCACTGAAACGAAGGGAAGACTGAAAAATCATGAAATGCAGGAGTCATTTCCTGCGGGAGCGCACAGGAGCGGAGCTCCGGCAGTAAGAAGCCCAGGGGGCGGGCACATTCAACAAGCCCCACCCCCGGCTCCCAGCAGTCCTCAGTCGGGCCACGAGGAGCAAGAAGCAGCCAGGTAAGTTGCAGAGCCCCCCCCCCCCGGGCCCCCCTTCAGGTACAAGCTCTCCCTCCTCTGAGGGCAGATCTGCGCATTCCCCTCCCCCCCATAGCTAGCAATCCAAAACAGTCCAGTGAAGCCTGAGCGGTGGGTGTTGCTTTCTGACACACTTCCGATGATGTCAGGGGGTGTGGCATATGCAAATAAGTTATGCTAATGAGCTCCTGCACCTCCTTTTCTACGAAATGACCCCTGACTGCAATCAAACTCCAGTGCAAAGGGAGTTGGGTAGTGGAAGAGACAAAGAGCACACGTGAGAACAGCAGAGGAGATGCATTCGTGGACAATGCCAACAAACCTCTGCTTGACTACCACGTCGGCCCTGATGTCTGAACACCACCAAGAGGCTGCATCTTTTCACAATGAATGCCTACCTACTGGTGAACATGAGCCAGGGAGTCATCTCCTAGAATCTTAAGAAAGAGGTTTCCTCGTGAAAGAGAGAGGATACTGTGTGCTGTTAAAGTCCCCTCCCTCCATTCTGACCCCCACTGGCAGAGCTTTTACAGACTTCATTTCTCACAGGAGTAGGATGGCCAACGCCAGGGTGTGAAATGCCTGGAGATGGGTGTGTGTGTGTCCAGGGATGGCAGCATTTGCGAAGGGGCTTCAGCAGGGTCCACAGAGTCCCCCCTCCAGAGCAGCTGCCATTTTCTCCAGGGAAACCGGTCTCTGCAGTCTGGAGACCAGTTGTGATTGCAGGACATCTCCAGGCCCCACCTGGAAGTTGTCAACCCTAGACAGGAAGTCCAGGTCTGTCTCCATTTAATCCCCTCTGCTCCTGATTTTTCCAAAGGATGTCTCAGAATGAAGCTGGCGTCCCAGTGACACACTTTAAACCATTCTGAAACCACCCAGACCTTGATCTGGAAATGCAGATTATCTGTGTGAATACAAAAGCATTTATTTATCGGCAATACCATTTGATTATATAAACTGTGTCTCCCAATTTATCACTCCAGTTTTAACATTCTCAGGATGGACGGTGCGATCATTGGGAATGCGCCTGGGAGCGAATCGTTTCCCCTTCACACCAGAAAAAGACTTTACACCAAAAGCAACAAGGACTGATGGAGACAAACCTCAAACATCTCTAGAGCAGAGCAAAATTCTAAGCCACGGGTCAGACCTGGGAAAGAGGGGTCCTTTTTTCCATTTGATGGGGCTGCTGTCGCTATTACTGTGTGTGTTCAAGGTCAAAATGCCATTCGAAATACCCTTTCGGCTCTCTGTCTTGGGAAATGAACTGGTAATTCGTTTGTTCAGTTAATCTGTGGATTGCCTTCTCGCGTAAGACCAGCTGTTGCGCTCCTGACGACAAGTGGCTTACACCTCCCATAATGAAACGCCCGAATCAGCAGGAGAGACGCTAGGCCAAGGTGTGCGGATGACGCCCATGCTCAAGGGTGGCGTTCAGAGATCCCATGTTCGATCCAATCCTTTGGCCCGCTTTAGACAAAGGGCAGAAAATGAGGGACTTTTAATGGGAAAGTGGTATATAATTTAGCTAAGGCTGCAATCCCCTGGGATTAAGCCACAATGAATAACATGACACTTACTTGTAAGCAGGGCTTTTTTTGTAGAAAAAGCCCAGCAGGAACTCATTAGCATAACAGGCCACACCCAACAGCAGAAACTAATTAGCATATTAGGCCACACCTTTGACAGTGCAGCTCATTAGCATATTAGGCCACCCCATGCCTTCCCTTGGCTTGCCCAGGCGTCCTGTGGCTGTGGGGAGCCTGGGCAAGCTGGCCCTTGGACAGGCTGGGGAAGGCATTTAAATGCCTCCCCGATCCTTCCGCCCCCCCCCCCCCCGGCCGGCCCGCCCCAGAGGCGCTGGGGGGGGGAGGGTGTCACTCTCCAGGCCTTCCCTCTGTAGCCAGGCATGTAGAGGTTTTGGCTGTAGTGGGCGTGGCCAACTCTGAAGCCAGCCGGAACGGCGTTCCTGTGAATTCCTGCCCCAAAATAGCCCTGCTTGTGTGTGTCTTACTTACAGTTACTTGTAAGTGAGCCAGTTTGGCATAGTGGATAAAAGCAGCGGACTCTAACCTGGAGAACCAGGTTTGATTCTGCTCTCAGTCTGCTCAGACTGTTTCTGGACTGAAATGCTTCAGAGAGCAGAGAGGGGTATTCAACCAATGAAACCTCCCTTACAAGAAATTGAACTCCCTAACACAGGAGAGAGAAAGTTTTTAGCCCATTCTGGTTTTTTGTATGCAGGGAACGTAAAATACTGTTCCTGTCGGTCTTCAAGGTGCCACTGGACTCAAACTTTGTTCTGTTGCTTCAGACCAACACGGCTACCCACCTGAATCTATAAATACAATACAATAGCCAGTTTCGTGTAGTGGTTAAGTGCGCAGACTCTAATCTGGGAGAACTGGGTTTGATTCCCCACTCCTCCACTTGCACCTGGCTGGATGACCTTGGGTCAGTCACAAGCTCTGGCACAGCTGTCCTTGAAAAAGAGCAGTTTCTGTCAGAGCTCTCTCAGCCCTACATACCTCACAGGGTGCCTGCTGTGGGGAGGGGAAGGCAAAGGAGTTTGTAAGCCGCTCTGAGACTCCTTTGGGTAGTGAAGGGCAGTGTATAAATCCAATCTCTTCTTCTTCTCATTATCAGAATTCTTATTCACCTATTTCTTCTCTTGGCTCTGTGTGGATTTTATTTTGGTTTAAATGTTGATATTAATTCTGAATTAAAGTCCCTTTGTCAGGGCCTTTCTCTTGGTGGCCCATTGAGGGACAAGGCCTTTTTGGTTGGGAGGCCTGCTTGTGAGAGGCCTACTTCTCCAGGCCCATTTGCTGGAAAACTGAGGGGTTACCGAGAGAAATTTCTAGAATGTCCATGGCATACGTCTATGCACATTAGAGCTGCCAACCTCCATGTGGTGGCTGGAGATCTTCCAGAATTACATCTGGTTTCTGGGCTACAGAGTTCAGTGCCCCAGAGAAAATGGCTGCTTTGGAGGGTGCATTATATCCTGCTGAGGCCCCTCTCCTCTTAGGGCTGCCAGACCCCCAGTCCGGCCAGGGGATCCCCTGATCTTAGCTGAAAAGGTCCATAGCATGTTCACATGGTTGACGCAATGATGTCACACAGAAATGACATCATCACGCTGGGACGTTGTGCATCGATGCTCTAGCATTTTGGCCAAAAATTCGCCCCAAATGCTAGAGCATTGATGTGTGACATCCCCGACGTGATGATGTCATTTCTGTGTGATGTCATTGTGCCGACCACATTTTATGCAGCGTCGTTGCCTCACCCCCCACTCCTGGACGGCTCCCTCCCAACCCCCATCACCAGGACAATCAGAGCTGGCAACTCTATCTCCTCTCCAAATCTCAGTCTCCACAGGCTCAACCCCCAAACCTCCAGGAATTTCCCATCCCAGAGCTGGCAACCCTTATGCACATTTTAGTGTCTTTGTTAAACTGAACCAAATCAACATATCAAAGTTCAAGTCCAGTGACACCTTATTCAAGGTATAAGCTTTCATGTGCGAGCACTCTCCGTCAGTTACAGTGCAACATATTTTAATGTTCTAAAATGCTTGTGTCCAATCCTCACTTTTTAACCCAAAATGTTCCCATTCTAAAAATAACCTCTTGTTCTTTAAATGCAAATAGTAATGGCACAAATTAAAATTCTTTTGCAGGGCAAATCAGCTCTCCAGGCAGGGAGGGAGAGTCCCTGGCCAAACCCTCCACTTACATAAGACCTCCCGCCTTCACTCCGACTGAACGGGAACCTTTGCTGCTCATCTGCTCTGATGACAAATAAGAAAAGTGTGAAGGAAAACGTGGACAAGGGTTAATAATCCTGCCTGTTTAAACTTTTACCCCAAAAAGTGAGAAAGGCAACAGGAGGAAGACAAAATCTGAATCTGTGGCAGTAAAAGCAGCAACAGGCCTTGAAGTCCCCGAAGGTGCAGGTACCTGGCCAAGCAGCTCTGGCTTACGGAAGTGCAGGCCACAATGCGTCTGTTAGTCTTAACGGTGTCGCAAAACTCTTTGATTCAAGTCCAGGAACACCTTAGAGACCGACAAGATTTCGGGGGGCCAAAGTCCACGCTCCCTTCATCGTGTGTCACCTTTGCCGTATCTGAGGAAGGGACCTCGGACTCTCGAAAGCTTCTGCCCTTCAAAATCTTGTTGGTCTCTTAAGGTGCTCCTGGACTCGAATCCAGCTCTCCTGCTGCAGACACACACGGCTGCCCTCTGAAACAAAAGTCTTTGCCATTTCAACAGGGAGAAGGAGCACCAGAGCACCACGGAGGGGCAAGGATCAGAGCTGCCTCGGATAAGGTTTGAGTCCAGTGGCATGCGCACAAAAGCTCATAGCTTGAATAAAACTTTGTTGGTCTCAAAGGTGCCCCTGGACTCAAACTCTGTTCTGCTGCTTCAGACCAACGCGGCGACCCCCCCCCCCTTGAGTCTAGCTGTCTTGGGGGTTAAAGAGCTTGAACCGGTGGTTGTGCCAAAAAAGACAGGGAGAGAAAACGCTCTGCCTCCGGTGTGTTTGGAGTGATAAGTGGCGAGGGCAGAGGTGACGGCAATTAAGGGGACCGATGGCCCAGCCAATCATTTGGCGCACTGCTAACCGCAAAGAAGTTGCTCAGAACAGCCCACTTCTACCTGAGTCTATAGCCAACTGAAATATGCATCATCATTGTTCGACTATGTGGAAGATGAGGTCTAAACCTTAAAAGAAGTAAATAAATTGCTACAGTAGAAGAGCTGGTAGCCCCTCAGAGATCAACACGATTCTCAAGGTGTAAGCTGTTGAGAGTCCAAGCTCCCTCTGTCAGATACCAAAGAAATTAACATTCGGGGACTCTGATTTAGGGTTGAGAGGATCCCTCCCAGTTCTATTATTTTGCTTATCTGTCACATCCCCACTTTCCTCCTTTAGTGTTACACGGGGAAGCACGCGAAGTGGTCTCCTGTTTAAAAATTAATCCCAGAATTGGCATGTGTGTGCAGTTCACCTCAACTTCCAGTTTACATGTATCTCAAGTTTCAGTTTACATGCACCACACATGCAGTGTGCAAATTCGGGGCCAAGAGCCTAACTATGGAAGGCCCTTGACAACCGCATCATATACCCGGGACAGAACAGGGAGGTCCTACAGAGAACTGTACATGATCCCAACAGTACGATGAGGCTAGTAATCTGAACAAGATAATCACAGATGTTGTGACCTACTTAAAGAGGAATTCATTCTCCAGATATCCCATTTCAGCCAGCTTATTAGGATATTACCCATCTGAAGGTTTAGAGGCAAATCAAGGTCCCAGCTTACTTTACCCATGCTTTTCTCCGCATGATATATGCACCCCCCCCCCACCGCTCCGGGGTGGTCATGCATACATCAAGTGTGAAATTGGTCTATAATCCTCCAAGCAACTTGTTTGAGGGATGATGGACAGTTCCCTTGTGTTCACCCACAATCTTCTTTCCTGCTAGGATTCCCCGTGACCAAAAGAAGAAAGCAGCTACATGCTGTGCCCTCCCTTGAGCAAACAAAAGCATGAAACTGAAAAGTACTGGGTTCGCCGCATGGAGGACTCAGACGACGACATGAGTTTGCACGCGTTGATTGTACTTAACACAAGACTAACTAAAACGGCCCTGCAAGGCCAACTATATACACACCCACCCAGCACAGCCCTAGTCCATTGGAGGGTTTGAATTTCCCGCCAAAGTGGCTATTGGTTGGGGCTGGGGGGAACTAGGATCCTATGTTCCCATTGTCCAGGGGAGCCAAGCTCCTGTCTTTGCCACGGACCCCTAGTGGCGGTCCGCATACACAACAGAACCCCCCCCCCAAATATTCTGCGAGGCATTTTAAACTAGATGGAAGGGAGAAAGGAAGCCTTTCTTCATGGCATGTTCTAGGTTTAATGGCAATAAATCGTTGCGCGTGCTAAGCAAGCTTATGTTGCCCAGACTCAGAGGATATTCAGCATGCTCATCATCCCATTAAGGGAAGTATGTTAATTCTTTCCCCGTGCGTCAGGGGTCTGCAACCTTTTTGAGCCTCTGGGTTCAAATGGAATTTTGTCACAGGGTGATGGGCGCATGCATAAAATGGCTGCCACAGGGGGCGGGGCCAGCCACAAAATGGCTGCTGCAGCTTCCCTTCAGTCACATAGTGCAAATGCTTGCGCAATAGTGGCAGCTGCTGCCAAAGCAACGTTGTTAAAAAATCTGCACAGCCAATCAAATCTCCAGTGGCCAATCTGCCCCATTCGTGGTCGGGACTGAGCTGAGCTCTCACGGGGCACCAGCACCCGCCACTCTGTGTGGTCCCAGGCGGCCGCCCGGGTGGTTTGGCGAGAGAGCCAGCCCTGTCCCAGAAGGTGACCATCCACAGTTCTGACTGAACAGCACCCTATAAAAGGATGGCAGAAAGAACAGTGTGTCTGTGTGTGCGTGTGTGCGTGCAGGGGGTGTTCAGCTCATGCGCAGCAAGCGGGGCCAGAAGTAAGAGGCTTCAACAGTTTCTGGAGGCATAAAACCAGGAGGGTGTCGTCGCTTCCAAGCCCCACTCGTCGGCTTTCTAGAAACCTCTGTCTGGTGACTGCCAGAAACAGGCTGCTGGGCTAGAGCCGCCAACTCTGAGTTGGGAATTTCCCGGAGATCTGGGGATGCAACCTGTGGAGGGGAGGGATTTCAGGCCATCGATTCCACCTTCCAAAGCGGCCATTTTCTCCAGCAAACTAATCTCTGTGCTGGACTAGCGGTCTGACTCTTCTTATGACGCAGCTGTTAACCCCAGGGGCCGGCTGTCGTGTTTCCAGTCCCCCTCTCCCCAGCCCCCCCCTCCAACCTGAGGCTCAGTTCCAAAAAGCATTTGTATCCAGCTCTTAAAGTTGTGATGTTCCTTCGCTCTAGTGACTATTTTAGGAAGCCTATTCTGGAACGGTACACATCCAGCCCTTTGAAACATCCCTCCACTCTCCCAGCTAAAAGCAGAAATTAGATCTGGCAATCCGATAACACACCCGCCGCCCGGCCAAGCGGCCTCCCTGCATTTTGACGGGATACACGCACGGGACCCTGCAGTGTGCAAACCCGGCAAGCTCGTGGGCAGGGGTCAGCTTTTCCCAGCTGCAGCGTATTAGGTGTGGTAACTCCTGCCTCGGCTCTTCAATGGGTTTCGTAGGCCGGCTGTCAGCTGCCTTCATCTTGCCCTGCTCTATTATGATTGAAGCTCCTGTTCCTTTTATGGACTGTTCTCTGGTAATAAAACAGCTGCTGCAGGTCTCCTAGCCTGTTTCGGGACCACTGGTTACAATCCTACGATAACCTTCTGCCCTTTTCTCCCCCCCCCTCCCTGCAAAATGACATACTTGTGAAAAGTTAATCACTGGATCCTTAATCTCAAACATCACCTACCCAAGTTCCAAAACAGTTGTCCTAAAAAAAATTTTTTTTTTGGGGGGGGGGAGGGAGTCTGATCTCATCTCCCACCTTCCCGTTATTTTAAGAGTTCAAACTTTCAAACTGCTCCATTTCCCCGGAAGCACAAAAGAAACACGACTTCCGAAAGGTGATCCCTTCAAGCAGTTTGTCAGATCCCAAGCAAGCAGAAACCCAGTTCCCGGTCGGATTGTTGGACGCAGTCTGCTACAGACTAATGCCCACTTTTTCCCTGGGCAAAGCGTCAGCCCACTTTTTTATAGGTGTGACTCAAACTGCAGAACACACATGAAAACAGGGTTTCAAATGAGCTGTGACCGAGGAGAAAAAACAGAAACACGCACTAACCAGAGAGGAAAACAGAAGGGAGATGCTTTAATCCTAACCTCCAAAATTTAAACAGCAATGCTTTAAGCTTACTTTGAGGCTGAAGGCTTGTACGCCTTCTACATCACTTCCTGCCAGCATTATCTGTCAATGAAAAACGATAAGAGTTGGGACATGAAGCCAGATTCGCGCCCTACATTGTTTTTGTAAGGCTGTAAGAAAACAAAGAGAAAAGATTTGCATTCCTATTAACAAGAAAAGTTGTCTTTACAGTGCAGACCTACGCATGTGTATTCAGAAGCAAGTGCCACTACATCGATTGGGGTTGAGTCCTGAGTAAGTATACTGAGGACTACAGCTCCACTAAGGAACTTGACCGTGTTTGTGAAGATTTTGACTGGGAATCCCTGCAACAAAATCCCCTTGCTGAGACCTTGTTAGATACTATCAAAACACCAACTTGGCTATGAATGAAGAGGGTTTTGATGCTAATGAATACTAAAAGATGGGAAGGGTCATTAAGCATTAATGCTAACGAGGGGAGGGAGAAGCATATTTTCCTTTAACATCTGGGAGGGGAGAGACCATACATCAAGCCTGGTCTTCAAAGATTAATTGGGTAATCCAGGAGATTAAATGTCTGAATTTCTTAAATGGAATAATTTTAAAGGGGTGGGGTTAATATTTAAAGCAATGTATCAAACTGATCACATTTTACAAAATTATGCCACCCTCATAGCTAAAGTCTGTTTTTCAAGAGCAAGGTGCAATCCACAGAAAACTGAGCAGTCTAAACTAGTACCAATGAATGTTAATAATTTTTATTAAATAAATATAAAACAATTGATACAGAGAATCCCAAGCTATTTAACATTAATAATATGCTTGATATTCTATTCAGTATATCTATGCAAAACTTAACTAATTAAAACTCTCAGCATGTTTTCTAATAATACAGTTGGGTTAGCAACCATCTTGTAAGAATTTGAGTTCAACTAGCTAATATTTATTGATCTAAATATGGGGTTTTATTAACATTCAACTAGTACCAGTGAAACCAATGCCAGTCTAACACAGGATGATTGGGTCCCATAGGGAGTATGTGGCTGAAATAGCCCTGCCGGGGTTTGCAGCCTTTTTAAACTGAGCAGGCATCTTTGGAAATCTGACACAGAGTGGTGAGTGCAAACAAAATGGCTGCCACGGGAGGCGGAGCCAACCACAAAATGTTAGGGAATGAGGTTACGTAGAACTCTGATTGTAGCTCTTCATCTCTTCAGGCAGAAGCTCTGATTTAACGGGACGCTTTTAAAAATGAACATCTCGTTTAAAACTATTTTCTTGCATACACACAAGTGTACACATTGAGCTAGCTAAGAAACATTTATCCAGCAGTTATCTGGCAGGTCTCCAATGGCTAGGGTTGCCAAGTCGTTTTCGAGCCCCAGCGGGGGACTCCTGTCTGGTGTCTGGAGCGTGCGCATTGAGTTTTCCCTCGGATAGAGTTTTCCCTCGGATGACCGTGGCCCTGCCCCCAGCGTGCCCGGCGTCGTCACGTCACTTCCGGGTGACATGCACGTCAGGGTGGGGTTCCCCCCGGGGCCCGATCCGCCACCGGCAGGGAATGGGCCCCTGGGGCGGGGGTTTCTCCGCCCCCTGGGGGGACTTGGCAAGCCTACCAATGGCCAATCAGAAGCTCTGCTTGGCAAATGCCCCATCTGGCTCCACCCCTTTATCAAACACTTGGTGGGCACCAGGAAAGGTGTTGGTGGGCATCGTGGTGGCCATGGGCACCACGTTGGGGACCCCTGAGCGATGCAGTTTGGTGAGCTACCTGGGCATGAGTGCCATCTTCACAAGGGGCATCTTGCATGCATCACTGGCTCCTGCCATTTTCAGCTGATCAGCAGTCTGAAGCTTACAGACGGGCCAGAAGCCTTCTGCTCTGTCTCAATCAGCCAAGCCGTATCTTCTGTCTTCTTCAGCCTGGTTCTGGCTCAGTTCTTCAGTGTATATTGCTGGCCTCAACTTAAACAAAGTCTAAGCAGAGGTAACTGTGGCTCTTCCCTCCCTCCCTCCCCCTATCTCCAGACCTTTACGTTTGCAACTGTAAGCTCCCTGGGGCAGGTGACTGTCTTTTTCATTCATGCTACTCTGCAATTTGTCAGGTATATGTGGAAGACGACTGAACCACTGGCCAGCTGATCAGCACCTGGCGGGCTTGGCCTAGCAGCGGAGGGCCCACACCTCCATGGGGGGGGGTGTCCGGCAACCCTAGACGACAGCGGCACAAAAAGTAACATGCGTGTATGTCCTGGGAAGTGGAAACCACTTGCCTGTCTCCAGGCTTCCCAAAAATACACTGCAGGGAGCATTTGGAAGAGCCAACCCTTCTCAGATCCACCTTATTGGGTTTGTTTTCTGAAATGGTGCACAAAAAATACAGGTTACCTACTCCCCGATTGGTTATTAGTCTCCGTAATGTAACCTAACAGATACTTTCTAAATCCTTTTAGGCCTCCTCCCCATTTACTGGAAATATCATCATTTTCTTTTTTTCTTTTTCTTCTTTCCTCCCCCCCCCCACCCCCCAGTGGATTTAATAAAGAAAGGGAGTGCTGTTAAAGTAATACGTGAAGCTTTGACGTTAAGCAGTGCTGGCCTGCCGAGTTGCAGGAACAGGGACTCTAATCTCCCGTGATTTATGGAGGGCTCTTCCTTCATCTAGGCACTCGGGGAGGGCCAGAAAGTTTAGAGACAGGCTGGCGTCCCCCTCGACTCAACGCACCAACTCCTGCTGGCCGCTCGCCGGCGGAAAAGCTTTTTAACCGCTTTGCTGCCAGCTCACCCATCAGAACGGGCGAGTGTCTTTTGTAGATCTGCCACGTGTAGAACGGAGCGATTTCGGAGTGAAGCAATGCCCCGTGGAGGGGGAAAGTTTCTTTCTGCTACCAGAAACTGAAAAGCAGAGCCGAAGACAGGGTTAGGGATGAAATGGAAGGCCAAGAAAGAAAGCATATTCTGTTTCATGCTCCTCCAAATAAGAGTTGGAATGCTGAAGACAAAAAGACGCGTTTTCATGTTTGTTTTGTTTTTTGCTTTGTTAACCAGGGGAGGCATTTTAGATTCCATTTATAAGTAAGCACGCACACACAAACTTAAAGAGGGAGACAGTGGCAACCCAGACAGTGCGTGTTTCTATACATTCACACCATGAAGGCTCAGAACTGAGCTTCTGAAGGATGTCAGTTCTTTTCTTTTTTTGGAAAGAAATCAACGTTTCTAGCCCTTTTGACAGGGGACAAATTGGAAAGCGTGGGGGCACAGCCCACAGAAATTCCCAAAGCCAAAGAGGGGTCAAGCATTCCTCTCCACAGCTAGCAGTAAAAAAACCCTATCTGCATCATTTGCACAACACGTGGAAGTCACCACACTTGCCCTTAGTGGGGACAGACTTCGATGGTGATGTGAACAATGCAGAGGCAGAAAGTTAGCTCCACACAGCTCCGTCTTGGCAGCAATTTTTCCTTGGAAGCTACTGATCTTGGACTCCTTTTGAAGAATTACTGCAAGATGGGCAGATTCCCTTGAGGAAGCCTGTTGGTGAAATGTGTAGGGTTTTTTGGAAATTTTAACTGAATAATAAAATATATATATTACCGGATTTTGCACCATCACCTTTGTTCTTATTCCCCCCCCCCCTTGTGACTGGGGTGGCCAGTTTGGTGTAGTGGTTAAGTGCGTGGACTCTAATCTGGGAGAACTGGGTTCAATTCCCCACTTCTCCACTTGTAGCTGCTGGATGACCTTGGGCAAGCCACAGTTCTGTCAGAGCTGTCCTAGAAAGAGCTCTCTCAGCCCCACCGACCTCACAGGGTGTCTGTTGTGGGGAGGGGGAGGGGGAGGGAAAGGAGTTTGTAAGCCGCTGTGAGACTCCGAGTGAAAGGCCGGGTATAAATCCAATCTCTTCTTCTTCTTTTATTTTATTTGAACCAAGTCCCAAGTTTGCCAACCAAGGAGTGTTCTTCAAACAGGCCTATAAGATTGCTTTATATCAGTGATCCGTCTCACTCAGCAGTAGGGCGGTCATCTCTGGACTGGGAAATTCCTGGAGATTTGGGGAGGGAGCCTGAAGAGGGTGGGGTTTGGGGAGGGACCAGTTGGACAGTTCTGGGCGGGGGATCCCACGGTTTGGAGCCCCTCTCCCCTGGTTCAGGGCTATCAGAAACCGGGGGGGAAATTAACCCCCAACAGGCAAGAAACCAAAAGTAAACACAATGTGCCTATGTCACCCGGAAGTGATGCAGACACGTCGGTGACGTCAGGGGGGGGATGCTCTGTTTTTTGGGCAAAACTCTATGGCTTGAAGCTAATTCTACCATAGAGTTTTGCCCACAAGCCAGAGCATCACCACCACCACCACCCCCCGACGTCACCAACGTGCCTATATCACTTCCAGGCAATGCTCCCTCTAAGCTGTGGAGTCTTGTGACCGAAAATGCTACTTTCTGAGCTCCTGGGATTAAAGTTGTGAGCCAGCGATTTGGCTGCTGCATAAATTAGTTTGCTCTGGAGCCCTCCTCCCTGAGCTAAGGCAAAAATGCGTGAGCCGGAGGCTAAAAAACTGTGAGCTAGCTCACACTAACTCAACTTAGAGGGAACACTGCATCCGGGTGACGTATCAATGTACTATAATTAATAAGATACACAGGGGTCTTTATTGCATATTTAAGTAGATGATTTAAACAAATACATGAAGGCTTAGTAGCATATCAGGATTGTGTGTTTTGATTGAACACGGTGTTTCCCCATGTTTGCCCCACCTGGAGGCTGACAACACCACTCAAAAGGGTCCTGTGGCTGAGCACAGGATTTCCTGGGTCCAAGACAGATAAAGCTCTTTCCTCAAGATCTTAGTAACTAACTAGAAAAGCCTGGGACCTTCTTTCACGCGAAGGACATGTTCTACCCATGAGCCACAGCCCTTCCCGAAAATAGAAAAGCAAGGGCCAGATGACTTCCTGGTGCAAAAGAGTATCAGTCCATGGCAACAGCCATGAACCAGCCAGGCTCGGGAAGTCCTCTTAGAACTTCTCTCGGAACACACGGAGGGAAACCAGCCACCGTTCCCGTCAGTGGTGAGAACTTCTAGGGGAAGATCACAGGCTTAAGAACCCTGGATGTGTGGACTACAGGGATCAGATGTGCTGAAACAGCACATCCGATCTCCTAAATTACAGCTGTTTGAACTCGCCTAAGTTTGTGCTCGGCTATTATCTTGTGGCCAAAGAAACCATCAGGCCAAGCGACAGCTCTTCTCTCTCTCTCTTTTTGTTGTTTATTAAAAAAAAAAACAACCCTGGCCAGAAAAGCACAAAGGGGGAGAAATCCAAGCTGGGTTTTGACAACCACATGCAAAGCCGCCCGCCCACCCGACAACGTGAATCCGCTTGGATTTTGACTGCAGAAGTTGTGGAGAGGAAGTTCCAAAAATAAAAAGAGATTAAGATCTGTGTTAAGGAGGGGGGGAAAGCAAAATACTTCCTTGCCAGCATCCACACTGGCCAAGCAAAGGCGGTGTTTAAACTTGGAAGGAAAGCAACAGAAGGGAAATCTAGGAAGTGTAGAGGACAACCGACACTTGCCCAGTCATTCAAGGGAGAGGGGGAGGGAGAGAGACGGCTTGTGGTTACCTGCCACACTCAGCCGTTGCGCAAGGGGAGGCTTGAACAACTCCTAGCCATTGTGGCACCAGAGCCCTGGTATACAATTAGGAACATATTTTGCAACCGGTCCCACAAGAAAGACACCACCCGGCTCAATGCAAACATGCCCGAGGGCAGAGCGAGAGTCAACACACAGTGGCTGACGTGTGGGACAGATACTTGACATGGTGCGTGTCGCGATCTGCCAAGCGTCGTTCCCCCAAAGCCTCCGACTTCAAATACGCGCTTGGTCTTTGCGGATTGTGGCCTCACCAGATTCTATCCCCGGCAGCCAAGGAGCCGTCAAAGCCTCCACCTTGAGCCAGCGTAAAACCGCATCTGTTGCTATCGATGGCCTCGCTTTGTTAGGGCTGGTGGCACATTTGGGAAGTTGCAGTCTTCCCTCTTCCCAGATCCAAATGACAATGGGGTGCCTGCGTTATTCACACACCGATAGGCTGTATCGTTTTGTTTCGGCTCCTTCATCCTCAGCCGTCCAAAGGTCTCTTGCTCCCTCAGACAGGAGGCCACGCTTTCTCCTCTGCTGTCCCTGCTGCTTAGAATGGCCTCCCAGGACAATGGCAGGCAAGGCTCCCTCTAAGCCGTGGAGTCTGGTGAGCAAAGATTCTACTTTGTGAGCTCCTGGCATTAAAGTTGTGAGCGAGCAATTTGGCTGCCGCATAAATTAGTTTTCTCTGGAGCCCTCCTTCCTGAGCTGAGACGAAAATCTGTGAGCCGGAGGCTAAAAAAACTGAGAGCTAGCTCACACTAACTTAGCTTAGAGGGAATACTGCTGGCAAGACCCTCCTTTCCCATCCCTCTTCTCTACGGAAACCAAACCTTAGTTTTGGATCAAACACAGATCCGTCTCCAGTTTATCCCCCACCTCTGCCTCCTTCCACCCGCTTTTCTCATCTCCCTTGTCTCCAATCACAGACTGTAATCTCTTTGGGGCAGGGACCCATCTTCTGCCACCTGGTAAAGCACTTGGCAGGTTCCTGCTGCTACACAAGGAATAAAATCGTGCCCGTTCCCAACATACTGTCTTGGATCTTAGAGCCATCTTTTGCTGGTGTGGTACGATCCTCCGTTAGGGAGCGTGTTCATTCTGTCGCTGAGCATGCAGCACTGGAAGAACACATCCCACAATGGAGGGAACCGCTTCAGGAATGGAAGGAAGACACAGGATCTAAGTCACTGTCATGTTCCAGTGCAAACAAGACACAGAGTTCAGAGAAGGGTTATCTCTATAGGAACGTCTGAATTCTCAGCAGCCGAGGAGGGACACCACAGGCAGGAAACAGAGGGCAGCAGCCAGCCTCAGGGGGGCGGGCGGGGGGCGGGGGGCCTGAAGATGTCCTGGAATCATAGCCGGTCTCCAGACAACACAGAGATTGGTTTCCTTGGAGGGAATGGCTGCTTTGGAGGGTGGGCTCTTTGGCATCATGCCCTGCTGAGGCCCCTCCCCTCTCCAAACCCCACACTCCCCAGGCTCCACCAACCCCCCAAATCTCCAGGAATTTCCCAACCCACAGCTGGAAACCAGTGTTCCCTCTTAGTTGAGTTAGTGTGAGGCTAGCTCACAGTTTTTTAGCCTCCGGCTCACACATTTTCATCTTAGCTCAGGAAGGAGGGCTCCTGAGCAAACCAATTTATGCAGTAGCCGAATCGCTCACTCACAGCTTTAATGCCAGTCGCTCATAAGGTAGAATTTTTGCCCACAAGCGGTGTTCCCTCTTAGTTGAGTTAGTGTGAGCTAGCTCACAGTTTTTTAGCCTCTGTCTCACACATTTTTGTCTTAGCTCAGGAAGGAGGGCTCCCGAGCAAACTATTGTTTGCTCACAACTTTAATGCCAGGAGCTCACAAAGTAGAATTTTTACTCACAAGACTCCACAGCTTAGAGGAAGCATTGCTGGCAGCCCTGGAACACGGTCACTTCTTCTGTGGATAAAGCACTGGAACATTGTCCTTGGACGGGCAAACCCTCCCCTCCCTGATACTGGCTGACAGAAGGGGACTTTATTTTCTGGGGGGGGGGGATCATCAAGGACAGGCAGCAGGAGAGTCCTCCCCCTACGGGTGGCCCAGAATGTGTCTGCTCATTTCTCCTTCAGAAGTGTTTGGTTGCCATTCACTCTTGCTGCTTTTGCTTAGCAAAACTGGCCACTGGCCCATGACTCCAGGTTGCCAAAGCTCTCACCTCGAAGGATCCTTGGCGACTGTTACAGAATCTGAACTTCTCCTTTCT
>NW_015159720.1:196916-232747 GCF_001447785.1 Gekko japonicus
CCCCAACAAAGATAGGCAGACTGCTGGCAGGCAGCATTTTATGCCATTAAAAACACTTTTCCACACTCCAGCTATGATGAGCTTCGCAATGTCCTCTTTTTACAGTATTTCCCAATCTTATACCTCTAAGGCTGGTATCTCAAAAGCGATTATCACAGTTAAGTCAACTGTAGGAAGCAGTCAAATTAATTTTTTTTAAGGTATCTGGGAGCGTTCAAAGCTTTGTTCTCCAGTTGTTTAGTTGGGCAAAAACTTCAGTCCTCCGAGCCAATACAATCCACATGGACACATGGTTCTCTCCCTTCTGAACTACAGATATGGAAAAGGAGAGCTTCATTATGGAAGTCTCTGCCCAGAGGAGCTTACAATCAAAACTTCATCACAGGGAGAAAGAAGGGGGGGGGCAGGAGGAGAGAGCTTTATCCTCTGAAGTCGCAGTGTCAAAGATAAACTATAAATATAAAGAATAAATAAATAAATAAATAAAGTGTTGGCCCAGAGGCTGGCTTGGATCTGACCTCTAAATTTTATCTGTCTCATCGAGGCCACACCTAATTTCCATCAGTGGGCCCAGAGTTTGATACACAGACAACAGAAAACATTCATGTTGTCAGGTGGGTGGCCATGTTGGTCTGAAGCAAAAGAACAAAGTTTGAGTCCAATGGAACCTTTAAGACCAATAAAGTCTAATTCTGGGTATAGGCTTTCGTGTGCATGTATCTGAAGAAGTGTGCATGCACACGGAAGCTTATGCCCAGAGTTAAAATTTGCTGGGCTTAAAGATGCCACTGGACTCAAACTTCGTTCTTAGGCAGCAGAAAGAAATGTTCCCAAGCAGTAAGAAATATGCAGGCAAAGGCTTCTGTGGGCTAGAGCCCGCCCACTTAAAATAATAGAATCACAGAATCATAGAGGGGTCATCCAGTCCAACCCCCTGCACAAGGCAGGAAATTCACAAAATCATTTCATCAGGTGCGGTTTCCATTTCACACATCAGGTGCTTTTTCCACAGGGGCAGATTTCAGAGGGTTCACAGTATTATATGAAAAATAAAAAGGAATCTTGGTGGGGCACCTTAAAGATGAACCCACGTTTTGCGCCATCCGTTCTGGCAGCCCGCTCTGTCAGATGACAAGCGGTTCATCTGGCAGACTGCAAACGTTTCTACCGCAATAAAACTGGCTCCCGCAGAAGGCACTGGTTGGGAAAGTGGGCTCTCGTGTGCCAAATCTTCTCCCGCAATAAATCTGCAAGTATGCAAAGGATCACAAGACTCTGGATGGCTTTCACAGGGTTGTAGGTGCTGCTCCGCACAAGCATGTGTATCTTGTGACTGTGGTTTCCTCCCTCCTGGATGGTGCCAACTTTACCGTGGAGCCTGGCCACTTGACTTATGGGGCAAGATACACTTCAAAGGGCCGCCTAGAGGTGCCCGCAACACGGAGGTGGGCCATAAGCAAATAGTAAAATTGCAGGTGACAAAACCGGACACAAAGTACATATTCAAGAGGTCTCCACATATGCAGAAAATACTACTCTTTAAATGTACCAAAGGAAAAAGAAGACAAAATTTTTTTAAAAAATGTCTGTTCAGGACTGAGCATGTCCGAGGAGGGAGGGATTGTTGGGAGCAGCGGAGAGTCAGTAAAAGAGGGGGAAAGAAGTCTGCTTAAGCCCTTGAAAGAATCCTGGGGAACTTTTTAAAAGGTAAGAGGAGTTCCAAATTGTTTTCTCCTGCCAGTTCCTCATGGCCTCCAGCTTGTCTTTGATGCTCGTACCTAATCTAAAGGCAATGGGGGCCGGCCAAAGCTGCTAATGCAACACAGAATTACGACTTGGGAAGTTGCTCATAGAAGCGCCAACCGAAAATTCTCTACTAAGAGGGAGAAAAATACATATCCCTGCTGAATGAATAATGCATGCCAAGAAGACGGGAAAAGTATTTTTCTTCGCTTCCATAAAATATATTAGCTAATGTTATCCTGAGTGAGTCAAGTTCCCTCTGGGGAATGAAGGCCCACTGTGCCTAAGAAAACGTCTTGAAGTTCCTGGTGAAATGTTATTTTAGCACAATGCTTCTGATAGCTGATCAAGCTATTAAACTTGAACGTTAAGAGCGGTGTTTATTGATTCAGTTAATTCCTTCTCTGCCCACAGGACTACCTCAAAACCCAACCCAGGTGGGAACACAACTTGTTGCAGTGAAAACTAACTGGAACATTTCTTTATCTATTTATAGCCTTCCTTTCTTCTCAGCAGAGACCTGAAGAAGCTTACATCATTCTCATCCCCTCCATGTTATCCTCACAACAACCCTGTGGGGTAGGGTAGGCTAAGAGTGTGTGACTGGCCACCTAGAGAGCTCCCATGATCAAGCAGGAATTCAGACCTGGGTCTCCAAGATCCTGGTTTTACAGTCTTAACCACTACACTGTGCGGGCTCACCAAGTCTCATTTGTAGGAATAGTTATTTCAAGAAATCTTAGGGTTCTTTAACTCCATCCTGGGCTGGTTTAGATCACACACTGGAATATTTGTCCTTCCCTATCCTGTAAAATGGGGCCGTGGTGGCCCAGAAGTTAAGATGCTGAGCTGCTGACCGGAAGGTCGGTAGCTCGGCAGTTCGAGACCCGAGTGCCACGTGATGCAGTGAGCTCCCGTCTCCGGCCCCAGCTCCTGCCAACCTAGCAGGTCGAAAGCAAGAAATTGCAAGTAGATAAACAGTGTAGGTAACAGTGTTCGGTGCACCTCGTCATTTAGTCATGCCGGCCACATGACCATGGAAAAAGTCTTTGGACAGTGTTGGCTCTTCAGCTTGGAAACGGAGATGAGCACCATCCCCTAGAGTCAGATTCGACTGGCTTTTGAGCAAGGGAAACCTTTACCTTTATTTAACCAATAAAATGCTCATAAAAGAAACCAGGATGTTGGGCTCAGTGGGGACTTCACCCAGAAACCTCCTGGTCTGTGTACATGTGCCCCTTTCAGCAGCAGTTGTGGGTAGAAAGGGGAGTTCTGATCCCCTTCAGACTCCAGCAGCATTTCATCCTCAGGAGAGCTCACTGCCTTTCCCTCATCTGTCCAGGCTACACTTTCAGGTCAGATCTGCTCAGTCTGGGTCACCCTGGTGAAAGAATGCAACTCTCGAAATGCAGTGATCATGTCCCAAACTCCTGTAAGTCAATCAGTCTTCTTCTCCTGAACTGTTTTCCTGGCGGAAATTGAACCTCTGGAAGGTAAATGACTATTATTATTACTTTACTTTCTCTGTATCCCGCCTTTTTCCGCAATGGGGACCCAAAGCAACTGTCGTGATCTGGGCTGTGCCACCAGAGGCCTATTAGGCCCAGGGAGCCTGGCTAGCAGTAGGTGAGGCTGGGCCTACAACTCCCAGAAGCCTCTGAGAGGTTTTGGAGCCAAAATTGACCAATAGGAAAAGAGGAGGGTTTGGAATAAGAGATCTGGAGTAGCAGGAAAAGCTGTTCTTCTTCCCACAGGGCAGAGCCAGAAGGAAGGCTGCTGCAAGGAAGAAACCCTCATCCTGGGGGAAGGGTGAGAAGTCTAAGGCCACTGCAGATAGTGAGCTAGGGACAGTATATTTAGATGCATAAGGGCATTTGATTTCTTTTCTTTTCACCCACTTACTGTTATTATTCTGCATTTTGTTTGTTTGACCTCCTATACAATAAACTATTTTCATTGTTCATTCTGCCAGGTCCTCATGCCTATTGGCAAAAAGGGAGTTCTGAAGGTCTTGGGAGGGTGCTCTGGCCCTTCTCAAGGGAACCTAAATCCAGAGTGGTGGCAGCGTCAGGTGACACCCCACCTGAGCCGTGACAGCAACTCACATTGTTCTCCTCTCCTCCATTTCATCCTCACAACAACCCTGTGAGATAGGTTAGGGTGAATGTGTGTGATTGGGCCAAGGTCAACCAGCGATCTTCCATGGCAGAAACGGGGGTTCAAACTTGGGTCTCCTAGATCTGAGTCCGACAGACTAGCCACTACACACTGCATCTGCAACGTTGTGTCCCTCCAGGAACCGTATGGTGGGATATCACTAATTTCACCTTTGCAAGAGCCTTTGTGATGTCAACCTCAGACATATCTGCATGCTCGGCAATTGCCTTGCACTATGAAAAGAAGCCAAAACCCCGATTATCGGCACTAGGAGAGAGCCAGTTTGGTGTAGTGATTAGAAGCGCAGACTCTAATCTGGGAGAACCCAGTTTGATTCCCCACTCCTCCACATGCTAACCAGTACACACTACACACTGCTGGTGTGACCTTGGGTCAGTCACAAGTTCTCTTGGAGCTATTCTCTCAGGAGCAGTTTTCAAAAGAGCTCTCTCAGCCCCACCTACCTCACAGGGTGTCTGTTGTGGGGAGGGGAAGGGAAAGGAGATTGTAAACTGCTGTGAGACTCCTTTGGGTAGTGAAGGGCGGGGTATAAATCCAATCTCCTCCTCCTCCTCCTCTTCTTCTGGTTGAAAGAATGAGTAGAATTATTCTGTACTCATTTCCACTATTAGGTGAGCATGTCGATAGATTTAATAATCTGGAAGAATTAAAACTGAATTTGTCGGACGGAGGGAAATCCTCCACTTCCCTTCCTTTTAATGGACATAGCAGCAGAAGAGGAATAAGACTGGGAAACAGATGTGGATAAGAAGAATGCAAATGACCTAAAGAGGCTGACACAATCTGGGCTTGAAATGACCAAAAATAATTATTTACAGGCTGTGCTGAGTTTTGAATTAAACCAGTTGATTTATAAATGGCCGAGCTCAGGGTCTTTCTCAAGAGACTAAACAGCACACCTCTCTCCCCTTCATACAGTTCCTGCGACTTCTTCCACATCGCCAGAACTCCCAACTCGATGTGAGAGTTCACAAAACATACGCCACCTCCCAAGACGCTCCTGCTTGCTTTCATTTCGTGAATCGCAGCAAGTTGCCCTTTTCTTTCCCAGATCTGCATTCCCACTATTACTTTCCAAAGGGATATTTTGGAGCCAAGCCATCCAGATGATACAGACAGGCCCCGTTCAGAGATGACCAGAACAACATGGCCGTCGTCACAAGACTGCCCCCTCGGACTCCATGTCACAATACTCCAGCGGCCCCACAGAGAAGGAGAGACAGGCAGAACTCAGACGTTTCTCCTGATTCTCCTTCTCTACTCCTTTCTGTAGTCTCTTCTTGCTGTCAACCTTAAGACTCCTCAGGGCAGGGACCACCTTAAATTCTAGAAAGGAGAGGTAGTCAAACTGAGTTCAAAGAACTCCTGAGGTTTCTTTAGGGTTGCCAAGTCTAACTTACCTTATAGCGGGGGAGTCCTGGGCCCTGTCCTGGAGGTCTTTGGCGCACACACAAGGCGCACGCGCCACGATAACGTAACCCGGAAGTGACGTCATCGCGTTGGACATGTTGGGGGGGACCACTATGATTCGAGGGAAAACCATAGAGTTTCCCCTCGAATCATAGAGCATCCCCCCCCCCGGTAACAAGCCCGGCGTGATGACGTCACCTCTGGGTTACATCATCACGCCGGGCATGTCTGCACGATCCTGGCATTTTGGGGGTGGGGTTCCCCCCGGCGGCCTGATCCGGGCCGGCGGGTAACGGGACCATCGAGCAGGGGTTTCCCCACCCCCTGGGGGGACTTGGAAAGACTAGGTTTCTTGGAAACTGGGGGAGACTGAGAAATTAAAATAGCCTCCGGGGGGGGGGGGAGCCAACCCCACACCTGGCTCAGCTTTGAAAGGGCTGAGAGGTTGCCAGCTCTGGTTTGGGAAATACCTGGAGATTTGAAGGGTGCAGTCTGGGAAGGGCAGGGTTTGGGGAGGGGAGGGACCTCAGTGGGGCATAATGCCAAAAAGCCCACCCTCACAAGCAGCCATTTTCTCCAGGGGAACTGATGTCTATTGTCTGGACATCAGCTGGAATCACAGGTGATCTCCAGGCCCCTCCTGGAAGTTGGCAACGCTAGTAATCACTAAGGTGAGGAGGGGGCAACTCTGTACCCACTTTGCTGCCACCACTTCCTCCTCACAGGGACAGCAATCCAGAGGCCAGAGATCAGTTCACCTGGCGAAACCGGCCACTTTGGAAGGTATTATACCCCACTGAAGTCCCTCCCCTCCCCAAACCCCGCCCTCCTCAGGCTCCACCCCAAAATATCCAGGTATTTCCCATCGTGCAGCTGGCAATCCTACACCACACAAGCACCGGCACACTAAGAAACCTCCCCATTGGTTAAAGGGCCATCCTGCGTCCGCCTGGAAGAGATTCAGGGGTTCCTCACAAAGAAAATCGGCTATGATGGATCCCTGGAAGGAAGCTTCTTCCCGATTCCCCAGGCTCCCCAAGCATCATGGAGTCAGTGTGCTACAGGAAGTCGTCTGTACCTGCAATGCCCCAGAATTCTCAAGAAGGCACGAGGAATCATAGATGGTGAAGGAAAGGCATGTGAAGAAGCATGGCCAGACCTGGGCTACAGACAGCCCCAGAGAGCCATTTGGGTGTAGTGGTTAGGAGCGTGGGCTCTGATCTGGGAGAACTGGGTTTGATTCCCCACTCCTCCACATGCAGCTGCTGGTGTGACCTTGGGTCAGTCACAAGTTCTCTCAGGAGCAGTTTCTATCAGAGCACTCTCAGCCCCACCTACCTCACAGGGTGTCTGTTGTGGGGAGGGGAAGGGAAAAGCGTTTGTAAGCCACTCTGAGACTCCTTTGGGTGGTGAAGGGCGGGGTATAAATCCAATCTCCTCCTCCTCCTCCTCCTCCTCCTCCTCCTCCTCTTCTTGGTGTGAAAGCCAGGAACTGGGAAGCAGTGGCCAGAAATCGGGGAGACTTGCTGTTGCCCAGCCTGATCTGGAATCCTTTGTAGGTTCTGGATGCCAGCCTCCAGGTGGGACCTGGAGATCCCCCAGAATTATAGCTCATCTCTAGACTACAGAGATCAGTTCCCCTGGAGAAAATGGCTGCTTTGGAGGGTGGACTCTGTGGCACTGTTACCGCACTGAGGTCCCTGTCCTCTCCAGGCTCCATCTCCAAATCCTCCAACCTGGAGCTGGCAACCCGACTGACCCACCCCTTGCCAGTGGGCAGGGAGGACCTGGCAGCCCTATTTGCAGGCTTTCTGGGTCAGGGAAACCAATGGCCAAAATGGGCTAGTGGAGTCACTCCAGAGAACAGGAATGCTTCTCTGCCGAAGACCAACCAGTGTGAGTGTGAAATTTCAGCCCTCCCCAGCAGTCCCTGACGGGTGCTGCTATGAAGGCCCATTCCAACGTATAACTACTACAGCAACAGCATGCAGACAGCTGAGCTTTATTTTTGAAGAGTTCCGTTGCACTATTTGGACTAACTGAACTGCTGAGCCTCTTCAGCTGCTACAGTCCAACAGGATGTTCTGAGTCTGCAAAATCAGTTACTGGAGTTCTTACGCCCAACCTTTGGGGTTAGGAAGCAAATTTTCTCCAGGCCAGTTTGGCCTGGGATCCTGGAGGGTTTTTTGGTCATCTTCTGGGCATGGAACCTCGGTCACTGCTGGTGTGGAGGGGGAGGTATTTGTGAATTTCCTGCATCGTGCAGGGTGTTGGACTAGATGACCCCAGAGGTCCCTTCCGACTCTGTGATTCTATGGCTTTATTCACCAATCTGACTGAACTGACCAGGGCCTAAATGGGGGCAAAATTCTGCCTCTTTTGGCATAATACAAACAAAAAAAGGGCACTTCTGATTTTTATATCCCTTAATTTCTCGATATTTCGTTCTGTGGTCATTACATCACTGTAAGGACCAAGGAAGACGCAAGTGCAAAGCAGTCCATTAACCGATTTCTACCCAAGCATCTGATGAAGCACACCAGTCACCCAATGAAAAGGCATGCTCTTTTTGTAAAATAACACCCATTAGTCCTGGAGGTGTAACTGGACTCTTAAGAATAGCTGTGACCAGGGTTCTTTTTGTAGCAGGAACTCCTTTGCATATTAGGCTACACACCCCTAATGTAGCCAATCCTCCAAGAGCTTACAGAGCTCTTCTTACAGGGGCTACTGTAAGCTCTCGGAGGATTGGCTACATTAGGGGGGGTGTCACCTAATATGCAAAGGAGCTCCTGCTACTGACAGTGTTGTGATGTAGAGCCCGGATCATGCAGAACCACCGGGGAGAGGGTAGGATGTCAAGACCACTGGGGAGGGTCACATATATGTCAAGACCACTGGGGAGGGTCACATATGGGGTCCCTTCTACGGTTCCCCGGATCTCTATCTGAAAATCAGAAACAGAATTGGCAGCTTACAATTTCAATTTGGGTGGGAGACCGTGTCAGCTATGCTGCCATGAAGGTTGGGGAGCTCGGTCTGTGTCTGGTTAATTGCTACTGCATTCCTTTCTGTGCCTTTTCTGCTTATCTATACAGATGTGCAGGAGGGAGTAGTACTGTCTGGGTTTTTCCTAGGTGCCGTGGGAGAGTGTTGGTTCTCAGCTTTTGCTACCTAACGGTCTCTAAGCTTTATCCCACACACGGCCTAATTGGCCAGTGCTGGGGGAGGGTGCATACGAATACCCTATATCCTATTATGCCCATGGGGCCGCCGCCATTCTTAACAGTGCTTATGTTACTGCATCTATAGTTCTGCAATAAAAGTATTACTGTTCTTGAATGTGTGTACTTCGTTGTTGGCTGTGGGTTCTGACAGATGGAGGGGCAGTGGAACCAGAGTCAGGTAGAAGTTACATAGAAGTCGCCCTAGCTATTTGCCCTATGCAGAGTCCAAGTATCATACAAGTAATATTGGTGTGACTCCAGTTACCATCCATTCGACTTACATGGGGTCTGAACTATTATATTTAATTCGCCGTCTTTTAATTGTTTGATGTTCTAGCTGTTCTGGTTGTTCGCGCACTCGTTGTTACCCGCCCTGAGACTGCTTAGGGAAGGGTGGGATATAAATTTAACTAATATATAAAATAAAATAAAGAACCAATGAAGCTGGGGGAAATCCCGGAAGGTGTAGGGAGGAGCGCGAAGTAATCTTCAGGGAAGGGATGGAGCCATGCCGGAATCAGCGGGTCAGGAGCAGAGTCCAACAAGATCCAACAATGGCTTCAGTGACTGGACCAATGCCTCCACCTCCACCCCCCAATACCACACAGAACTCGGTTCAGAAAAATCAACAACACTGGGATTCTACCTGTAAGTTAAACAGATACAGTGAGTTACCCTTAGACAAGAACTAACGGGTTGAAATTAAATCAGAAAAGTTTTCGGCGAAACATCAGGAAGAATGTCCTGACAGTTAGAGTGGTTCCTCAGTGGAACAGGCTTCCTCGGGAGGTGGTGGACTCTCCTTCTTTGGAGGTTTTTAAATAGAGGCTGGATGGCCATCTGACAGCAACGCCGATTGTGTGAACTTAGGTAGATCATGAGAGGGAGGGCAGGGAGGGTTGCCTCAGTGCTTAGTTCTTGTGGCCCTTTCTTACGCGCCCAGGGAAATGCGGATTGCCACTATGGGGTCAGGAAATGATCCTGGAGGTTTTTAGTCATCTTCTGGGCATGGAACAGCGGTCACTGCGGGTGTGGAGGGGGAGGTAAATGTGAATTTCCTGCATTGTGCAGGGGGTTGGACTAGATGACCCTGGAGGTCCCTTCTAGCTCTATGATTCGATGATTCTAAGAACCTGAGAAGCAAAACACGGCCACTCAACCTCGCCTGTTGCCCTTACTAAGCCTCAGAGGAAGCCACTTTCGCCTACCACAAGAAAACATTACATAGTTTAATGTAATTCTTATTATATACATGACCTATGAAGCTGATTTTGGGGGTCCAAGTTACAAGCGGGAAACATGGCTTCATCGCCCTGTTGTAAGGACACTACTGAATAAAATGACCTTTCGCAAGTAAAAACACACCTCTAAGCTTATTTGCTGTGGCACAGTGTGGGGACCTCTTGTTAATGAAGATCTATGAGAAAAAAGGGCAAGAAATCATCTGACGGGATGGGTGCACATGAGGAGAAACCCTGTGTAAGTGGCCTTTCCGAAGCCGCACTGTGAGAAAAGCTGCCTTGGCTATGAGGAGTCTTTCGGCTGCTTCCAGAACAGTTTTCAGAGTGAACTCCACAAAGTTCAGGCCAACTGTCTAATTTTAACCGTGAGTTCCAGGAGAGAGAAAAAGCTGGTGGGAAGATTGCAAAGTTCCTTGAAACGCTGACCTACTACAGGAAAAGAGTTGTCAGCCTTCTCGTCTCTCATTGGGAGTCCCCCGGGAGGCGACAAGGGCAGAATGTTTTGCAACACGTTCCCACTGTAAAAATATCTGTACATAAATGAATATTTTTGTGTGTTTTTGCAGAAATGCAGCACTTACGCGTTTGCCCATACCACCGCGGGTCTGTCAGAAAACAAAGACCACAGTAAGCAAAGCAACTTGGGGGTCTACCTAAAGGGTATTTAAAGCGCCCTGGATTTCATCCTAACTTACCACAGAGTGGTGTCTGGGAAACCAGGACAAATCTAGGGGGGTCATCATCATCTAACAGGGAAGGGCTAGCTCTTGTGCGGATAGGCAGATCTGTACAGCCTCACCCAGGGTTCTGTAAACTGGGGGGGAAACAGACCCCAGGTTCACAAGCGATGCATTTTTCCATTCTTTTGAAACTGTTAGCTGATTTTCTTTTTACATCTGTACTGCAAACTCAGCTTCTTCTTCTTTTGTAATGAAATTTTTATTGAGTATATATTTCATATTTCATAAAGGTAATTCACATCCTTATATCTTATACTCCCTTTCGTGTTTTAAACAAAAAAGAAAATAAATTGAGGTTACATTCCATTTACACAACCAGCAAACCAATCCCGATCCAGTTTGTATCCTCTTTTTTTTCTTATTCCCTTATCCCCCCCACCGCATATGAAACCACCATACAACTCCCTCTGTCACGTTCCAATCTTTAATATATCCTTTGAATCTTCAATGAATTTTTACTACTCATTCTTCTAACTTCTATTCTACACACTCAGTCTTATTGTTATTCGATCTACTTCTATACCTAACAACAGCCCAGCAGGAACTCATTAGCATAATTGGCCACACATCAAAGCAGAAACTCATTAGCATATTAGGCCACACCCCTGTGTTACCAGAAGTGTGCTCATCCAGCCACACCCACCTTTTGCTTCTTATTCTGTTGACCTTGTTTGTTGTCAAAACCCAGGGCTTTTTTTTGTAGCAGGAACTCCTTTGCATGTTAGGCCACACACCCCTAATGTAGCCAATCCTAATGAGTTTCTGCTGTTGGGTGTTGCCTATTATGCTAATATGTTCCTGCTGGGCGTGGCCAACTTAGGAGCCAGCCGGAACTCCGTTCCTGTGTGTTCCTGTCCAAAAATAGCCCTGCCTAACAAAGAAAGCTGGACGGGGTTGCCTCTGGTATCCCACTTGGCACCTTCTTTTGAAGGACAAACAGTTGCCAACCCCTACAGATATTGGCTGCGGTCACACACACTAAAAAATCCACGTTCAATCCACTTTCCAACTGGATTTTGCCAGTTCACACAGTAGAACTGTTTTAACCGTTGACTTTTACTGCACTTGTGCCTTAATTGTTTTAACTTGTATTTTTACCGCACTTTTCTGCCTGTGTAAGCTGCCCTGAGCCCGCGTGCGGGGAGGGCGGGGTATAAATGAAATAAAATAAATAAATAGAATCCAGTTGGAAAGTACACTGAAAGTGGATTGAAAATGGATTATTTAGTGTGTGTGACCCTAGCCATTGTTAACATTACTGGTAACTAACATACAAGAAAATTTTGATTGGAGTGTGTCTTTCTTGGATGCCGGTCCTCAGGAATTATTAACCCATCCCAGCTGAACCATCACAGCCTGCCATACAATAACTGGCTTCGTCTTCTGCCAACTTCCAGTCCTCTTCCCTTCCTTGCCTGTATGTCTTTTATTAATGAATGCCTTGGATAAACGAATCCTCTAAGGATCATTCTCAGCAGACACAGAAATGTCTTTGGAAACAGATCTTCCGAGAACCCTTCCTTCACACATACTACAATCCTACCTCACCCGAATCCCAAAGTGTGATGTCTGTGAGCAAAAGTCTGGTGTTGGTGAACAATTAGGATTTTGTGGGTTAAGACCTCCTCCCCCATCTTTTAATCAGAAACTATGGGGGGGGGGGAGTGTCTCAAGGACCTAAAATCTAGTCTGCAACATCTGCCAGTTTAGCATAGATTTACAAATTAAAAAATAAAGCACGAGGTATATTCTTATCTCAGAGTATTATGTGCACAAATCTTCATGCAGGGAGATGAAAATGTGCTAACACTGCACCAACCCTGGGTGGAATGTTCAAAGCATTACAAAGGTTTAATGAGTTACTGTCTGAAGCCAGGAAACAACTTAAGACCTCGGGTTATCCGTTATCCCTCTCCCCACCCCCCACCCCCTACACACACACACACACACACACACACACACACACACAGAATATCATGACCAGAGTTAAATCCGTGTTCTAGAAACTAGTCTGTACACTGCATGTCTGCAAAGGCTGCTCTGCAAGCACATACAAAACATGTGGCTGAACTCCATGCAAAGCTCAGTCCAGTGTCCAAACTTGGGTCATTGCTCAACTTTCTCGCTGCTGCGTGGCTGAATATCACTGGCAGCAGAAAAGCAGCATGGGAAAGGATTAACTATTCTCTCCCCCTTCTATATTTCCCCTTGGGGCTCTGGATTTGTGTTTTCTGGATTATGGGGAACATGTAAAGGGGAAGGGGGCCAGGTGGGAAAACCAGGATGTAACCCCCTCTTCACCTTTGTACGTCACACCTGCCATTTCACACCTGTTTGGCAGCACCTTGAACTACCTACCTAACCCATCTAATTTCAGCCAACTGTTACACACCTCAAGGGCCCAGAAGCCTTGATACGGCGGTCCAACAGTGACGTACACCCAGTACCCAGCTAGCATCAGCCAACTCTCAAAGGTACCGGCTGGCCTAGTAACCTCATCCCTATCCAAGGGCCGATTCATAGATGGACATTTGTCACTTAATCACGACGGCATGTATGATGTGTGGAAGATCCATGGATGGATTAATACCCGGAGGCAGACAATTTGTCTCACCTCTGATGTCACATCCAACATAACGTTTTTTGGATGGAGTCAGTTGCAGCCCTCAAAGGTTGAGTTATCCATTGTATCCCTGTGGGTGAAATGACAGGATGTATACTAGGGTAGCTAAGTGACATGTTCAAATTTTGCCTTCGCGATGAACTCACTCAGGGGCCTCAGGCAAGCCACTCTCTCTGTATGCCATCTCTCTTACCAACCTGCCCTCAAGGACTGTTGTAAGATCCTGAAAGTACTAGAACAGTGATTCCCAACATGGAGCCAGCCAGTGTAATTTCCTGGATACCACTTCCTTCGGATCCAAAGCGAAGAGCCAGTACTGGCTTTCCTTCAGCTCCAATGAGGGGCTTCAGATGAGCCCAAGAATCTTTGGGGCTTCAGGGAGTTCCCATTTGGAAATAGCTGCCTCCGTCATAGGATGATGCTTGGCCTGGAACCTCCAAATATTTAGTGACTGGTCCCAACTCCCATGGCTACCCCTCCATGGCAGCCATTTTGTAGTGGTGCCTACTTAACTGTTCTCAAAATTCCAGAACTGCCCACAGGCTCAGCAACGGCCCTGCACCATATTTATGCTAAGCATAAGTATTATTATTACCAATCAGTTGCGGGAAGTTTTGTAAGCTACCAACAAAGTGGAGAACAAAGAATCGCCAAACAGAGTCTGTGGACGGGCAAAGAATGACGCGAGATCTGTGCGGCTAACAAATAACCATTTCTTGTTTAAAAGCATTTTAGTTAATACAAAAAATAATAATTTTTTGAATGATAAATGAAGGAAATACAGCAAATGCACAAATATTGATTTAAGTGGGTGCCAAGAAACAGAGGTTGGGAAGTCTGGCTGGGACGGCCATTTCTAAGATCGATAGTTTTGGTGATAGACATGGATCACCATTTACGTTCTGCAACTCATGTGATGATTAAACAGGCTGGCTAGCCTGTCTCTTACAGTTGGGTTTCTTGAGAAAATGCAGCACATTTAAGTGAGTGATGTAATGGGGGCTGTAGTTTAACTGCTATGTTGTATATTAGAAGAACTTAATTAAAGCGGCCACTCTGTCTTGGGAGACTCTTGCGTTCTCGACTATCTGTGAAAGTGTCCAAAGCAGAGCATAGGATTCCATTGTCATTTTAAAGCCCAGAATGGCACACCAACAATATCTTAGGAGGATACTATTCCGTAAGTATATAAGAATATAAAAGAAACCATGCTGGATCAGGCGAATGGCCCATCCAGCCCAACACACAGTGGCCAAAATGTTGGTGCCATCAGGAGCAATGCTCCCTCTACACTGTGGAGTCTTGTGAGCAAAGAATTCTACCTTGTGAGCTACCGGCATTAAAGCTGTGAGCAAGCGATTTGGCTACTGCATAAATTAGTTTGCTCCGGAGCCATCCTTCCTGAGCGAAGACAAAAAGTCTGTGAGCTGGAGGCTAAAAAACTGTGAGCTAGCTCACACTAACCCAGCTTAGAGGGAACACTAATCAGGAGATCCATGAGTGGGGCTGGATCTCCAGAAGCCTTCCCACTGTTGCCTCTCAAGTACATCAGAAGAGCCCTGCTGGATCAGACTAGTGGTCCATCTAGTCCCAGCATACTGTTTCACAGTGGCTGATCAGTTGTCTGAGAGGGACAATAAACAGGGCATCGGGGCTTTCCCTTGATGCTGCCTCCTAGCCCTGGTTTCAGAGGTTGACTGCCTCCAAATATGGAGGTTTCCTTTGCTCACCATGGCCAGTTAGTAGCCCTTGATAGACCTTTCATCCATTAATCTAATTCCCACTTAAAGCCATCCATGTTTGTGACCATTACTACATCCAGTGACACTGAATTCCATAATTTAATTACTCATGGAGTAACTTCATCGAGTAACTTCATACCAGAGTTCTAGTATTATGGGAAGATGGAAGTTCACTCTATACATGTTCTACAGAAGCAGCAGGTTCATATAGCAGTGAAAGTCCTGCCGTTCATTACCACTGTGACTGTGGTTCTTCTCAGATCTCTGTGGCAAGATAGAGCTGCATTAATGGAGCCAATAATGTGATTGTTGTTGTTCAATCGCACGATTGAGTCCGACTCTTCGCGACCCCATGGACCACATCACGCCAGGCCCTCTTGTCTTCTGCCATCCTTGGGAGTTTGCTTAATTTCATATTCATTGCATCGATAACACTGTCTAACCATCTCATCCTTTGCTTTCCTTTGCTATTCTTAAGAGTACCGTTACACCTCCAAGACTAATGGGTGTTATTTTATACAAACTTTTCATCAGTGACTGGTGTGCTTCATCAGATGCTTGAGTTTGTTGTTCAGTCGCACAGTTGAGTCCGACTCTTCGCGACCCCATGGACAAGATCTCGCCAAGCCTTCCGGTCTTCCGCCATCCTCTGAAGTTTGCGCAATTTCATGTTCGTTGCATCTATGACACTGTCTAACCATCTCATCCTTTGCCGTCCCCGTCTTCTTTGACCTTCAATCTTTCCCAGCATCAGGGTCTTCTCCAGTGAATGCTCCCTTCTCATTTGGTGGCCAAAGTATTTGAGCTTCAGCTTCAGTATCTGGCATTCCAGGGAACAATAATAATCCAATAATGTGGATTTTGAGCCAAATTTCACCCAGTGAGGAGGGACAGACAGTGGATGAGTCATCAGGAGTCACATGGCATGCACCACATGGTTCTGGTTTCCAAGGGTTGCCAGGTCCATCTGGGCAGCTGGTGGGGGATGGGGAGAGGGCTTACTGGAAGCAGGGGGTTTCACCCGATGTTTCAGTGATGTGCCCATGTGACACGGAACTGATGTCGCCATGTTGGGGACATTGGTTGACACCGTGGGTTTTTTTGTCAAAAACTCTATGGCAGAATTAGGTTTTACCCAAAAAACTGGAGCGTCGTCCCAACTACATTTCTGGGTCATGCTGAAGTCATGTAGACATGTCGCTAAAACATCGGATGTTCCACTCCCTTTTTTTGCGGTAAGCCCCCCCCCCCGCCAGCCAGCTGATCAGCAGCGGAGAGGTGAAGCCTAAGAGTGGGGGACCTCCGCCCCCATCGGAGGGAGGGTCAGGCATCCCTAACACAGTTGTTATCTGCCTGACCAGATGGATGAGGACTGGATGGGAAGGAACCATGTGACTGTTCCTCTTCATATGGTTTTGATTGCCAAATATAATCAGATCTGGACTGGAAGAGGACACAGACATATGGCTCTTGCGTCACTGACAATGTCAGCTCCAGGTCCAAATTTATCTCAGACTTCATTTAATGACTCATGCATGCCATTGTCCTCTCAAGGTCTGTGTAATAATCGCACAGCACCTGGTGCCCAAACAGTTCAAAACTTCATGGGAACAAAGGCAAGGCCTTGTCCGGGCCCTGCTAGGCCACAACCTGACAGTGCCAGCAGCCAACAGAACAAGTGAAAAGTGGGACTAAAGCAAGGGCTATTTCCTTAAGGGATCATGTTAAAATAACTATACAGTACAACAAGGATCCCAGATCACCGCAGACTGTGACAGCAGCCATGAAATTAAAAGACGCCTGCTCCTTGGGAGGAAAGCGATGGCGAACCTAAACAGCATGATAAAAAGTAGAGACATCACCCTGCCAACAAAAGTCCGCATGGTCAAAGCAATGGTATTCCCAGTAGTCATGTATGGCTGCGAGAGCTGGACTATAAGGAAGGCCGAGCGCCGAAGAATAGATTCTTTTGAACTATGGTGCTGGAGAAGACTCTTGAGAGTCCCTTGGACTGCAAGAAGAACAAATCAGTCAATCCTAAAAGAAATCAACCCTGACTGTTCCCTGGAAGGCCAGATAATGAAAATGAAGCTCAAATACTTTGGCCACCAAATGAGAAGGGAGCACTCACTAGAGAAGACCCTGATGCTGGGAAAGATTGAAGGTCAAAGAAGACGGGGACGGCAAAGGATGAGATGGTTAGACAGTGTCATAGATGCAACAAACATGAAATTGAGCAAACTTCAGAGGACGGCGGAAGACCGGAAGGCCTGGCGTGAACTGGTCCATGGGGTTGCGAAGAGTCGGACTCGACTGTGTGACTGAACAACAACACAATTTATTTATTTATTTTATTTATTTTGCAACTTGTATCCTGCCCTACACATAGTGTCTCAGGGCGGCTAACAAACAGGACGTAAAATTTAAGACAATAAAACAATGTTATATACAAGCTAAAAAAGGTGCTACAATAGTTTACATAAATTAACCTAGATGTGCGACGAATCACATTGGTGGCAGAAATTCTTAAAAAGCATGAGCGCCAGGAGTGCTGTTTCCCAGGCTCAATCGGGCGACACCTTCCGGCCCCTCACAGTGCGGTAGATGAAAGATGAAATCTCAGTGATGGAATAGTGGCGGTGGCAGCTCCTACTCAAAGGCCTGGCAGAAGAGCTCCGTCTTGCAGGCCCTGCGGAACTGTACAAGGTCCTGCAGGGCCCGGCTCTCCTCCGGGAGCTCATTCCACCAGGTAGGAACCGCCACCGAAAACGCCCTGGCTCTGGTTTGGGACAGCTTCATGACTCGGGGGCCTGGTACTTCAAGGCAATGGAGATTCCCCGATCACAGTGCTCTTGAGGGAACATACAGGAAGAGGCGGTCCCTTAGGTAAGCCGGACCCTGGCCATTCAGGGCTTTAAAGGTAAGCACCAGCACTTTGAAGCGAATCCGGTATGCTATTGGCAGCCAGTGCAGCGCTTGCAGCACCGGCCGGATGTGGTCTCGCCTAGAGAGGCCCATCAACAGCCTAGCTGCAGCATTCTGCACTAGCTGCAGCTTCCGGATTTGCGACAGAGGCAGCCCCAAGTAGAGAGCACAACAAGGGAACATCACCAAATCACAGCTCCCCACAATATGACAGTCTGATTCACATGTTATTAGGGTTGCCAGCCTCCAGGTCGGTCTCCTGCTTTTACTACTGATCTCCAGCTGACAGAGATCAGCCCCCCTGGAGAAAATGACTGCTTTGGAGGGTAGACTCTCTGGCATCGGACCATGCTGAGGCCCGTCCCTCCCCAAACCCTGCCCTCTCCTGGATCCACCCCAAAGTCTCCAGGTATTTTCCAACCCAGCTTGGTCCCTACCTTGTGCATCATTCAGATGTGAGTTGCAGGTTCTTCTCAGCTCCCGCAAGCATGTTGTCCTATTTGGACTGGGACCATGATGCATGTGGTGAAGGGCTCCAGCTTTTCCCCTGTGCTACTCCACCTCCCCAAGGAGACCCGGTGGTGCTATTGGGCTTATTGGGGAAACCAATGCGCAGCCTTTCTTGTTCATGCAGGCTTTCTTGTTTCAGGTCAGGAAAATCTGTGTACTCTGTAAGGGGTCAACTGGCAGGCCCAGCCCCCTCATACATAAAATGGGATAAAGGGCTCGGATCTCCCTTACAGAACCAGAGCAAAGGCTGCAGTCTTAGTTCTCAATAGCTGCTCTTTAACCAAATGCAAAATTGACCTGAGTTTTCAGCAGAAAGGCGGATGAGAAACTGAATAAATGAATGAATGACGAAATAAACACATTAAGGCGCTCACTGCCATAAGGGGAGGGGAATGCTGATAGGCTGGATGGCTTTTTAAAACGGGGTGGCAGCAAGTCATGGGGGAGGAGGCTATCAACCATGGTGCCCAAATAGAACTTTGGGGGTCGGAAGCGTACCAGTGGCTGGGAACAAATACTCATGTCTGGCCATTGGCTTCGTGATTTGTTTGCAACTAGTCTGCCACAGGTAGAAAGAGCATACGGGATGGAGGGTTAGGGGGGTCCGCCCACCAGCTGTGGACTTTGGAGGGCATCCCTGGAGCGTGAGGGGATGTCCCCAACGTGATGATGTCACACAGAAGTGATGTCATCATGTTAGGGAGGCAGTCTGAACTGCAAGTGGCAAATCTGCCGCTTGGAGTACAGGTGCCAGCGGCCCCTTTAAATGCTTTTTACAAGCAGGGGCCACCAACGCCTGAACGCCAAGCAGTGAATTCACCAGTTGCAGTTCAGGCATGTGGCCGCCCCTCTCCCTCCTCTCCTGCAGGTTTTAAAGGACCCTCCAGCTGATCGGCGGACCATGTGCTCCAGCCGATCAGCTGGAGGGCCCTTTAAATCTTGCTGGATGGGGGGGCAGGGGCGGCCACAGGGCGGGGCTTGTGGGCGGGGCTTCCCCCACCAGCCATCTGGCCAGCGGCAGGCAGCAGCCCTCGAAATCGGGGGATCCCCACCTCCACCTGGGACTGGCATCCCTAAGAGTTAGATCCTGAAGGATAGGTCAGCTTTACTTATCCATTTATTTATTACATTTGTACCTTCCTCTTCTACCGAGCTGGGATTTCAGAGTGGCTTACAATTAAAATCCAAGCCAAAAGTTAAAATATTTTAGAGGCATGCAGATGGGTGTCTTCTGGTCACAACTGAACTGTCACAGGTCCCAGCCTCTTCTCCCTGAGGGAGAGGGCAGAAGAAGCTGCAAGTCGACTCAGGGGCCAGCCGGTGTCATGTCCTTACGAATGTGATAACATATGCATTTAAAGAGGGTTTCGCACCCTGAGGTGGAGTCTGGAGTTCTCTTGGAATTACAACTGATCTCCAGACTGCATAAGCCAATTCCCCTGGAAGAAATGGTGGACTCCGTAGAGTCTAGGAGAAACAGAAGTCCTAGAGTGACATCGCATCCCCGTTAAACTCCATCCCTGCTCAATTCCACCCTTACCAGGCACTGCACTCAAACCTTCAGGAATTTCCCAAATCAGAGCTGGCAACACTAAAAGAGATACCTAGACGGCAAATGCCAGCAGTGTGTATTGCTAAGCATTGCAAATGCAGATCCTCTCTCTCCACTGAAATGAATGGAGAGGTCCGTGCACACCAAGATCTCCAGCACATGCACAGGGGCCAGAAAGGTACGCTCGCTGCACATTCTGATCTCCCTCAGCTTCTGTACGCAGTTTCCTCCACCCTCCCTGGAAATGGAAAAGGACCCTGTTAAGTGTGCCATAAAGAATGAAGCCAGCATTTAATTCCCAGGCCTTTTACTCCTCTTCTTTGTAAATCTATTTATTCATTCCTATTATAAAAAAAGAAATGTTCCCTCCACTCTGGAATGCCTTCCTTCCCTCCCTCTCTTGTGCTCTGGGTTATGTGAACGACTCGGTGCCAAGCCGGTCCGTGGGCGTGGCGTGGCTTCTCTGGGCTGCGCGTGACATGTTCTTTGACGTACTGTGTGGTCAGGGGAGCCGGGGCGGCAGTGGGGGGGGGGCTGTCTGAACGTGGGCCAAGCCTTGCACTCCAGTTTCCTGACCTGGCAGGCATTCAGAGAGACCCCACTAAGTGCTATTTCCTAAATACACTCGCTTTTCATAACAATCTCACCACGTTTGCCTTTCTTTTTACAAGCCCTCTTTAAAAAGAGAAACTGGACTCCTCCGACACAGCCTCGCATTTGGAAGCCATCAAAAACCAAACTCTAAACAAAAACGTTATTAACGTGTTGTAATCGGCCCTCGACGTTCCAGATGAAAAGGGAAAATGTTTTATAGTTCTGGAGTTATAAGGTTTTAATTGCCTTTTTAAGAGCACAGATACTTTAGAGTGCTCCCTGTTATATATATATATGTGTGTGTGTGTGCAAGCAGTATCTGTTTCTTGATAACTGGTGAATGATCTCAACTATTTTTATGAGTTTCTCCCCACTCCCAACCCCTGGCTTTTTCACCCCCTCTTTTCTTCAAATGCCACCCCTGAAAAGGAACAGTCAGAACATTTTTGATATAAACCTGGAAAGAGCTTTTGGCTGCAGAGAAACTTCATTACAAACAAGTCTTTTACAATCTCCACCTTGCTATAAAACACTTGATTCCAGAAAATGAGTTATATAAATAAAGGGGAGGCCAGGGGAATAAACTGCTTTATACCAGAAGCTCATATCCATCTGGCTAAAATAGCCGGGCTCCTTTAAGTAGCTGGTTTTCTAAATATTATGCCTTTGTGTCAAGCCTGCTCAGCAAGGGGAATAGACTTTATTCCCGTTTTGTTCTTCTTCTTTTTTTTAACAAAACTGTCTTTATTGCTCGTTCTGGACCATGCACATGCGAAAGATAATTTGGATTCTAGAGAAGAGTATTTTCTAAAAACAAATGAACTTTCTAGACAGTTTTTTTTTGGAGGGTAAGATTTTTAAAAAATGCATTTCCCCTCCACATTTAGCTTGAATTGGTTAGATGGGTCCAGGAAGACCGGAATAAGTTATCTGAATTAAGTTCACATGGGGACTTCGTTTGGCTAAATGGATCCAGTTGAAATGGAAATGGGCTGTTCAACGTTCAGAGAGCTGGCTGCGCAAAAAAGGGACACAGATTTCTAAGCACACATTCGACCAGCATGGGGAAGCCATGAACATTGAAGGCTAAGCATTTGTACCACTTGGCTCTTTCGCAGTTTGTTGAGTGGGATACTGGTGTGGTCAAAGAGAACGTGGAAGACACTTTAATGCAGTGTCCTCTCTAAGCTGAGTTAGTGTGAGCTAGCTCACAGTTTTTTTAAGCCTCTAGCTCCCATGTTTTTGTCTTAGCTCAGGAAGGACGGCTCCAGAGCAAATTAATTTATGCAGCAGCCAGATGGCTCACTCACAACTTTCATGCCAGCAGCTCACGGAGTAGAATATTTGCTCACAAGACTCCACAGCTTAGAGGGGGCATTGAGAGTAAGTGCTCTTAAGAACTACCGTGCCATGTGAAGAGCAACGTGAAGGTTCCCGAATCCCTGCCAATAGGAAAAGGATGCCTGAGGAGCCTGAAACCATAACCAAAAGGGAAGGAAAAGCTAAGTGCTTTTTTTAAAAAAAAACCTTTCTGCATCTCTCTTCTGGGCAAATCTTTCCTGCTCCTCACCCTCCCAGCTGCTTAGAAGAGCAGTTACCAAGCAAAACAGATGAAACAGGCCAAGGCCTACCTGGGACTAACTGTCATTCGGCTCCTCCTTAGGGATGCCAGCCTCCAGGTGGGACCTGGGGTTCCCCTGGAATTACAGCTCATCTCCAGACTAAAAAGGTCATCTCTCCTGGAGGTGCTTTGGAGGGTGGGCTCTATGGCATTGTTACCCCACTGAAGTCCCCGTCCTCCCCAGGCTCCATCTTCAAATCTCCAGGGCTGATTTCGCACTAGAGCTGCCTCGATGTTGCGCCGCCGTTTGCCCTGATACTATTGGTCAATTTCATACCCGAAGCCGTGGGGCTGCATTTGACCTGTGACTTCACCCGATTTCCCCCGCAGTTTCGTGATCCTCAAAAAACAGGATCACAAAACTGCGGGGGAAATTGGGCGAAGCCGCGAGTCAAAATGCAGCCCCGCAGCTTTGGGTGTGAAATTGACCGATAGTATCGGGGCAAATGGTGGCGCAACAGCGAGGCAGCTCTAGTGCGAAATCAGCCCAGGAGTTTCCCAACCTGGATCTGGCAACCCTACCCCCCCGTCTCCCTCTGGTGGCCAAGGGGGACCAGACAACCCTACCTCTACCTCAATATGGCGGCCATATATGGTGGCCATGTATGGCAACTGTTATCAGTACTTCTGTGCTTATACCATAAAGTATTAATTGATAGACCATCACCCTAACCTATCTACAAGATCTATGCAAAATAGGGTTGCCAGCCTCCAGGTGGGGCCTGGAGATCTCCCGCTTTTGCACCTGATCTCCAGCCGACAGAGATCAGCTCCCCCGGAGAAAATGGCTGCTTTGAAGGCTGGACTCTATGGCATCGTACCCTGCTGAGGCCCCTCCCCTCCCCCAAACCCCGCTCTCTCCTGGATCCACCCCCAAAATCTCCAGGTATTTTCCAACCCTGACCTGGCAACCCTAACGCAAAACCTCATAATATGTTTTTTAAAAGACCCCCCCCCTCAGGTGTAGGTAAGGGTGCCAGGTCTGGGTTGGGAAGTACCTGGAGATTTTGGGGGTGGAGCCTGAGGAGGGTGGTGTTTGGGGAGGGGAGGGACCTCAGCAGGGCCCAATGCCAGACAGTCCACCCTCTAAAGGAGCCATTTTCTCCGGGGGGACTGGAGATTAACTGTAAAAGCAGGAGATCTGTGAACCCCACCTGGAGGTTGGCCACCCTACTGTAGGGCCCCAGAGCTCAGCCTACCTCTAGCACATAGAACGGGTGAGCCATCAATGACCCTGAACACTGAGGTGGGGCCAACGGCCTCTTTCAGCAATTGGGGGGAAGGCACGGAATGTGTGCCAACACTTCCATAGCCGCTAGCGTGCCTCCCCGTGAGTTCCGGATGCCCAAGAGATTGGGGCACCTTCTATATGAGAAAAGGCTGAAGAAATTATGGCTCTTTGCTCTAGATTTAAAAAAAAATGACCAAGGGGAAGTCTATAAAAACTATGATCATTATACAGAACAGACACTTGTAGGGTTGCCAGCCTCCAGGTGGGGCCTGGAGATCTCCTGGGATTCCAACTGATTTCTAGATGACAGACACAGGTTCCCCTGGAGAAAATGGCTGCTTTGGAGGGTGTAGTCTATGGTATTATATCCCAGTCAGGTCCCTCCCCAAACTCCACCCACCCATGGCTCCACCCAGCTATTTCCCAACCCTATCTAGAAAGGCCTAACAGTGAAGGGCATGTTGAATTCTAGGAGAAAGAGGTAGTCGTACACCAAGGGACATTCCGATGATTTATCAGAATCCCTTTGCTCTGTGCAAAAGCAAAGCTCTCTTTCATGCAGTGGCAGGCCTCAGGTCTGGCTCAGCTAGGTCTACTGTCAGGGGCAGCTGCTTTTAAAGCACTCGGGAAGAGATCTTGCCCGGTCTGGTCCCTGCAGTCCTTTTAACAGGTCTGCTACTAGGTGACGAGAGCCAAGGAGAGATTTTCACCTCTTCTTTCGGGGAACTTCTCAAGGAGGCCCCTGTTGCACTGGGAGAAACACACACCCCCTTTAATTTCAGCATCTGCCAGGCAGAAAAGGTGACAGAAAGGTAACTGGGATGCATCCCACATCGCTTTCTGTTTACGCAGCTATTCCATAAAATATGTAGAAATGCTAATTTATTTAACCACCCAGAGATCTTGCAAGGGGAAAAAAGGCTATTTCACGGAATGAAAACCACTTCGGGTGTGGAGTAGAGGGAGAGGAGAGACGGGCTGGTCCTCCTCCTTCCTGGCAAAGTCAGGCATGTGCTTCTGACCCAGTTAGCTAGGAAAACAGTGTCCAAGAAAGATCCATTTTGTTTGGGGACAAAAGTGAGGTCTTCATCCCTGCTGTCAGTAAGCCACTTCCGCCTTCTCATTTTTGTCACACGTTTGTCCCTATTGCTTTGGGTCCCTCCCCCCCCTTTCCCACATGTGTTTGGCTCCCTCTGGGGCTACTAGACAGAGAAAAAACACATTGGGGAGAAAAAACCAAGAAGCAATTGGGACAAACGAGTGACAAAAAACGAAGGTGCGGAAGTGGCAACAGTTTGCTCAGAGCAACGCCAGTTAGTTTCATGTCTGAAACGAAGGTTGACCATTGAAACACTGTTTTACTGTGTTCAGAGCATTCCAGAGGTATCATTGCGATGATATTTACAACAGCCAGTGACTGTAGGCCAGTATTATTTCCCCTCACAGTGCACAGGAGCGGAGCTCCGGCAGTAAAGAGCCCAGGGGGTGGGCACATGCAACAAGCCCCACCCCCTGCTCCCAATAGCCCTCAGTCAGAGCAAGAAGCAGCCAGGTAAATTGCAGAGCCCACCCCCAGCTCCCCAGTCCAATACATTCCAGTGGCACCTTTAAGACCAAGTTTTATGCAGGTACAAGCTCTCCCTTCTCTGCGAGGACAGATCTGCACGCCCCCACCCCCCAATAGCTAGGAATCCAAAACAGTCCAGTGGAGCCTGAGCGGTGGGTGTTGCCTTCTGACACCGTTCCGGTGATGCCAGGGGGTGTGGCATATGCAAATAAGTCATGCTAATGAGCTCCTGCACCTCTTTTTTTACGAAATGACCCCTGTCTAGTGAAAACTTGGCAGAGTGTGTGACCGACCCAAGGTCCATTATATTCTTGAATGCTCGACGTATGCCCAACCTAGGTTAAAATTTCTCTCCAGAATTTTATCAGACTTACGTTTCTACTCAGATTCTTGTTAGCTGATTTCAACGCCAACATATCCTATAGAATGTCTTTATATGCCTTGGTTGCAAAGAAAATACGGGCTAACACTGTTCTTATGGGAACTAATTAATATTGATCTTATCAGACACCTTTTGACTCAATTTTATTCTGATTGTATGGTTTTATTATATCTTAAATTTTACTCTTATCCTTGGTTTGTAATGGCTTATGGCTAAATACAAATAAATTTCGATTTCGAACTATTAGAGTTTCTTTGGAGGGGGGTACGTTCTACCATATGTAGTGATACAGTGCGTAAGTTTTGGGTTATGGTGCGTACTTTTATACAGACAGTTTTGCAGATTTCAATACCTTTTTGACCAGAATTGTGTTTTTACTGAATTGTGTATCAGATGACTTTGATAAAAACCAAAGATGTTTATAATTCATGTAGTAACTGCAACTAGAATTTTATTTGCATCCTACTGGAAACTTCCATCAATACCTTCTGAACACGACCTAATAGTGAAGATTATGGAAAGTGCGGAAATGGACAAATTGACCTCGATGTTAAAAGGGCAAATGGAAGAAAGATTTTGTTGGACTATGGACTTCGTTTTATAATTGGATAAGAGAGAAATACAAAGACATGAACTCCTTAATACTATAATATCAAGGAGCTTTTATGAACTTTTAGAACCTCACAGTCTATCTCTGTATAATATGAAATGATAAGTAGAGGAAAGTTATATGCAATAGTCTTAGTATTTTTGTTCCTTCTCCTGCCCCTTCCCCATCTTTGTGTAGTCTGAAAACTTCATAAAAATTATTTTTTTTAAAAAAAGAGTTACTATTAGAGTTATATATAACCTCGCTCCCTGACATTTTGTGGTGGGTGCCACTTCCTGCTGCAGCCATTTTGTGATTGGCTTCATCTCCTGTGAGAGCCATTTTGTGATTGTGCCCACTGCCCTTTGTCAGAATTCCAAAGGAGGCTTGAAGTGCAGACTATCTGAATCCAAACGCCCACCATCTCCGGGGGTGGTGGTGGTTGGTTGGTTGGAACTGGGGCTGTTGGCCCCTGCTCCAGGAGTTCAGGACCCCTCAGAAGAATTGGGGTGAACACAAGGGAGAATCCCCTCATGCCACCGACAACCTCTTGGCACCCCTTGCAAAGTGTTGTGCTATCTGAGTGGCAGGCCTTTACAGCTCCTGGGGATCCAGCCGACCCCCAAGCTCATCACCAGTGTTCCCTCTAAGCTGAGTTAGTGTGAGCTAGTTCACAGTTTTTTAGCCTCCGTCTCACACATTTTTGCTTTAGCTCAGGAAGGATGGCTCCAGAGCAAACTCATTTATGCAGTAGCCAAATGGCTCGCTCACAACTTTAATGCCACTAGCTCACAAAGTACAATTTTTGCTCACAAGACTCCACAGCGTAGAGGAAGCATTGCTCATCACACTGCCATGTCCTTCAAAGCCAACACTGTATCCAGTGTACAGGGCTGGCTCACACGACAGACAGAGGACCAATCCACTGGAGAAAGAAAAGCAGGGCAATTAAAGAGAACCAGAGACCGGTGTCTTGCTGTGGGTTGTTGGCCCTACAGACACAACTTTGAATTGCTGGTCGGGGACAACATGGCGCTCTGGCCAGTGAGCTGCTCCATAAACTTTTACTGTTTCTCCTGAAAAGAGAAACAGCTGTCGAAGTAAAAAGCAGCTGTAGTCAGCAATAAAGCAACGCTGGCCCATGGTCAGCTCCACTCTCACCAGTAGGTGGTATTGTGGTCGGCAGCAATTATTTTGTAGGATTCCACAAGAGTGAAGGGTAACAGGAGAGGCACAAAGAACTCCCTGTTTTGTTTTCTGTTCCCAGTGAGTAAGGGAAAAGGAAAAGGAAATTGTGTCACGAATGTGGAGCATCTCAGCTTTGACCACCACTAGATCCCCCCCAACCCCCCGGCTGGTTTTCCAATGAAAACCATTCATCTTTCTTTCTGTAACTAACAACACGCATCTCCAAGTGGATTCATGCAAACGGATATTTCCTGCAGAGCAAAGGTTTCTCAAGATAAAGGAAGAATGAATGTGGTGGACGCGGCAGATGGTGCCCACTGAAGCAGAGTACAGGACCTCTGGAACTTCCTAGTGGAACGAGAATACAGCAGGTTACCTGGGTTGCAGGTACTGAGTTCTACCTCTCTTGAGCTCTTCAGGCAGAGGCTGGAAAGCATCAGTCAGAGGTAGTCTAGTTCTGAATTATTATTATTATTTTTGCATCAAGCAGGAGCCTGAACAGAATGGTCCCAAGGTAGGGTTGCCAGCCTCCAGGTGGCATCTGGAGATCAGCCACCGTTATAACTAATTTGTCCAAGATCAGTTCCTCTGGAGAAAATAGCTGCTCTGGTGGGTGGTCTCTATGGCATTATACTCTGCTGAGGTCCTTTCCCTCCCCCCAAACTCTGCTCTCCCCAAAATCCACCCCCAAACTTTCCAGGTATTTCCCAACCCAGAGCTGACAACCCTACCTCAAGTCCACTTCCACCTCTCTGATTCTCAGCGGTCATTCCTTGCAGGAGCGCACAGGAGCCCAGGGGGTGGGCACATGCAACAAGCCCCACCCTCTGCTCCCAGTAGCCCTCAGTCAGAGCAAGAAGCAGCCAGGTAAATTGCAGAGCCCACCCCCAGCTCCCCAGTCCAAAACAGTCCAGTGGCACCTTTAAGACCAAGTTTTATTCAGGTACAAGCTCTCCCTCCTCTGCGAGGACAGATCTGCATGTCCCCCCCCCAATAGCTAGGAATCCAAAACAGTCCAGTGGAGCCTGAGAGGTGGGTGTTGCCTTCTGACACACTTCCGGTGATGTCAGGGTGTGTGGCATATGCAGATAAGCTATGCTAATGAGTTATGCTAATGAGCTCCTGCACCTCTTTTTCTACGAAATGACGCCTGCTGATTCTAGAAGCTTCTTGGAAACCCGTATACAACTCAACTGCACAAAGAAATCCAAGAAATTGGCAGAACAAACCCACCTCCCAAAAGTACGAGCTTCAGGAGTTCCTTAGATTTTGATGGCTCCCCAGCCTAAATTTCTAAATTCAAAGAAACACCCCAACAGTCAGTCACCTACAACCCTACTTTCCTGGCCTTTACTCCCCCTCCAAAATTTCCTACTTGCTACATGCTTGGGGGTACGGTTGCCAGTCCCCAGCTGGCCAGCAGAGGAAACCCCGCCCCAAACAGTGATGTTGCTGCACAACATCTCTGACGCGATGACGTCACCCAGAAGTGACATCATCGTGTCAGGGTGTCACTCAGTGATGCTGTAGATTGAGGGCAAAACTCTATGGTTTGAAGCCAGTTTTACCATAGAGTTTTGCCCCCAAATCAGAGTGTCACCATGCAATATCCCTGACATGATGATGTCACCAGGAAGTGTTGTCATCATGTTGTAGATGTCCTGGAATGCACCCCAAAACTGCTTCTGCTCAGCACCTGGTAGAGATGTCACTTCTCAATGGGTTCTGGCCAGGGCACTGCACATGGCACAGAGTTCACCTTCTCCAACTGTTGTGTCACTTTGCAAAAGACAGAAGCCTTCTTGGATCCAAGTGGTTTCTTGGGCTCTCAGCCTTGCACTGTGACCAGTCCTTGACCTTTTCTGATCCAACACAAACGTCTTCCATCCTACTGCAAATGTAAACCTACTTCTTTGCAATGAAGCACGCTCAAACACACAGAGTGTCCCTTGCTCTGCACTCTGGACTTTGCAAACTGGCTTCCTAGTCATCCAGTCCTGCTTCCTGATATTCTCTGCTCATTGGTCTTTACTACTTGGATTGGTATTCCAGGAACTGACCTCAGTTTGTCTTTCTAGTTCAGTCTCCGGCTCCCAATTTTGCCTTGCCCCTCTGGTGCTGGACACCACTTCTCCTCATAGGAGAGGAAGTTTAGCAGGTCAAGGCAATCTTTTTAGAAGGATCTGCCTACCATCAAGTCTGCTGGGGAAATCAGCTATATATATATTTTTTTTTTCAATCTGCCATCTGTCAATGGTTAGGGTCCATGCACAAACCAGTCCAATATTCCAAGAAACCAGTCATTCAGCACATTAGAAAAGAAGCTGATATGCATCATGCTTATAAAACAGACTGCCTGCCTGGGAAACAACCTTTTGAACCTCAGGAAAAATGACTGAAGTTCAATCAACTTTCTCTCGAGGTCCAAATTCCTTTTTTCCCACCAGCAACAAAGGAAAGAAATTAATTAACTAAATGGGGGTGGGAATTGAAAATGTGTGGGGATTTCTGCCTGAGCCTGGATACTGGTGGGGCGAGGTGACCAGCCCCCATTCCGCTCTTGCCTACGGCCTCCCTTCACTCCGAGAGCTTCCCCGTCCGCCCTGCACTTCCATCCCGCTCTGATGCCTTTGCAAGCTGCGGCACCTTTTGCAGAAGAGCTGCTACTGATTGATTTGAAATGTTTATTAAAATATTCATATTTATCACTGGTAATTGAAAGAGCAATCTGGTTTCTGCGTCAGGGTAATTGCTTCCAGCTTCCATGCAGGCACACAAACCAAAGCAGGGACAGTTTCAGAGGACAGCTGTGATGGTTGGCGGTAGAAGAGCAAGATTCCAGTCCAGTAGCTCCTTAGAGATAGGGGATGGCGGTGGCTCAGAGACTAAGACGCTGAGCTGCAGACCGGAAGATCTATAGTTCAGCAGTTTGAGACCCGAGTGCTGTGTGACGGAGTGAGCTCCCGTCTCTCGCCCCAGCTCCTGTCAAACTAGCAGTTTGAAAGCAAGAAATTGCAAATAGGTACCACTTTGGTGGGAAGATAACAGCGTTCTGTGCGCCTCGGCATTTAGTCATGCCGGCCACATGACCATGGAGAAGTCTTCGGACAGCGCTGGCTCTTCGGCTTGGAAATGGAGATGAGCACCGCCCCCTAGAGTTGGATTTGACTAGCTTTCAAGGGAAACCTTTATCGCTCCTTAGAGACCAACCAGATTTTCAAGGCATAAGCTTTCAAGAGTCAAAGCGCCCTTTCTGACCGGCATATAAAGACACAGAGGTCTCCATTCCAACGTGCATCTGACAAAGGAAGCTTTGACTCTTGAAACCTTAGACCCTAAAAACCTTGTTGGTCTCTAAGAAGCAGGGACACAGTCCACCCCAAAGGCTGGGGACTCAGATGGGTCCTGTGCCTTTCCCGTATCCAAACTTAGGCATCCCAAGGTAGGGGGAATTCTGCCATTCCTCTGGGGTGGAATGGAGAGTGCAGGCCCTTCCTGTTACTGAGTCATAGACACCTTGTCCCAGCCTTTTTGAAATTAAATTAGTCTAAAAGTCAAGAGGAAGGAAATGATGATGATAGAATTACCGGTCCATGCTATGTTGGGTATTATCGTCAAATGATAATTTTCTGTCACGGTGAAGAGTTTTGGGCTCACTTCATTTCCCTTTGTTTTCCTCCGTAATCTTGGGAGAAGCCAACCCAGCATAGGAGTGAAGAGTAGAGAGTAGATTAGCTGGGTAAAGAAAGGGATGGCCAAGCAGCGGGGAAACGTGCAGTTTACAGTGTTCACGAAACATTGGGGAAAACTCTTCCCCCCAAGGTGAGGCTCCTGGACTGAAACCTCACTATGAAAATGAAGTGCTTTCACTTACACAGAAACCACATTTCGTCAGGCTCCCTGTCGGTAACCAAAATGATTTTCAGAACATCTGAAGAGAGGAGGTTGTAAAATTTTAGATTCCTCCTGTCAACAACTTGGCCATCGTCTCACGTTAAATACTCAATTTGATGTGGCTAACCTTTTCTGTGTTTTATTGCCGTCGGCCTGCCTCCTGATGGGTATTCCAGGTATGACTGACCGACGTTTGAATTCAAGCCATAAAGAGAGGCCTCTAAAATTGCCAGAGTGCTGTTTCAATCAGCCTACCATGGCAGAAGGCAGCTTGATTCAACTCAGAAACAATCACAAAGAGTGGAAGTAATAGCTAACGGGAGTTCTTGGGGGCGGGGCGGGGGGGGAACGGAATCAATCATGTACTGTTTTCATTAAAAGTATTAAGTATTGTGATTTGCTCAATAAAGGCCCCAGTCACACGGAGAATTTGCCGCGCGAAAGGCACGAATCTCGAGCGGATTTTCGGGGCGCGATCACACCGCAACATCTGGGAAGCGTAGCGCACCCATGGCCAACCCGTGGCGTCCCGCCGAAGATGCACAGTAAAAAAGTACCACGGAAAGTGCACTAGTATCCGGAAAAGGCGGGAGCGCTAGTATCCCGTGGCATCCGGCGCCCGTCCAGATCCCGTCACAAATCGGATGTTTTTCGTAAGCGCATGTGCACAAATACGTAACTGAAAGAAGTGCTGCTCTGTGGAACTGCGCATGCACACAAACGCAAAACGCTTGCCGCGCCACTTCTTTGCTGCGCTCCAGCATCGCCGTGTGATCGTGAGCTAACAGCCCAAGCGCAGAGACTCAGGGGACCATGTAATCGGGCTACCGTGCTTTATTTTGCCCCGGGGCGAACAGCCACGCCTCCCCCGCACATTATCTGGACCTGTGTGACCGGGGTCAAACTTGGGCAAATAAGATTTTTCATTGTTGTGAGCAGACCTGAATCTCCATACACTAGATTAATGACATGTGTGAATACAGCAACTGGGAGTGAGGCTGGAAGCAATGCCCTTAATTTTCACAGCACTTTTTCTAGCCACTGTGATCAAAGAAATTATGGCCAGCTGTATCTAGCTTTTTACAGATATCAAAGACCACAAAGGCCATTGTGCAGTGTGGCTGTGATCCATCCATAAAAGCACTTCCAAACGAGTTTCCACCTAGTAAGTGTGTATGTTCGGGGGGGGGGAGGAGTTTAACATCCAAGCAGTATGAAACAAGGTGAATCAAGGTGGGTGTCAGCTAGCTGCCATGTTTCATTTGTATTTGTCCTTTCCTGCCTGTGGCACGACTACGCATGCTTGCTCGCTTGCACTGCTCGCTTGCTGTAAACAGCGATAGGGAGGCGCTCATGAGACCGTGCGAACTGGCGCTGCCAGACTGGGTTGTCTGACTAACCTTGAGGAGGAGGGAGGGCTTGCGTTCCACTGTTGGTGTGAATATTTCTGCTCTCATGAGGCACGGAGACTCTCCCGTTCATTATGTAATCTCCCGCCGGGAGAATCCCCGCGCATGCGCTTGGATTTCATTTGCTTAGCCAATTGTCGCATCATGTTATATGTAGTGATGCACCCACCCAATTGTCATTCCTAACAATATCCCTGTAGATCATGGCAATGGACCTGTAGTCTAATAAAGCATAACGCTTCCCTGGAAACGTGTGTGGAGATTTACTTGCTGTTGAACCTGACAGTGGGTAGCTGTGTTGGTCTGAAGAAATAGGACAAAGTTAGAGTCCAATGGCACCTTTAAGACCAACAAAATTTTATTCAAGGTGTGAGCTTTCATGTGCATGCACACTTCGTCAGATGATGAAATGGAATTACATATCATAGTTGTATATATAGCATATAATTGTATATATAGCATATAATGTTAAATTAGCAAGGTGAGTAACCCCTCTCTGAAGAATACAGCAGATTCATCTCCTTGCATCCCAAGAATACTGACTTTCATGTTCAGAAACAAGTTTCTAGCCCTCTTTGTTGTAGTTAACAGTGATGACAGAAAGATATTCTTTAGGATCAGAAACCAGGGACTAAGACCTTAAAACCACCAATGTAAAGCAGAACATAAGGCAGAAACTGTTGGACACACCCCCTATTTATAAAATGGGAACAGTGACCCTACTTTGCAGGGCTGTTGTGAAGACATTAGTCTAGATATTATTGCAGAAGAAGACGTAAGCAGCCCAAAAGAACCGTATGCCCAAATGTACATCACAACACAGATGCCTGTCCAGTCTGGGTGTGCAAGGCCTCATCCTGCGTGTTACCCCCTTGCTAGATAGGGCTGGAAGTTGGTAAATTATTCTGTCCATCCAAAGCATACCATGGACAATGAACTTGGGCAGTTGCAGGGTCAACTAAAGACTGTAGTTCTTCATGCAGCACACAATTAACTTGTCGGAACTAGCTGCCACAAGACGTAGTTACAGCCAAATATATTGGGTGTGTAAAGTTCGGTCAAGTCGCACCCAACTGATGGTTACCCTGTAGGGTTTTCAAGGCAAGAGAAGGACAGAGGTGGTTTGCCATTGGCTGCCTCTGCACAGCAACCCTGGATGTCCTTGGCGGTCTCCCATCCAAATGCTAACCAGGGCCGACCCTGCTTAGCTTCTGGGATCCGACGAACTCAGACTAGACTGGGCCAGCCAGGCCAGGGCAGGTGGTGGAAAGTGGCATCAACTCGCAGACGACTTATGGCAATCCTGTAGGGTTTTCAAAGCAAGAGATGTTCAGAGGCCGTTTGCCATTGCCTGCCTCTGCACAGCGACTCTGGACTTCTTTGGTGGTCTCCCTTCCAAGCACTACCAGGCCTGACCCTGCTTAGCTTCTGAGACTGGGATAGCCTGGACCACTGTGGTCAGGGAAGCCAATATATTAGACGGTTTTAAAGGCAACCAACTGCTATTAGCCATGTTGGCTAGAAGGAACCTCCATGTTTAGGTGCAGTGTATGCCTCTGAACAGCAGTCGATGGAGGAAAGGTCACTGTCTTTATGCTGGTCTGTGGGTTTCCCAGATGCATCTAGAAGGCCACTGTAAAAAGCATAAGGTTGCCAGCCTCCAGGTGGGGCCTGGAGATCTCCCGCTTTTACAATGGATCTCCAGCCGACAGAGATCAGCTCTCCTGGAGAAAATGGCTGCTTTGAAGGCTGGACTCTATGGCATCGTACCATGCTGAGGCCCCTCCCCTCCCCAAACCCCGCCCTCTCCCGGATCCACCCCCAAAGTCTCCAGGTATTTGCCAACCCAGACCCAGCAACCCTAAAAAAGCATAATGTGGCACTAGATGGACCTTAGGTCTCATCCAGCTGTGGCCAATTCCTTTATGCTCCCGTTGCATTTTTCGGTGTATGATTTCCACTGCCTTTGGTTCATGGGTTTTGGAAGGCAACTGTTTCAGAACCAGAATCTGGAGGAATTAAGTGCATTATGTTCACTGATGAGAAAGGTTAGCCCTATGTCTCCATGAAGGAAAGAAGAGAGAAATGGCAGTGGGTACGTGCAACTAAAATATTCTGATGCGTAGCTGATCCATGTCTCAAAACAGGAGCCTGAGTATGTCGCTCCACTCGACTTTATAGCAAAGCGCATTCTTTAGCAGACCAGTCGCCATGCCAATGAGAGCTGTGGGGCTGCGTCTGAGGATCCTGAGCTCTGCATTTGGAAAGGTCAAGCCTTAGAAACGCTTCGATTAAAATAGCAATGGAAGATTAAACATTAACTTGCAATTTCTCCGTTGATTTCTCCTGTTTCAAAAGTGAGTATCATTTCACCCAGCGTAATCTACATCTGAAGAACCCGGCGGTTTATCTTGATTGAAAATCTTTTTAAAAAACAAAAACAAACACAAACTTCTTAGTTTTAAACAGGAGAAAACTAATTTCCTCCCCATCTAAACAGCAGCCCCAACGTTGTTGTACAGCAGATTTCCTTCCAACCTGTGATGTCCCAGATGCCTGCAGGGATCTTGAAAACCACTTTCATCCTCTGGTCCTCCAAGCAATCACTGAGAAACTGACTTAAAATGTACTACATTATCCAAGCTGCAGTTGTGAAAAGAAACATCAAGGAAGTACACTGTTCGCCCCTGGGTTCATTTGCAGTGCAGATTTGTTTTAAGATTATTAATTAGCTGCCGGTTTTAGGATCGTCCCATGCACCTTTCACGGACTTAATTTTGGTGCACTCAGACCAGCTTTGCTTTGATTGATGTCACTGCTGCAGTGGTTTCAAATTGTTGCTAACCACCGTGAAGTGCAAAGACTGATGATGGGATATACTCCCCCCCCCCAAAAAATAAAAGAATACATTTTCAACTGTGCATCACTTTAATTGGCACGGTGTGGCAAAGGAGACAGGCTCAGCTGCCTTTGGAAGACATGGGGCAAAGAGGGGCGACAAGACATCACATGACCATGGGGGCTCCCCAGCAACACTGCTGTTGGGCGCGGGGTGGTGGTGGCCAGATTGGCTGCAACTGGAGGTGAGGGACCACCTTTGGGTTTAAGAAGGGCCCAACGGGCTGGGTTCCTGGGAGGGCAGGAACTGGAAGAATGGGGGCAGGTCCGCATGCTAGAGTAGGCCTCAAAGGCAGTGGTCAGCCATGCTTCGGGGTGGGCAGTGGAGAGCCAAATGGTGGGCGGGGCTATGGGTGACGAAGAGTGAGGCTCACTGTGTCCTTGTGATGGCCCAGAACTGGCAAGGGTATCAGATGCAGGGGTCATTTCCTGCGGGAGCGCACAGGAGCGGAGCTTCGGCAGTAAAGAGCCCAGGGGGCGGGCACATGCAACAAGCACCACCCCCTGCTCCCAGCAGCCCTCGGTCAGAGTAAGAAGCAGCCAGATAAGCTGCAGAGCCCCCCCCCC
>NW_015159720.1:232847-283651 GCF_001447785.1 Gekko japonicus
CCAATAGCTAGCAATCCAAAACAGTCCAGTGGAGCCTAAGCGGTGGGTGTTGCCTTCTGACACACTTCTGATGATGTCAGGGTGTGTGGCATATGCAAATAAGTTATGCTAATGAGTTATGCTAATGAACTCCTGCACCTCTTTTTCTACGAAATGACTCCTGATCAGATGACCAATAAAGGTTACTTTGAATCCACAGCTACGGCGTCAGTGTCTTTACCTGCACCCTGGCAGGTACAGGATCAAGACCACTCCAGTCCGCTAAGGGCATCCTTCCTTCAGGTAGCACAAGAGGCACCTGCCTTGAGTACGTGCATCTTCCCCCCCCAAAGAATTCTGGGGATTGTAGTTTGTTGGGAGTGCAATTAAGAGATCCTAGCCTCTTAGGTACTGGGATATACTTCTGTTCTAAAGCACCAGTAGTTTGGAAATTAAAATATGTCTCTGCGCAACTGAGTCAGGCAAGTACAGCGTGAGCTGGAATGGAATTCTCTCTTGCTCATTGAGAAAGGCAGACTATAAATGAAGTAACTGCAAACCAAAAGGGATAAGCTAACACTTTATGTTATAAAAGTACAAATGTTTATTAAGGTGTTGTTGTTGTTGTTCAGTCGCACAGTCGAGTCCGACTCTTTGCGACCCCATGGACCAGCTCCCGCCAGGCCCTCCTGTCTTCCACCGTCCTCTGAAGTTGGCTCAATTTCATGTTCGTTGCATCGATGACACTGTCTAACCATCTCATCCTTTGCCGTCCCCGTCTTCTTTGACCTTCAATCTTTCCCAGCATCAGGGTCTTCTCCAGTGAGTGCTCCCTTCTCATTTGGTGGCCAAAGTATTTGAGCTTCAGTTTCATTATCTGGCCTTCCAGGGAACAGTCAGGGTTGATTTCTTTTAGGATTGACTGATTTGATCTTCTTGCAGTCCAAGGGACTCTCAAGAGTCTTCTCCAGCACCATAGTTCAAAAGAATCTATTCTTCGGCGCTCGGCCTTCCTTATAGTCCAACTCTCGCAGCCATACATGACTACTGGGAATACCATTGCTTGGACCATGCGTATTTTTGTTGGCAGGGTGATGTCTCTACTTTTTATCATGCTGTTTAGGTTCGCCATCGCTTTCCTCCCAAGGAGCAGGCGTCTTTTAATTTCATGGCTGCAGTCACAGTCTGCGGTGATCTGGGATCCCAGGAACGTGAAGTCTGTCACCACTTCCACGACTTCCCCTTCTATTTGCCAAGGAGTGATGGGGCCGGATGCCATGATCTTAGTTTTTTTGATGTTGAGCTTCAAGCCCACTTTTGCGCTCTCCTCTTTTACCCTGAGCAAGAGGCTCTTTAGGTCCTCTTCACTTTCTGCCATTAGAGTGGTATCGTCTGCATATCTGAGGTTGTTGATCTTTTCCCCAGCAATCTTAATTCCCGCTTGTGATTCATCCAGGCCAGCATTTCGCATGATGTACTCTGCATATATATTAAATAAGCAAGGTGACAGTATACATCCTTGTCGTACTCCTTTTCCTATGCTGAACCAATCAGTTGTTCCATATCCGGTTCTAACTGTCGCTTCTTGGCCCTTATACAGGTTTCTCAAGAGACATGTGAGGTGGTCTGGTACTCCCATCTCTTTAAGGACCTGCCATAGTTTGTTGTGATCCACACAGTCAAAGGCTTTAGCATAGTCAATGAAGCAGAAGTAGATGTTTTTCTGGTACTCTCTTGCTTTCTCCATAATCCAGCGAATGTTGGCAATTTGATCTCTAGTTCCTCTACCTCTTCGAAACCCAGCTTGTACTTCTGGTAGTTCTCTATCCACGTACTGTTGAAGCCTAGCTTGTAGGATCTTGAGCATGACCTTGCTAGCGTGTGATATGAGTGCAATTGTGCGATAGTTTGAACATTCCTTGGCATTGCCCTTCTTTGGGATTGGAATGTATACTGACCTTTTCCAATCCTGTGGCCACTGTTGCGTTTTCCAAATTTGCTGGCAAATGGAGTGCAGCACTTTAACAGCATCATCTTCTAAGACTTTGAATAGCTCAGCTGGAATACCATCACCTCCACTAGCTTTGTTGTTAGTAATGCTTTCTAAGGCCCATTTAACTTCACATTCCAGGATGTCTGGCTCGAGGTCAGTGATTATACCGTCGTGGTTGTCAAGGACATCGAGGTCTTTCTTGTATAGTTCTTCTGTGTATTCTTGCCATCTTTTCCTAATCTCTTCTGCTTCTGTTAGGTCCCTACCGTTTTTGTCCTTTATCATGGCCAGCTTTGCATGGAACGCTCCCTTGATTTCTCCAACTTTCTTGAAGAGATCTCTAGTCCTTCCCATTCTATTGTTTTCTTCTATTACTTTGCACTGTTCATTCAGGAAGGCCTCCTTATCTCTCCTTGCTGTTCTCTGGAAATCTGCGTTCAGTTGGGTAAATCTTTCCTTTTCGCCTTTGCCTTTCGCTTTCCTTCTTTCCTCTGCTATTTGTAAAGCCTCATCAGAAAGCCACTTTGCTTTCTTACATTTCTTTTTCTTTGGGATGGTGGTGATTGCTGCCTCCTGTACGATGTCACGAACCTCTGTCCATAGTTCTTCAGGCACTCTATCTATCAAATCCAGACCCTTGAATCTATTCTTCACCTCTACTGTATATTCATCAGGGATGCGATCTAGGTCAAACCTGAATGGCCTCGTGGTTTTCCCAATTTTCTTCAGTTTAAGTCTGAATTTTGCAATGAGTAGCTCATGATCTGAACCACAGTCAGCTCCAGGTCTTGTTTTTACTGACTGGATAGAGCTTCTCCATCTTTGACTGCAAATTATATAGTCAATCTGATTTCGGTGTTGCCCATCTGGTGATGTCCATGTGTAGAGTCGCCTCTTAGGTTGTTGGAAAAGGGTGTTCGCTATGACCAGTGTGTTCTCTTTAAGTTCACTGATTCCTAAGAAATCGATGTTCAGTCTTGCCATCTCATTTTTGACCACGTCAAGCTTACCTTGAGTCATAGATCTTACATTCCATGTTCCTATGCAGTATTGTTCTTTGCAACATCGGACTTTCCTAAGGTGTACACATGTTAAAACATATTATGATTAAAAGAGTCTAAATATCAGACTTATAAAAACTTTTCAAATACAAATAAACTTGACGGGTAAACAATTTCAAATTTAAGGACCAAACGCGTTTCGGCCCCTTTGGGCCTTCCTCAGTGGTCACTATTTTCTATATTGTACTGACACACATCCAAATACATGTATAAAAGGTTTTAAATATACATATATATGTAACCAGATGTTGTTTCCTTGTATGTTTATAATTATGTTATTGGTATATATGTTGGGTCATAGATATAGCCATGCCAGTTCTTCAAATTATTATAGTATCAGAGATTTCAATGGTCTGGAGGTGTGTCACCTCCATCAAAGTAAAAGATCTTTCTTTTAATCATAATATGTTTTAACATGTCTACACCTTAATAACATTTGTACTTTTATAACATACAGTGTTAGCTTAGCCCTTTTGGTTCGCAGTTATATCTTGGGTTGAGTCCCCCCCCCCTTTTTCGGTTTTTATAAATGAAGTAAGCAAGCAAATAAATAAATAAAAATTATGTCAATTTCTCCTTGTGTGCTAATGTGTTGCCCCTCCAGGGCCACCAGTTGGCCACTGTGTGAAACTGGATGCTGTTCCAGGTGGACCGCTGGCCTGACCCAGCTAGGGCTGCCAGTCCCCAGGTGGGGGTGGGGTTTCCCCCGATTTTTAGGGCTCCCCCTCGACACTGGCCAGTGGCTGGCGGGGGGAGCCCCCCCAAAAAAAGAGTTTGCCTGTTGCAGGGAAGCCCCGCATGAAAAGAGTTTGCCTGTTGCAGGGCAGGCCCGTGTGGCCCTCGCTTTTCACCCCGACTGTTTAAAGGGAAGGTTCCTGCTAAATACTGGGTTCCGTGGATGGTCCGACCCCAAGCCTAGTGATCAGCTGTCCTTTATTAGTGATTCAGCAAGACCCAAAAGCCAGGGCAACTGCTCTGTTTAAATAGCACGCAACTCCATCCACTTCCCCAAACAACTACCAACGATAGGACATTGTCAGAACCAGGGGTTGTTTGGGGATCACCGCTCCGGCAGCCCAGGAGCAGGCACAAATGGCGGTGGTGGCAAGCCCCGCCCCCCAGCTCCCTGCCCCCAAGCTCGTCTCTAGAGAAGACTCCAGAGAGAAGGGGTTTAAAATTTAAATCCCTTCTCTCTTCACTCCCCCCCCCAGCCCACCCTGGCAGGCCGGCTGGGGAAGCAAAAGGGGGGGGCATCTTCAAAAGACTCCCCTTCCCCAGCTGGCCTGCCAAGGCAGGTGGGGGGGGAGCGAAGGGGTTTAAAGCCCTTATCTCTGGAGTCGCGCCACCGATCTTTCCATTGTATTCTATGGCCCCATAGAATATAATAGAAAGTTCGCACTGCCGCTGCGGTGCGACTGTAGAGAGAAGGGGTTTAAACTTTAAACCCCTTCTCTCTTCATTCCCCCACCCCAGCCTGCCTTGGCAGGCTGGCTGGGGAAGGGAAGGGGAGGCTTTTGAAGATGCCTCCCCCCTTTTGCTTCCCCTTCTGACATAACTTCCGGTGATGTCGGGGCGGGCAGGCGTGGCATATGCTAATGAGCTATTATGCTAATAGCTTATTAGGTATGCTAATGAGCTCCTGCAGCTCTTTTTCTATGAAATGACCCCTGGTCAGAACCATTAATTCCTCATTGGCCACCTCCAGAGTCCTGGTGGGCTTTATTATTCTAGAGCCAGTCTCTGGTAGAAACAGTCCTGGAATGTTCCAGTCCCAATACATAACAGTTCCCTTTAAATTGTTGGGAAAACATGACGGGGGGTGGTACATAAGCTACACCCGGGATGTGATGACAGCACTCTGCATGATGTCATCGCATCAGGGACGGCCACCCCCCCTCCTGGAACACCCCCCAAATCCCCCCATTGAGGACAATATTCGACCCTGCAGCCCTAGACCCCACAGGGCTGCTCTCCTGCTCTCTTGAGGGCTGAGGAACACACAGCGCACAATGCTGAAGAAGACTCAAAGCGAAGCGTCAGGAGTCGATGCCCAGCCCTGACTGGACCCTGCCTTGGCTGCCTGAGCAGAGGATACACAAGGAGAGGCTGACTCACCCATGGGAGAGAAGCTGGGAGGTGGTCGGGAGCCAGGCAGGGGCGGTGGGGAGGAGCGTGGTCAGAAGGCAAGACCAAGCCCAGACTTGGGGAAGGCCAGGATGGGAGAAGGCAGGAGGCAGCCCGGCCCAGCCTGGGGAAAGAGCAGGGTAGGGAGGCAGCCACAGGCAGAAGAGGTGGGGAAGGCTTCTTTGGTGTAAGTGCGCTACACTCCCCACTCCTCCACTTGTGGATTCCCCACTCCTCCACCTGCAGCTGCTGGATGACCTTGGGCAAGCCATAGTTCTGTCAGAGCTGTTCTCTCAAGGACAGTTCTTTCAAGAGCTCTCTCAGCCCCACCTACCTCACAGGGTGTCTGTTGTGGGGAGGGGAAGGGAAAGGAGTTTGTAAGCCGCTCTGAGACTCCGAGTGAAGGGCGGGGTATAAATCCAATCTTTTCCTCCTCCTCTTCTTCTCCTCCTTCTTCCCTTTCCTTATATAGCCTCCCAGGTGGAAGAGGATTGGATCCAGGCCTGGTGGGGGTGGGGCCAGGGAATCCCGTGAAAGGGTTGGCGCCATGACTGGCCAGGGAGGAAGGAAAGAACTGAGCTCCCAGAAGGTGAGAGAGAAGTCCAGAGTGAGCCAGGCCAGGGAAGGAAGAGGACCAGGGGACCTCTCCTTCCCAATTCTGAGGCCAGAGTATGTGCCTCCTCCTCCTCCTCACCCCCTCCCTTTTGTCTAGGGAAACAATGGAGGGCAGGGAGTATGCCCCGGAGAGAAGGGAGTCTCACACAAAGGTTTATCCATCTTTTCCCATTTTGCTGGATCCATCTGACCCTACTTCTTGGGCAAAAGCTATTGATATGTATTTATTTAGGCCACTTCTAGCTTGGCTTCCTCCAACAAAGGATCCAGAGCAACACTGCCCTTCCCCCCCCCTCCTGTGCAGAGTTCAGTCACTCTAATAATTACAGCACATTCTATAAAGACAACCCCCCCTCGAGTTTATTATTTTCTAAGTCCCTCCTATCAAATAAGAATCCAGCTGTAATTGTAGCATTTCCAAGTTTTCCTAACTATCATTTCAACTGGGCTGCTTGTTACTGTCCAAATCCTTGTTTGGATAATTGGGCCTTTGTTCCAAAGTGTACCGAAAGAGAGAGAGAGACAGAGAGAGGGAGGGACCCCCGAAACCCCCCCCCCAATTGTTCACCCACATGCCAGCATTAGCTGTTAGGCATGTCATGTGAGTTTGCAGTAGCAAAAAACTGGTGTACAAGAGAAGGATTATTTTCCTAGTATTACTGTTACGGTAACATATAATCAGCCCCCCCTCCCCCCGCCCCAACAACTTTACAATTCACAAGTCTTCTTTCCAAGTTCAAGCAAAGTTTAAAGGGGAAAAGGTCACAGGGTTTCATAGCAGGCTGTTGAAAAGGAGATAGAAAATTAAAAAGGGGTCCAGGGTGGTCTAGCGGTTGCATCTAAACCAAGGGCTGTGAAACAAATTTGGTATTTCTCCCCCCCCCTTCCACAATTTTTAAAGCATGTGATACCTTCCTTTCTCTTTGGAGGACAGCTAAACGCTTCTTTAAAGTAAATAGTTAAAATGGTTAAATCAGGAAAGACCGAGATACAGTCTTCAACAGCGTTTCCCATCTTCCATGGGGCTTAGAGAGTTCGAAAAGCAAATTTCAAAAGCTTTTCCATTGATTCTTCATTTGCTAAAAATGTTACAGTGAGACTTTTCAGGAAACATCACAAGGGCTGCATTCGGAAGTGGGGAGGGGCTGTGGCTCAGTGGCAGAGCATCTGCTTTGCACGCAGGGGGTCCCAAGTTCAATCCTCAGTCCAGTTAAAAGTAGGGGATGTGAAAGACCTCTGCCTGAGACCCTGGAGAGCTGCTGCCAGCCAGAGTAGACAAGACTGGCTTTGATGAACCACTGGACTGATTCACTGTAAGGCAGCTGCTGCTGTGGTCACACACATTAAATAATCTACTTTCAGACTGGATTTCTTCTGTGTGAACTGGCAAAATTCAGTTGGAAAGTGCATTGAAAGAGGATTGAAAGTGGATTATTTAGTGTGTGGTCCTTTCCATAATTGCCTGCCACTCCGGATTTTCTCAGTGTCCAAGGGCGATTATGCATTGGCTCTTCCCTCCATTGTTATACCAAACCCACGTTGGAACAGAAATTCCACTCTGCATTGCATGCTGCTTTCACTTTCTTTATCGGGTTTTATGGTACCTTCTGCATAGATTTATGGCCACTCAGGGGTGACTTTGCAGTCAGTACAGCATTGCCCCAGGATATCTGAATGCAGTTTTGAGCTGTACCTTTTCTGTTCCAATGTGGGGTTGGTAAAACAACGGAGGGAAAAGCCAATGCAGAATCAGCCTGTGTGACCGCAGCCGGCATGTGTTCATATGTTCAAGTTGCATTTAAGGAAACAGTAACAAACCCAGCTTGTTGCTAATCTCATGCCCTTTACTCCTCCAACCCCCATTCTCACACCAAGAGTCAGTTAAACACTAGCTCTGGTTACTCATGTGGGAATGCAGACGCTTGGGTTAACCAGAGTTAGTTCCTGCTTCCACTCACCAGAAACCTTTCCCAGTAAGTGGGGACAAAACTCAGCCTGGTCCATCCAGACCTTCAGGCACGCATCACAGTCAGCTAGATTGATTGTTTCTTGAATATTTTTTCTTCTGCAGTTGTGTGTGGGATCTGAATGCAGCCGTGGATTTTATCACAGCGGCAGCCATCTTGTTTCAACACCGACTTGAACAACAGGCTGCTTGACAGCTTTGGCCTTGATTTTCTAGCATTTATTTGAACATTTTTATGGCAACTCACAACAATAAAAATCCAGTAAAACCCTAGAAAACCAATGTTAAAGCTATAATGGCCAAGAATATAATCAAAACAGTAGCAGCAAAACCAAAGCAGGAGTGTGTGTGTGTGTGTGTGTGCATGGGGGGGGGGGGACTCTGTTACCTCTTACCAAAAGTGTAGGAAACACTTTTATCACTTATATTTTATTTATTTATTTATATCCAAACAATCTTTGTTTTATTAAATGTTTAGCTCCAGAGAAACCTTCTTAGATATTCCTCTGAGAACCCAAGTTTGGCCACTGCATTAGAGATGTGAAGGCCCAGAAAAATTCGGAAAAAGCCCGTTTTTTCCCTGAATTTGAAAAATTGAAAAAAGAAAAGAAAAAAAATGATTATGGAATATTCTGTTTTAACACGATGAATAAAATATTTTAAGACAAGGTGTTCAAATATTTTTCAAATCATTTCTAAAAAATATGTATGGTATCAGATTGATCTAATTTCTGTGCACTGAGGACAAGCACGTCCTAGGTTACAAACTGAACTCTCCAATGCAAGAAGAAGATGCATTTCTTCCTTTAGGAGGTGCTATTGTCACAAGGAAAAAAAAAGGTTTCAGCTTTGTTTTTGCATGTGGGTGGGTATTCTGTTTGTAATAATTGTTTGGATACACTATATTTTAATATGCTAGTTGTGATAATTTCATGCCAAGTAAAAATGTCCATAGTCATATTTTATGTTCCTAAAGTAACAGAATGACTTTCAATCTGGAAAAGAAAAAAGAAGTGCATTTTTTCAATTTTTCTGAAAATTTCCATCCCCCCCCCAAAAAAACCCAGTTTTTTTCCCGAGCTTTAAAATTTCCAGAAATTTTACATCTCTACACTGCATACAGTATATGACTTTGCTATGGGTTAGCTGATATCTCATCATAAACCAAGGTTAAGAAATCCAGAGGCGGACAAGAGAGAATTTTCAATCACAGATTAATAGCAACTTTGTGGAGTTGCTACTGGGAGCAAAGACAACTTGGATCTAACCATAACTGATGCTGTTGAATTAAGAACTGCTAACAGCATGCAAACAAATTAATTTTGAATAACGTCTAGTGGCTATAAATGTTCCAGCCCCCCAAATTGGAGCTCCATACAACAACTAAGGAAGTACTTTTGTTCTACAAATTTCCAGTATTGGGGGCACCAAAAATCATCCTCTTGTTCGATAAAATCTGTGGATACTGAACAAGGCCTTTTCAAGATTCCACGTGGCATATTCAAGATGTGCTGACAGAGAGCTGGAATTATGTCACACTATCCTCAGATACATTCAGGTGGGTAGCCCTGTTGGTCTGAAGCAACAAAACAAAGTCCGAGTCCAATGGTACCTTTAAGACCAACAAAGTTTAATTCTGGGCATAAGCTTTTGTGTGCATATACAATTCTTCAGATACATCTGAAGGTGCCACAGGACTCAAACTTTATTCTATTCTTAGATACTTAGAAGAAGTCACCTACATTAGTGGATTCTTATCCATTATTCACTTATGGTGATGTGTCCTTCTACTGAAAACCGTGATCTTTGTTTTATCAGGGTTTACATTTAGTAAATTTTAGCAACCCTCTGAGGCCAACTTGTGTATGGGATACAAGCAGGGTATGCAATGTTCCCTCTAAGGTGAGTTTTGTTGTTGTTCAGTCGCACAGTCAAGCAACTCTTCGCAACCCTATGGACCAGATCACGCCAGGCCTTCCTGTCTTCCACTGTCCTCTGAAGTTTGCTCAATTTCATGTTCGTTGCATCTATGACACTGTCTAACCATCTCATCCTTTGCCATACCCGTCTTCTTTGACCTTCAATCTTTCCCAGCATCAGGGTCTTCTCCAGTGAGTGCTCCCTTCTCATTTGGTGGCCAAAGTATTTGAGCTTCAGTTTCATTATCTGGCCTTCCAGGGAACAGTCCGTGTTGATTTCCTTTAGGATTGACTGATTTGATCTTCTTGCAGTCCAAGGGACTCTCAAGAGTCTTCTCCAGCACCATAGTTCAAAAGGTGAGTTAGTGTGAGCTAGTTCACAGTTTTTTTTAGCCTCCGGCTCACACATTTTTGCCTTAGGAAGGATGGCTCCAGAGCAAACTAATTTATGCAGTAGCCAAATCGCTCGCTCACAACTAAAATGCCACTAGCTCACAAAGTAGAAGTTTCACTCACAAGACTCCACAACTTAGAGGGAGCATTGATCATCAGCAGGGGTCATTCTTTCAGGAGCGCACAGGAGCGGAGCTCCGGCAGTAAAGAGCCCAGGGGGCGGGCACATGCAACAAGCCCCACCCCTGCTCTCAGCAGCCCTCAGTCAGAGCAAGAAGCAGCCAGGTAAATCGCAGGGGGTGTGGCATATGCAAATAGGTTATGCTAATGAGTGATGCTAATGAGCTCCTGAACCTTTTTTCTACAAAATGACCCCTGATCATCAGCATAAAGGAGTATAGGAATGGCCTTCCCACCAGCCTGACTGGGGAAAATTGTGCTCTGACAATGTCATTTATATGTATATTGAAAGCAATGGGGCCAGGATACAACCAATGTTCCCTCTAAGCTGTGGAGGCTTGTGAGCAAAAATTCTACTTTGTGAGCTACTGGCATAAAAGCTGTGAGCGAGCAATTTGGCTACTACATAAATTAGTTTGCTCTGGGGCCCTCCTTCCTGAACGAAGACAAAAATGTGTGAGCCGGAGGCTGAAAAACTGTGAGCTAGCTCACACTAACTCAGCTTAGAGGGAACACTGGATACAACCCTGGCATACTCCTTTTGAAGCTACAACTGAGCTGGACGACTAGCTGTGAATACCCGACCGGGAGCTGGCAACCCTCCCCAGCATGTTTCCACAGCAAAGTGGGGATCTGAGCCTGGGTTTCTCGAGTCCTACTGTGAAAGCCTCACGCATGGGGGAAAGCCTAGCAGGAGCTGAAGTTGCACTGGCTTTTCCAGATCTTCACGCTGGTTACTTGATGGAAATGCAGCTTTACTCATCTGCCAGGGCAACTCTACCTGCAGCCCACGTCACCCAGCTCGGTTCAATCACCACCAAACTAAACTAGAAGGACTGACAGTGCTTTTACTGACCTGACAGTCAAGCTGTCAGCTGTGAGCCAAGCAGTCCCCAGAGCCTGGGGAGGGTGGGGGGAGAGCGTAGTGGGGAGGGGAGGCCACAGAGTCTATCCTCCAGAGCAGCCATTTCCTCCAGAAGAACTGATCTCTATTGTTTGGGCATCAGCTGTAATCCTGGGAGACCGCCACGGCCCACCTGGAAGTTGGCAACCCCAGGCGCCGGAGAGGCAGCTCCCCCAGTTTTGACTGGCGGCCATAATGTCCAATCCATACCCAGGAGCCTAAATGTTACTTTCCAAGCGGCTCCTTCTCACACTGTTTGTAGGGTACCATGTTTCCTTCCTAAGTGCTCAGGGTTTAGAAATGATGGTTTAATTCACCCTTTCCTAAGCCCCTCTTTCTTCTCCCCACCCCTTCCAAAACTCTTCTCCTGCCATGTTTAGTATTGTGGGATGTTATTTAGGGGTTAAAAGATGAGTGGTGGGATCTTGCAAGGCTAAAGACAAATTATCACAAAGCAGTCTGAATGTCTGAAAGATAGGTCCATGAAAATATTACAGTAATTCTACCCTGACTTTTAAAAGAAAAACCAGATATAAGTATTTTCAACAATAAACAAGCAACATCCCTCTCCTTTCACCATAAGGCTTGCAGGCTGAAGTAAACAGCTAACTGTAATCTGGGTGTAAAATTCTGTAATCTGAGTAAGATTCTGAGTAGATCTGGTTAGGATTGGTAAATTCCTAAGTCTTGACAGAAGGCTACAGAGTCGCTAATGGACATTAAAGCTGTAAATTTTCTTCTGCAAAACTCATTAGCCATTTAAAAAAACTGGTACAGGTATTTTTTTTATAAACCCCCTGCAAAACATATTTAAAAAATCAGTATCCAATTTCTGTACCGGGATGCAAAAGTGTGAAGATATCCAAAGGATACTGGAACTGAACTTGTATATTTGAACCTCCTGAACTCAACATGCCCTCTGCAAATGACTTTACCACCAGTGTTCACAAAACTTTAACATACTGTACTGGAAGCAGGGAAGGGGGAAAATACTGAAATGGCCATGAATGTAACCATACGACTTGCAGCAGAATTGGGCTTCTGCGAACAGGAAATGCCAATCGCGATTCAAGAAAATAATAATAAAAGGGAAAGAATCTCTTGAACACACATTTACACTTGCAAACACTGGGAAATCCGTGCATTCGCTAGGATTGTTTTTCTCAGGGCAGCACAAGCAGTGGAGCAGTGTCAGATTATCTGAATAGCCCAGAGCAGCGTGAGCTCGGAAGCTAAGCAGGGTCAGGCCTGGTTAGTAACTTGGATGGGAGACCACCATGGACGACCAGGGTTGCTGCGCAGAAGCAGGCAAGGGCAGAACCACCTCTGAATGAATGTCTCTTGCCTTGGAAACCCCAAGAGGGGCTGGGTTGCCACAAATCCGTTGTGACTCGATGGTGCTTAATTATTATTATATGCAGAAGGTCCCAGGTTCAGTTCGTGGCATCTGCAACTAAAAGGATCCGGTAGGTGATGTCAAAGACGAAGACCTTGGAGAGCCACTGCCAGCCAAAGGTGGCAGGACCAGGCCTGTAGCCAGGATTTTTCAAGTCAGGGGGCATTTAAGTTTCTTAGGGGGCACTGGCTAATCGAATTAAAGGAATACCCGGCTCCTTCCCTGCACCTGCCACTGCTCGGGGGCCCTGGGCTGGATGGGAAGTCAGGGGGCCTTGCCAGTAAGTCAGAGGGCCTAGCCCCGAGATGCCCCACTGTAGCTACGGGCCTGGGCAGGACTGACTTTGTTAGGCAGAGTGTGAGACAGCTTTCTGTTTCATGTATTTTTATCCAGCCTAAGGAGCTCAGACTGGCAGTGGCTCTTGGGGAGAGAAAAACCTTTCTCAACACTGGAGATTCTTTAACCAGAGACGTCGAGGAATGAACTGGGGTATTTTGGCCATGCAAAGAAGGGGCTCAGTCAGACAGCCCCTGAAGAAACCCTGTATGATGATGCTCCGAGCTCTTTCAGGGCTAAAAAATATCATACAGGCAAAAAGGTATCGTGCTTGTGCCTCTCACAACGAGGACTGCTGCCTGAGACGGCCCCCCTCCATTATGATGGCAGGCTTCCCAAGTACTTACCGTGATTCGGTGGGGGACACAGACGTCTTCGCAGGATCATTCCTGCGGGGACAACAGACGCGCCGCACCACGCTGTCGCCAGGAAGTGACGCTGGGCGACGCTCTGGCAATGGGACTGGAAACGCGATGGTACCATCGCGTTTCCAACCTCATCGCCAGAGCGCCGCCCGGTGTCACTTCTTGGCGACGGCATGGTGCTTTACAGGGAGGAATGGTCTGGGCGGGGAGCATGTTTCCCCCGCCGGATCACGGTAAGTACTTGGGAACCCTAACTTATGGTGATCCCGTAGAGTTTTCAAGGCAAGAGACGTTCAGCGGTGGTTTGCCATTGTCTACCTCAGCACTGTGACCGGGGACTTCCTTGGTGGTCTCCCATCCAAATACTGGCTAGGCTTGACCCTGCTTGGCTTTTGAGATCTGAAGTCAGGGCCCGTTAACTCTGCAATGCTTTATAAGCTGGACTGTTTTGCTCACAACTGGTGTGTGTTCTTTTAGTTAAGTTATACTGGGCAATCATCCTGTGTTAGAAACACCAGTCTACAGTGTACAAAATGGCAGGCTCAACTTCTTCTTCTTCAAAATGGCAGGCTCAACTCCTACTCCTACTCCTCTTCCGTCAGGTCACAGCTGACCTATGGAAACCCCCATAGGGCAGGGGTGTCAAGCATAAGGCCCAGGGGCCAGAATTGGCCCATCCAGGGCGCTTATGTAGCCCGTGAGGACTGATGCAAGGGAGGGAGTGCTGGGGGGAGTGGGGGCTTCACTCCACTGGGGCTTCAGCACGGCAGAACAACCTCATCTGCAGCAGTCAAGCATCGTGGGAGCATCTGCCCATGCTAGCTGCACTACTGCCTCTCCAGTCCACCTATGTGGGTTTTGCTTTGCACCCCCCCTCCCAGCCCAGGAGGCCTTGCAGTGAGGATACACCAACTTGGAGCGTACAAGCTGCTGTCCTTTATACAGTTTCTATCTCTGGTACCTGGTGTTATGTTTTATGGCGCACATGGCCTGGCCCGACAAAGTGACATTTATGTCAGATCTGGTCCTCATAACAAAAGAGTTTGACACCTCTGCCGTATAGTTTCCAAGGCAAGAGACATTCAGAGGTGGTTTGGTGCTGCCTGCCTCTGCGTAGCCGACCCAGACTTCCTCGGTGGTCTCCCATCCAAATACTGATGAGGGCAGACACTGCTTAGCTTCCCAGATCTGACAAGATCAGGCTAGCCCTGAGCGGTGTCAAATTTACCAGCAGGCGCTTTAGAGACAAGATGTGCTTAAGGATTTAGAGTCCAGAGACCCATGGAAGGGGGCTGGAACTTGAACAGCAACTCTCATTTTGTAAGGAAGCATCCCACGAATCTCAAAGAGGCATAAATCCAAGAGCCCTGAGAGGGACAGCAGAGAGCAGGCAGGATCTGGCTCCAGTGGAAGATCCCCTCCTTCTAATTGTCATCAACGGAGACATTGGAGGGAGGCCAGGAAACATCTGGGCAGCCCGTTGTCCTGCCCGAACTGCGCGCAGCAGAGAATTCCTTTCCTGAGAAACATTATTTTTAACAGAGCCGTAATTGTCTTATGAATTAGATTTTGATTCCTGTGAACTGTCCTGGGAGTCAATTTTTTGGTCGATACAGCAGGAGAAAAAAATTAATAAAATCTAGGGACACATCTACCCCCCCCCCAAAAAAAAAACCACCAAAAAAGAGGGACCAACCATTTACCATGCACAGTGAGCAGAAAATGTGGACCATCCTTGGCAAATAGGGGCTGTTGGAGCCTACCCTTGGAGACAGGTCAGGACCTTTAACACCATATTATAGATGGGAAACTGGAGGCTGAAGTGTAGTAGGCTTGCCTGGGGCGAGCTGGTGGCCAAGGTCGCATTTGAAGCTGGGACATGCTCCTAGCTTACACCAGCATGTCTTTGAGGAAACCCTTGCAGGAGAAAAACTAAGTTTTGCACAGTTCTGGGCCCATTCACCAGCTCTTGACCTCCTTGGTATGATCAGCAAATGCTGCTTCAGCAAGGGCACCCATGGTGCATGACCCACATTTTGCAAAAGGTGAGACGTCAAAACATAAGCTCCAAATTTATTGCACCCCGAAAATTTATGCCTTCTAAAGTATGCCTTAGATTAATGGGCCAATGTACCGTAAAGCTACTTTAAGGGGCATATTTCAAATCAAACAGGACAGCCCTTGATCTCCCCTCATTTTAAATTATACGCAAAGCTTTCAGAGTTACCTAATTTCTGACTAAAGGCCCGTGTCACAGGCAGGTGATGACATGTAATGCCCGAACGACACGGAATGTGATGTCTCCAGAGTTTGCTGCCATTTTTGGCTGTGCTAAAATCTGACCTACCCAACTGGACTTTGTATCTTGTTTCTCCATCTTCTATAATTGCATAATCTATGCAGTTTTGGGGTGTTTGAAACTGTTTTTGTTCTCTCAGTTTCCTGCTCTAAGGGCTTGCCTCCACATCGAAGCTGGTCATATCAATGCTGCATCAGAAGGATCAGGCCTGCAACACTTTTATCCCTGAGGGGCTCCTTTGGGTCCTGTTTATAGGGTCAGCGATCTCGGGATAGGCTTAGACCACTGATCTCTTTACACATTTGCAGGGGCAAATCAGTGTCTGATGTGAGACTGAAAATGGGCTTGGTTTGGAGACCTCTTGTCCCCCATGTGACTTCCCAGAGGAGAATGTAAGTTATGTGGGTCAGGTATCTATATAGTTAATTCCCAACATGCCCCCTCTGTGCGGATATCTAAATCAGCACATCAGGGGCACTTGTGGGGCAGGGAGGTTTTTCTCAGGTTTTCCCCATATGTGCAGAAAAATCTGAAAACTTGGAAAAAATATGCGGGGGATATTTAAATCCCCCCCAAAGTAAAAGAGCTTTCCCTGTGCAGGCGCAGGGAACGCTGCCACCCGGGGAGGGAGAGGGGGAGGGGTGGGAGAAGGCTTGGCGGGCCAGTGGCTGTAAGCCGCTCAGCCCTCGCTGCGGGGGGGGGGAGTTTTGGGGGGGAGAAGGCTTGGAGAGGCGTGGGCCTCGCTGAGGGTTCTGGGAGAGGGCAAGGGAGAAGGCTCACCTGCGGCTGCTTCCTTCTCCCATGGAGCTTCTCCTCCCCCCACCCACGCGAGTATAGCGGGTCCCCCTTCTTGTTGATTCTCTATTCCCAATTGCCATCAGAACCACTGGTCAGAGAAGGAAATTCCATGCAGTTCAATCCAGGCGACAGCTCCACCACCCAGAATCCTTCTGGTCCTGGGAATCAGGTGATGCCTGATAGCCAATCCTATGCCACTGAGGTGAGAGAAAACTCTCTGATCCATTGCACTCCCTTAGCCCAGGCGAGTCCCCCAGGTTCCCTCTCTTGACCACCTGTTCTCTCCAGGTACTTGCCAGTACCAGCTTTTGCTCCTGGTAAAATGCAACAAAATATGAAACCACAGTCTGCTGTTTTTTAACAAATCTAATTCCAAGACCCTTTTGGGATACTGCAGCAGCCATAAAGCAGCAGCGGAGTGGCGTGTAATGGCGGCAGTAGTCGAGGTGGTGAGCGGAAGAAAAAAGGAGATGCGACATCTAGCGGTGAACCAGTGGCGAAGGCGGAGCCCAGAAGGTGTGAGGACGCTTGGCGCACGCGCGGCGGAGCCTGAGGGACAGAGCCAGTGCCGCGCCGATGCGATCAGCATGACAAATGGGCCCGCCGACTCCAAAAGATTTCCCGAGGAGCCTGAAGAGAGTGGAGGGAAGATGCCGACCCGAAGCCGAGAAGCCGAGCTGAAGACACATCAACTGAATCCCACCAGGTGCCATTAGGTAGTCCCGCCCCTAATACGATATATATATGTGCCCATAGATAGGGATAATACAAACTATGTAAGCCGCTCAGAGACCCGTGGGAGGGGTTCGAGTGGGGTAGAAGTTGAAGGTAAATAAATAAATAAAATCAGAACTATCAGAGTCAAATGGGAGTGAATCGTTAGCACATCAGAAGAACGTCGGGTCGTAATGTTCCACATTTAGGATAGAAAGGAAATCATTATGTCGGTAATAAGATGCTCCTTAAACCTTTCAGCATCTTAAGCTCCCCCGGCTTTTTATATTGTCATTTCTAAAGCCGACGATCTTAAGAATAAGGGGAAACGTGGCCTTTAAAGTGAAGCATTACATTGCACTGAGAGAAAGCGAAGGTTTTTTTTAAAAAAAGATGGAACAAGAAACTGAAAATAAACTGATTATACATGCATCAAGGATACCAGTTGCTAAGCGTTTTTGGATTGGAGGGATAAGATGCTCTCTCTTTGCTTATTACTGCCTTCTTGATCCAAAGAGATTTAAGCAACTGGTTCCAATTAGATGTTTTTAAGCTAGTCAAACAACATCCATAAAGACATATTTATAGAACAACTTAAAACTGTGGTGGTGGGGATTAAAACGAGGAGGCTGATGATTCCTCAGGCTCCCCCCCTCCACCTTGTCATGTCATTTACTGACCATTAACAGAGCGGGGGGGGGGGAAGAGGAATAAGTTGGCCATTGTGAGACTGGAGCCGTCACAGAGAAACCAGTTGCAGCAGCTGGGAAAATGAGACGTGGATGGATCTTGTCTGGTCAGTCGAAGGGCAACACACAAGAGCTTAAGGGTAGCCCTTCCCCCGCAGCGCTGCTTTCAGGATTCCGGGGATCCCTTGAGCAGCCGCGTTCTCAGGATACCCTCTGACCTTAGAAATGGGGGGCAAACAACGTGAGGATTTCTCCACCCCACCTCTGCCGGTCTTGGGTGCAAACCTGGAGTGGCAACGCTGTTGGGGAGGCAAGCCCTTCGGGGTCAGATCTGGCCCCGTAACAAATGAGTTCGACACCTCTGCTCTACTGTACAATGACAGTGATCTTTCACGGGTACTGGGGGGGGGCAAACCTTTTCTTGCACATAGGTAGCCCCCCCAGTCTCAATCAAGTCCTCACACACAATAATACAACAACTAACTTGAACATGGACACTGGTACCCCAGCTTGCAATAAACCCACATGCTTTGCTGCCACATACATCCAGACAACACAATCACTGGACCTCACAACATCAACTACACCGTCAGAGGCTCCTTCACTTGCTCATCTTCTAACATTGCATCTGCCATTAAATGCCAGCAACGCCCTTCCATTCTCTACTTAGGGCAAACAGGTCAAACCCAAAGGATAAATGGACACAAATCTGACGTCAAGAATCACAAGACTGCTCATCCTCTACCTAAACGTGTGGACTGGTAATGTCCATTTCACTGTATCTGAGGAAGAGTGCATGCACATGAAAGCTGATGCCTTGAATAAAACTTTGATGGTCTTAAAGGTGCCAATGGACTCAGACATTGTTCTGCTGCTTCAAACCAACACGGCTAACCTACCGGAATAAAAGGTAATGCTCAGTGCTATCAGGTGTGCTGACCAATGCTTCCTGTAAGCTGTGGAGTCTTGTGAGCAAAAATTCTACTTTGTGAGCTCCTGGCATTAAAGTTGTGAGCGAACAGTTTGGCTCCTGCATCAATTAGTTTGCTGTGGAGCCATCCTTCCTGAGCTAAGACAAAAATGTGTGAGCCGGAGACTAAACAACTGTGAGCTAGCTCACACTAACTCAGCTTAGAGGGAAAACTGATGCTGACTGGAAGCAATCCTGCCACTGAGCCTGCGGAGCCCGTCAGAAGCGGCACGGGATAAACATTACATACAGTCAGCAACCCCATCCAAACCAGCATGAGGAAGAGGTGCTGGAACGCCTAATGAAACAGAGATGATCCTCATTTCCTCCAGACTCCCCGCATGCAGGAGGGCCATCTGCATTGGGGTGGCTCTGTGGCGCATGATTGCTCCTCTCCTCATTAATGTGTGATGAGCTTTTATAGAAAAGGGAAAAGGACTGACTGGGGTTCATCCAGCAGCCGCTTAATAGAATTTGACTGAAAATATGAAGCCGGGGGGGTGGGGTGGGGATAATCTACAGCATGTGACAGGGGATGTTTGTGGGCAGAGAGGGTTTCTTCTCCCTGCTGTGCCCTGATAAATATCTTGTTTGGGCTTCACCCTGTCCTGGACACCCAGGGTAGGCACGCTAAGCAAAACTAGCAGAACCGTCCCAAATGGTTCCTGCTAATAACCCATTTTGGCCTGTGAGATTTCACAAGTCACTGGTTTGTACATTTTCAAGTTTCTCTCTGTAGGCAAAGGGACTAGAAACTTACAAGCGGGGACCCGCAAGACACGTGCGGGAGCGGCTATCCCATTCCCCCCACTGCTTCTTCCCCTCTCCCCTACTTCTCTCAAACTCTTTCTCCTTCCTGCCACCCCTTTTCTCTCTCTCTCCCCCTCTCTCTCCCATCCATGTCTGTCACTTCCTTTCTGTCCCCACCCCATCACTCTTTCTGCCCCTGTCACTCTCCTGGCCTCCCACCCACTTCCCCACCCCCTCATAGCAGCAGTGGCAGCAGCCGCTCTCCAGAAATCCACAACGGATTGTCCAAATACAGAGATCAGTTCCTCTTAGGGTTGCCAGCTTCATGTTGGGAAATTCCTGGAAATTTGGGGGTGGAGCCGGGGGAGGTTAGGAAGTAGGCCTGGAGTCAGAATGGTGGTTCCTGATGGGTACAGGGAGGGCTGTGGGTCTACCAGCGATCAAAGAGAGCACAGAAGAAGCACAGAAAGTTGTGCTGGGTGCCAAATTTCATTTCCTCAGAATCTGGAACCCAACTGCTCTTCTCTCTGGAGTAGCAACCTGCCTCCACGCATTTGTTGTTCGACTGACGACACGCACAGTGATAATGCGATTGCACATCTTTATTCTCTAGGCATAACTCGGTTGTTCCGCCGTAGGTTGGATTCAAGGTGTGGTGGGGAAATGCTTTGGAGGGCTTTGGATGATCAAGCGTGACCGTGGCAGATTTTGCAGCTTAAATTATGGATCAAAGCCATGAAACCCTTTCTCCACCCGCAAGGAGGACCGGTGAGTCCTTCGAATGGCTTCCAAACACAGCCTGACCAGGGTTTGGTTTTTCCAGAGTGATTCCCCACCCCCCTGGTTTCAGAAGCTCAGCTGTGGCACTTTTTGCCAATGCTTCAGAGACAGACCTCATCTCTCGCTGGCATGGTTTTCAACTGATGGGGAGCTCCTGTTGTCTCAAGAAAGGGCACCTGGAGGAGGGAAAGGAGGCCACGGCAAGCTCCTTCCAGCAGAATGGAGCGGCTTCCCCTTTCTCCCCCCTCCCTCCCTTTCCATGGCAGCTATTTGCAACTCTCGGAGGAGCCGCAGAGTCTGCCCATTAAAACCCTGTTAAAACACTTCTGATGTTGTCAGCAGTGGAAGAGCCGAAAGAGCCGCGCCATCGCAGGGATGCTCTCTGCCCGAAGCGCTTCGGTGGCACTGTCAATACTATGAGCAAGGAGGTACCAGATGAGCAACAACCTAATTCCTGCATGAAAATTTCATAGCTTCCCCGAGCTGTGAAGAAACCAGAGATGTGGGCAAACGAGGCCGGCTGTCACGTCACCCACGTGGGAAAACGACCTTTGAGCTGGGATGCTTTTGTGTAAAAATCAATACCATTCCCATGTCGAAACCACGGATGGTCCAACTAAGGTGGAGACTTAGTCTTAGACCAACTTCAGAGGACGGCGGAAGACAGGAAGGCCTGGCGGGAGCTGGTCCATGGGGTCGTGAAGAGTCGGACTCGACTGTGCGACTGAACAACAACAACAAGACTTAGACTAGGAGCTGCAGTGGCTCAAGTGGTTAAGACGCTGAACTGCAGGCTGTGGAAGGTCGGTAGTTCAGCAGTTCGAGACCCGAGTGTGCCACATGACGGAGTGAGCTCCCGTCTCTAGTTCCAGCTCCTGCCAACCTAGCAGTTCAAAAGCAAGAAATTGCAAGTAGATAAATAGGTACCACTTCAGTGGGAAGGTAACAGCGTTCCGTGTGCCTTGGTGTTTAGTCATGCCGGCCACATGACCACGGAAACATCTTCGGACAGCGCTGGCTCTTCGGCTTGGAAACGGAGATGAGCACCGCAACCCTAGAGTCGGATTCGACTGGCTTTTGAGCAAGGGAACCTTTACCTTTACCTTTAAGACTTAGACTTGGTCCGTGCCGTGCGATGGAAGCACTTGTAGCAGCTCCTCCATGGGGACAGTCCATCAGGGCCTCTAGATCGTGAACCAAGAACCTTGTGCAGCAGGGATGCCATCGTCCATGTGGCACCTGGAGACCTCCCATAATCACACCTCATCTGCAGACTACAGAGATCAGTCCTCCTGGAGACAATGGCTGCTTCGGAGGGTAAAGTCTACAGACTTTTAGCCTGCTGGGGTCCCTCTCCTTCCCAAACCCCGCCCTCTCTACCGCCCAAATCTACAGGAATTTCCCAACCCACTGTATTTCCAGGTATGTGATTAGTACATCCCTCCCCCCACAAAGAAAGCCCCCAGTAGCTTCCACGCCATGAGAGCTCCACTCTGATTTTTTTGCTAGCCCTCCTTCATGACGGTAAAGCTTGTGGATGCTTTCACCAAATGAGTCTAAGAATGTCCCCCTTTAAAAAAGCAATTGATTGGGAGAATTTCTGGGTTTGAATGATGTGACATATAACATGGTGAACAGTCATTTTCAGTTTATGTCCTCTTGGAAAGCAAACTGTCCTCAGAGGGAAAAAAAAGAGGAATGGGGGTGGGTGGGGAAGCAAGAATTCGGTAAAAAGAGATGTCAGAAGAAAAAAATAATAATCAAGTGTCTGTTTTGCCATGGCCTGAACTGAGGAGACGTCAGGTGGGAGATCCAGCTTGTGGCCCAACAGCTCTGGCCAGCAGAGGGAATGTTAAATAAGCCAGTCACCAAGCCTCTTGAGAGCAATAGGCCAGAATGGGTCATGTGATACTTCATGACCCATCTGCAAAGTCTCTGAGCAAAAGGGAACTCTGCTGTTGTGTCCTCCGCGATAGATTTCCCTGCATCCCTTGCTTTGGCAGAACCTGCGTCTCACATGGGGTTGGGTTCTGGCAAGGGATGCCACCTTGTCCAGTTAGCTGGATTTTACCTGGATATCTGGGCATGCCAGCCCGTATGGCCCATTAACTGACCCACTTTCGTTCTTTTTTCCAAAAAGCAAGTCTCTAGGCCTTCAAGACAGAGAGACACAACACCAAATATTAACACAGGTTTCCTGCTTTATATATGCAGTGGAAACAACCCCCAGTTCTACCTTCCCTTTGTTCTAGTCAATGGGCCGTGACTGACAGGGCTTGCCGCAAGATACAGCAGCTTGAGGGATATCTGTTTCTGAGGCTCTCACTGGCATCTCCCTTATAAATAAGAGCTGAATGGTGGTGGCACTTCTCTAGAACATTCCACACGCTCCAAAATCAGTTCGCTCTCTGATCTGTCATTCAGAGGGTCTCCCTATCCACTGGCTGCTTTGCCTGAGTCCTGCCTCCAACATTCTAAACATTTTGCTGTTCCTCTCCCCCCCATAGCCAGTCAGAACACAGAGGTTATTTGCATATGCAGCCTCATTGGCCTCTGCCTCGGAACACAGAGGTCGTTTGCATATGCAATTTGATTGGCTTTTGCCTCTAACATTCTAAACAGTTTGAAGTTCTGAGGTAAAATGTGTCCAATCTCCAGGTGAGGGCTGGAGATCACTCAGAATTACAACTGCTTTCCAGATGGCAGAGATCAGTTCCCCTGGAGAAAATGGTGGGCTCTGTATCCTTATATGCTGCTGAGGTGGCCCCCGTATGACAACCAATGTGACGTAGCAGTCAGGGCTTCAGAGCACGGGAGAGGCTGCAGGTGTGTGGGGGGTAGAAAGCTGAAGAGTGAGGGGGAAATAAAGATAAGTTGATGATTGGCGGGAAGGAGATAGGGTTGCCAACTCCAGGTGGGAAACTCCTGGAGATGTGAGGGATGGAGCCTGGAGAGGGTGAGGTTTCAGGAGGCATGGGACCTCGGACAGGTACAAAGCCATAGACTCCACCCTCCAAACCAACTAGTCCCTTCTGGGGAACCATCGTTGCCAATCTCCAGGTGAGGGCTGGAGATCACTCAAAATTACAACTGTTCTTTAGGTAGCAGAGATCAGTTCCTCTGGAGAAAATGGTGGACTCAGTGTCATTATACCCTGCTGAGGTCGCCACATCAAATTGACACTGAGTGTCCAAGGCCGGGGCACCCGCCCAGAGCCTCTTTCTAGAGGTAATTGTATTTATTTCCACAACTGGCCATTTTCCTAGTCTAAAATGAAGCAGTTTAAAGGAAAAATATCTTGCACCCCACGGCGAAAGTGCCGTATTCCCAAACTCTTCCAAAAGCAATTTCCATGGAGCAAGCTGAACCCAAGTGGTCCGGGCACAAAGGGGTGGGTGGGCACACCCACCTGTCACCTCCTCCCAGGCTGTTGCTTCGGGTGAGCCAGGCAGGGCTCTGGTCACCTCTGACTCACCTGGCAGCAGAGCAGGGGGAGGTGGGGACAGGTGTGCTACACTCATCATTGCTGCTGCTGGCTGGGGCTACGCTGAGCAGCCCCTGTGGGAAGAAGGGGCTGTGCGTGGCAGAGCCTCTACTTGGCATGCCGAAGTGCTTCGGGTGAGCCAGGCAGGGCTCTGGTCACCTCTGACTCACCTGGCAGCAGAGCAGGGGGAGGTGGGGACAGGTGAGCAGCCTCTGTGGGAAGAAGGGGCTGTGGCTCAGTGGCAGAGCCTCTACTTGGCATGCCGAAGGTCCCAGGTTCAAGCCCTGGCTTCTCCAGTTCAAAGGACCAGGCAGGAGGTATTGTGAAAGACCCCTGCCTTGAGACCCCGGAGAGCCACTGCCAGTCTGCGTAGACAATATTGACTTTGATAGGCCAAGAGTATGATAAGGGAGCTTCCTGTGCCTATGCCCCTGGGACTCAGCTTGCTCCTGGCTCCCAGCAGTTCTCCACGTGATGGCCCACCACTCTGCCCCTACATGTGGCCCTCGCCCACACCACTAGGCTCCCCTCCACCGCTAGGCCCCACCCCTCAGCTCCCAGGCACCACCTCCAGCCTCCAAACCCTCTTCCTTCCCCTCCTCTGCACTGGTTTACTGGCATGGCGATGCCTCAAGTGAGGCCATCCAATCATCGCCTGACTTTCTCAGTGATGTTCCTCTTCAAGCCACAGTGCTGTACCCTTTTAAAAGAAAGGGGGAATGCCCGAAGGTGTGACACCCCTCCAGAAATGAATGCCAAGGACAATAAATTCCTATGTCCCACGAATCTTTTGTGGGCCTGCACAACAATAAATCACCTGCCCGATCCGCCAAGGAAGTCAACAGGCTGGCTCACTAAGTCTGCCGGTTCAGGGCCTGTCGCTCGAGAACTGCTCTGCGTGCAGACTTAACATTTTTTAGCCCAGTACCAGTGGGTGGAGCACAGCTTTAAAACTTGGCCAGAGAACTTGAGGACGCACTTCACCTGGAAGACCTCCCAGTCCACACATCGGACGGTGCCTGCATCACAGCAGGGCCTGTAAGCTAGTTGCCGGCTCTGGGCTGGGAAATACTGGGAGATTTGGGGGCGGGGCGGGTGGAGAACAGAGAGGGCAGGTCTTGGGGAGGGGGAGGGACCTCAGCAGTGCACCATGCCTCAGGAGCCCCCCCTCCAAAGCAGCCATTTTCTCCAGGGGAACGATCTCGGTTGTCTGGAGATCAACTGTAATAGCAGGAGATCCCCAGATGCTGTTAACCTGCTGTTAAATGGCGGCTGTGTCCCCTCCTGCAAACTGGAATGTCTCTCAGGTAGACGACTCCTGTTCCAAATCTGCTGTGCAAAACTAACACTTCTGCTGGCTGCTGCTGCCTGATCAGCAGAGCAGAGGCAGCTGATCAGGGTCATACACTGTGGCTTTCTTGAATGGCTGACTGTGCTATACCATGGGGCTGCAAGCGCAGACCAGCAGAACCACCAGATGACAGTCCCCTTGAGAACTCGGCCACTGGAATCATTCACCCCTCCCACTCCTCTGACCGCCTGACCTTCTCCTTTGCGCTAGATCCCAAATCCAGCACAAACTGCTTGCCTAGAACGCCAAAGTTCTTCTCGACCTTCACTCTGATCTCCAGGTACATCCCAGCCTGCAAAGCCGGACTCAGCATGCCACCGTCCTTCTTGCTGTTCCCCCACCCAGCTCTCTTGCAAACACCTTGCCGCCTGTGCCCCAGGCAACGGGCATGTGGGTGGCATCTGTGAGATGGCTTGCAAGGGAGGGGGGAAGGATGCACAGAGCCGGCAGGGTCCGGTATACCTAAGGGACTGCCTTTCCCATACGTCCCTCAGAGAGCACTGCGTTCAGGGGCCCAAAACCGGCTGGCCCTCCCAGACTGGTGATAACCAGGGCCAAGGCCTTCTCAGTAGGGTTGCCAACCTCCAGGTGGGGCCTGGGGATCTCCCGCTTTTACCACTGATCCCCAGCCGACAGAGATCAGCTCCCCTGGAGAAAATGGCTGCCTTGAAGGGTGGGCACTATGGCATTGTATTATGCTGAGGCCCCTCCCCTCCCCAAACCCCACCCTCTCCTGGCTCCACCCCCAAAGTCTCCAGGTATTTTCCAACCCAGACTTGGCAACCCTACTTCTCAGTGGTGGCTCCACACTGGTGGAATGAGCTCCCGGAGGAGATCAGGGCCCTGCGAGACCTCCTGCAGTTCCGCAGGGCCTGTAAAATGTAGCTCTTCCGCCAGGCCTTCAATTAGGAGCTGCACCAAACACCTGAGAAGTGACCCTGTGCCCTGGCCTATACCTTACAGCCTGTGCTCACTGCATACATAATTGGATCAACTGAGCGAGTGTGAACATGTCATCATGATTGCCACCTAAGTAGTACTGCTAATCTTGAAACTTTTGCTCTCACACTTTACTTGAATATTGTTCCAGCACTTTAGGATAACTAGTGTTTAATTGTTATGGCGTTTTTATGAATGATTTTAAGTGTATTTATATATGTAAGCCGCCCTGAGCATGCCTTGGTGGGGAGGACGGGGTATAAATCGAATGAATGAATGAATAAGAGAGGCACAAGCTGGAGATCTGTTGGTGGGCAGAGGAGAAGAGAGGCCCTGGGCACTCTGGACCCTGGGACCTCCAGAATCTGGAAACAGCCCTGCCAGCATGTGACCTCTGCCATCCCAAGGTCTCGTGGTCCCCGAAACAGCTCAGCCCTTTCTCCCTTGCTGCCTCTGCCTCCCAAGAGGATTCCACCCCCTCACTTCCTTCAGATCCCTCCGCCAAGCCCACCTTTCCAGTGAACTGGGTTGCCATCTCCGGTTGGGACATTCCTGAAGATCTGGGGGGTGGAGTGTGGGGAAGGTGGGGCTTGGGAAGGAGAGGGGCCTCAGTGGGCCATCATGGCACAGAGTCCACCCTCGAGAGCCGCCGTCTTCTCCAGGGCAACTAATCTCTGGAGGTCGACTGTAATTCCTTGGATCTTTTAGGCCCCACCTGGATTTTGGCAAACCAGTCCAGGAAGCCTTGGGTATGATGTTTCCTACAGACGTTAAGCCTAAACAACTAAACACATCCCTCGCTGTAATCCCCACATCAACTTCCCTGACCCTGACCCTTGGTCATCTCCCTTGTCTCAGCCTTTCAGAATGTAATCTCCTCAGGGCAAGGACCTAGCATTCTTCATAGTGCCCCATCCATCAATGGCACTGTACAGATTGATCCCAACTACCTCGTCCTTGAACTGCCTCATTCTTGAACAAGATACAGTGGACAACTGAGTGGTATTGCCATCCTTCTGTCAATAGATGCCACAATCTGAGAGGCCCATTAGGAGCTCCTGTCTGGACAGACAACAGAGGGAGACACACACACCTCAAAATCCACCGCTCAATGTCCAGGCTCCTGCTACACGGCCAGTCCAGGTTGATACAATGCCTTTCAGCCATCTATACGCTCCTGCCAAGGCCTCGCGGGCTCCACACTCCCCTTCACACCAACTTTTAGAGATCTAAAGGGCATTTTTTTTCACCTGAATGTGCAAATACCAAGGCATGAGATGATGCGCCACAGTCCTTCCATGAGGAATTGTTGCTTGTTGCATTACTTCAGAGCTGATGAGCACTGCGCAACCAGCCCTCGTGCTCCTCTGGTGGCACTTTTATTTTCCCAGCCAAGGGGAGAAGGTCAAGATGGAAGCTCCAGCCATCTCTCTCACCATCCTGCTCTCTCATGACCCTGTCAGTTAAATGCCCATCTTCATCTACCTGGCTGGCTTGGATGGATAAAGATTATGACACTATACATGTGGGAAGGGTCCAGGGGGGCAAAAGTTTTGCAGAACTAGGAAGCCTTCAATGCTCCGGGACGCTGCTGCATCGCGAGCGGGAGCCCTGAGCGGGACCCATTTTGACACGCAGCCCAATGCCTTCATGCGCGGCGAGACTCCACAATGAGAGAGAGGCTCCCCGGCAGGAAGGAGAGTGGCTGCATAGGAGCTGTGCACCTCCCCGGCAGGAAGGAGAGTGGCTGCATAGGACCTGTGCACTCAGCTCGGCAGCAGGAGGAAATCCCCAGGCGAAACCAGCAAGATGACATCACTTCTGGTACGACCCGGAAGTGACATCGTCACAGTGGGTGATGCTCTAATATTCACTTAGAACTATGGTTAAATCATAGTGTTTTGGGCAAGTGTGAAAGCATCACCTCAGCACGATGATGTCACTTCCGGGTCACAGTAGAAGTCACATCGTTGCACTGGGGATGCTGACCATGCCCCCGAAGCTACGTTTCTACTCCCCCAACTTCCACTGGTTGCCCGGCAACCCTAGTGGTAAAGCTTTTTTTTTTCTTTCCTTTTTAAATTTACAGTGTCACACAGTGGCCAAAAATACCAGGTGGCATCAGGAGGACCAGCAGTGGGGCCAGGACACTAGAAGCCCTCCCACTGTTGCCCCCCTCCCTTGCAGGACTACAGAGTAAGAGGAGCAGTCCGTTCCTTGGGGCTGCCCAGTGCCGACCCATGCTTTTCCTTGGGGCTGCCTTCTCATGCCTGTAAAGTTCACCATTATCTCCTAGCTATCGGCAAAGGTAGCTCAGAATCATCAGAATAGTAAAAAACAAAAAACAAAAAAGGAAAGCATTGCATGGTAGAGTATTTTAAACTAATAAAAGAGTTGTTAATTTGGGTGAGTGGATTTGTAAAAGGGGCAGTTTGGAGTGTATGAGAATAAAGCTAGTAGAACACGATATCTGTAAGAGCATAACTGTAGAACACTCACTGTGGTACGAATATGATGCACCATGCTACATTGAAGAAAAGCCACTTCTGTGCACATAAAGACCATGAAGACAAGTAAGGCTGAATTTTCGTATAGACCAAGAGTCCCCAACATGGTGCCCCCAGGGCGTAAAAAGGTTGAGAACTCCTGCCATAGATCATGTCCTCACTGTCACTGTAGTGGTCAGCTGCCGGCTTTACCATTTCAAATGGCAGGAGGGAGCTCACATGACTGAATATTCTGCCTTTCAAAACATTTTCTTTTCTTTTTGCGCCTAAAACTCTAGCATGGGGATTTTGTTTTACAGAAGAGCAGTCAGTGGTGTGTGAGTGAGTCCCTGCAGAAGCAAAGTTCGGGCACAAACATTCCACCTTATGGAGAAGAACTCAGCCGTTGTTGGCGTTTGAGAGGTGCCTTCCCTGAAGGTTTTTTTAAAAATCTGTGAACGGTCTTACCTATGCAATTTGCAAACCGCTTGGCTCCCTTCACAGCTGACATAAGATCTTTGATATCTACAGTTCCTCCAATCGCTCAGTAGGAGCGTCTTCTTAGATTTCCAATGAAATGCTATAACATTCCTAGCAGCCGCAAGACATAATTCTATTAGCTCTTTCATAAGCCCTAGTGGTAAAGCTTGGGATCCTTAGCTTTCCCTCTCTTCCCAGCTGAGCCCTATTCGGTCATTTCAGTCTTGGTGCTCAAACTGCATGTAAGGCAAGAGAGCGCACTGGCCGTGGTACTTCTGACTTCCAATGGACTTCACAGTTCTGGATCAGAGGCACCCGGCTGCATCTGAATTTTCCCCTAAAGTTTTCAGCGTTTTCACTTCCCTCCCAGAGGGAAGTCCCAGAATCGGGGGGGGGGGGGCGTTTTCTGCTTGGCCCAAGAGCACTGGCCATTTGTTCTCTCCAGCTTCCTCCCCAAGTCCACCCAGCGAGTCTTCTGACCATCCGTGGGCCATTCTTGGGCCATCCCCAAAGATTCCACCCCCTCCCCTTAGCTCCCTGACTCCATGCCATTTGCTGAGTTCTTTAGGTTATTTATTAGAGGATTTTCCAGCTATTTAGTTCCAGGCAAACAGAAACAAAAGTTAGATCTCATTACATTCAGAAGAAGGAAAACGGAAAACAGAAGGAAGGCTCAAACAAGTTCAAATTAATATATTCTTTAGTGGAACTCCTTTTTGAGTCATTGGGACTCTTTGTATGGCAGATCTCTGATGATTGATCAAATGTTAATGTGGTTATAAACATTAAAATAAACCCTACCAATATGGTTTAAGACCCAATGGAACTTCTTGACATGACAGTGTGAGAGTCCAATTCTTCTATCGATTGAACCCCAAACTCCCTCAAGCCATCTCCAAAGATCTTTTATCACTTCCAGGAGACATAAATACATAACTTAACCATCAAAGAGGAACACTTTTTCTTCCTCCTGTCTGGGGAACTGGAAAGCCCGTGCACTTTTTTGGTGATATTTTCATTGGTGCTGATGAAAAAGTATTACACAGTTTTGGTTTTGGAGTTTTCTTGCAGACCAGCAATCTCCATCTATTCTGAGACAGCCATCTGCTGAGTCATAGAGGAAGCATCGGACGGAGCACGGGACGGGTCAGGAACAGCCAAGTTCAGACCCTCACCTGGTCATGAAGCTTACTGAGTGAGGGGTAAGGCAAGTCAGGCTTGCTCAGTCCAGCCTCCCTTACAGGGTTGTTGGGAGGTAATAGTGAGATAGTATACTGACCCCTCCATCTGGCAGCAGTTATCAAAGGTCTCAACCAGAAAAGAGTCTGTCCTTCTACCTGAGATCTTTTTGACTGGAGGTGCCAGGATTCTGAATCTGGGACCTTTTGCATGACGGCTCCAGTAGTGAGCAGTGGTCCCTCCAGAAAAGCACATGCAAACAGACACACGTCATTTTAGTTTAGGTCCAGAAAGGACTGGTCTTTGTCATTTTGTTTGCCTGGTTTAATTATGTTTTTACTCTTGCGATTACATTTTAACTTTTGTTAAGCCGTCTTAAAAGCAGGGGGCAACAGAAGTTTATGAAATCATTTAATGGTTTTCAGAGAGAACGTTTTTGTCTCATAGTAGAACAGGGTCACACAAAGAAATTGATAGGAAGTAGACTGAGGACATATGAAAAAAAACTTCAAACATGTCACGATGATTAACTTGGGGAACTTCTTGCCACAAGATGTGGTGATTGGTGATTACCTTAGATGCCTTAGAGTGGACAAAGTCATAGAATAGGGGACAAGTCTGTCAGAAACTACAGCCATGCTAGTTTAATGGAACCTCCGTACGGAGAGTCCGAATACCACTGAGTATCAGTTGCTAGGGGACAAAACAACGAGGAATGAATGTTGCCTCTTGCCCAGTTTGTGGACTTCCTAAAGTCATTTGGCCAGCCAGTTTTGGAAACTGGATGCTGGACTACATAGACCCAGTGAGGCTCTTCCATTTTTCAATTTAAAAAGAATACAGAAGTGTTAAATGTTTTAGAAGCATGAGAAGAAGAAATCCCTCTTGCTAACTTTTGTGTGGCGCAATCCTGAAAGACAAAGACACCGTTTCTGAAGCCCAGCTCTTGCCACTCCCATGACTTTGTAACTCTCCATCTTCAAAATCCCACAATGCACCTGGGCATTGCCTGCTGGGAGGAGGTTTATTCATAGGAAATACAAAGGGGAAATTTCTGCTTCGGTGCCTGATTGGAACTGGCGTTGCATCTCCAGAGAGGGAGAAACCTAGGACGGCAGGCAGGTTAGCAGAGGGCAACCAGACGGTCAATAAAATATTCAGCAAAATGCTCTGATACCATAGAGCTAATATTGGGGGGGAAGAGGAAAACGCCCCCCACACACATGAATTTTGGCTTCTTGGATGTAAAAATGAGCTCAAAATATGTTGTAAAAATCATCAGAGAAAGGGGGAAGTGTCTTTAACTGTGTTTTTGAAAACAAAAGAGAGTGCTCACTTGCCACAGATCCTCTTCCAATTTAGGCCTTGTCCAGGCAATCCCAGGAAGAAGAAGAAGAAGACGACGACGACATTGGATTTATACCCCACCCTTCACTACCCAAAGGACTCTCAGAGTGGCTTACAATCCCTTTCCCTTCCCCTCCCCACAACAGACACCCTGTGAGGTAGGTGAGGCTGAGAGAGCTCTTTCCAGAACTGTCCTTGAGAGAACAGCTCTGACAGAACTTATGACTGAAAGAACTTATGACCGACCGAAGGAAAGTCCCAAAGTGATGGATGACAACTTGTCATAAATAAATCCATTACTTATATACAGGGCTATTTTGGGGCAGGAACGGACAGGAACGGAGTTCCGGCTGGCTTCAGAGTTGGCCACGCTCCCTTATCCCCTCTGGATGGGTGCAAGCTAAGCTGGGCGTCTAGATTTCGATGGTGAGAGCGCACGCGTTACAATTCTTATTGCCACACTTCCATAAGCCTGCCAACAGTACAAAGAAATAGCTGCTGGGTACCAGTGTACATTTTAATTTTGTAACTTACAGCGCAATCCTAAACAGAGTTGCACCCTTCTAAGTCCACTGAAGTCCCACTGATGTCCTGAGATACAGAAAAACAAACACACTCCTCCAGTGACTGATTCCACATTGCAATGTGCGATCGTTAGCATGAGGATCAGAAAACCCATCTGTCAAGAATCCTTGCAATATAAGTGCTATTAGTAATGTAATAGAGACAGAAGCCAGTTCCTGGCTTGACTCTTTGTCATGCATTAGTGTGGTCAAGAAAGAGGACTCAGGCCCCCGGGGCTGTACAGTAGGGAAGGGATGCGTGAACAGCTCACATCCTCTTCACCAGTCGTGATTATCTCCCCAATAGATCGATGATTGTATCAGGAGCCATTCACCTGAGTGTGCTGGGCAGCTGTGTGACAACAACAACAACAACAACAACACAAGCAACGATTCGCACGTGCTTGTTGTGTCCTGCATGCTTGCCGTGTCGCACTTACGAGGTTTCACAAAGGAGCACAGGAATTGTATTTTCCCCATGGCTGCTTTCACACCAAGGATTTCCTGCCCATTTTGCAGCTCTGTTTACCCCCCCCAAGTGAATTCCTTCCATTTGGGGACTTTGCTTCTGCAGCCCCCTCCCTCTCACCCCACTGTGCATTACTCCATGATGACAAAAACACACAGATACTGTGAAGCCACCAATTCATTCACAAGGGAGTTTGTGATGTTTGCTGCATAAGCAAAGTCATCCTGGGATTGGCTCACCAGAATAATTTCCCATCTAACGTGCTAATTCCGCCCGGCATATTCATTCACAAGAAACCTTACCCTACCCTCCGGTCAGGTTCTTACAAGGGACAGCCCCCCCCCCCCCCCCCCCCCGGTCCTCCTCATCAAAATGGCAGTGACAACCACAACGTTAGCAATTGGACATTTTGTAAATTTTGGCTCCCTTAGGCATTAAGAGGCCCCCAAACTTCGCTGCTAGTTTCTGAAGAGCTTTGAGAGTCCCTCAAGATTTACTTTGTGGGTGCCTTTATGGGAGTCAGTTTGGTGTAGTGGTTAGGAGCGTGGACTCTAATCTCGGAGAACCGGGTTTGATTCCTCACTCCACCACATACAGCTGCCGGCGTGACCTTGGGTCAGTAACAGTTCTCTCAGGAGCAGTTCTGAAAAGATCTCTCCGCCCCACCTACCTCACAGGGTGTCTGTTGTGGGGAGGGGAAGGGAAAGGTGATTGTAAGCCGTTCTGAGACTCCTTCGGGTAGTGAAGGGCAGGGTATAAATCCAATCTCCTCCTCCTCCTCCTCCTCCTCCTCCTCCTCCTCCTCCTCCTCCTCCTCCTCCTCCTCCTCCTCCTCCTCCTCCTCCTCCTCCTCCTCTTCTTCTTCTTCTTCTTCTTCTTCTTGACAGAGGGAAATCTCTGTTGAAGGGTTTTTTAAAAACCTTTTCTGCTGATTGTCTTAATTGTCATTTTGGGGATTACGTTTTTGGTACTGTTTTTATTGTTACCCACTGGATCCCAGTTATTTGGGTGAACGACGGACTTCTCCATGCAAGGAAGCAAGCAAGAAAATTAAATATGGGTGCTGTCTGATCCCATTTCCCCTGACATTTGTCTGAAACGTTGCCAGTGACAACTTTCTAAGTCTTTCCCCCACCTCAGTGGATTGGAAGAAAGGACAGGAAGAAAACCCTTGGGGGATAAAGGCCGTAATAACCCATATGTACCGAATCCCTGAAATCATTCTGTCCAAGCTGAATCTTAGCCTTTACATAAAGGGAAAATTAAATCAAGCACTGGAGTGGATTAGGAAGAGACGTACCGGGAGATGTGTAAAATTAATCAGGTTTAGTTAGGGGTAGGGATTATGTACTTAGACAAGCCTAGAGGATCCTTCAGTCTTAATGTTTTATCTGTATACTGCTAGTTGGTTTAAGGCCATGTTGCCCAGAGCATGAGGAGGGACATCTTCAGGAGATACATATGGTCTTCAAAGCAACTTTACCTGCTCCTCCACAGACCCTGGAGGCCCTACTAAAGTTACACCAATATGTGGTTAGACATTTAGACTGACTCACTGCAACGCACTCTACGCTAAGCTGTCATTAAAAATCATCTGGAAGCTTCGGTTAGTACAAGAGGCAGCAGTGAGGGGACAGTGCCCGGTTTCAGAATCACATCTTGCCAGATTGACAAAGCTTTACTGCCTACCTCTTTGCTCTGGGAAATAATTCAAAATGCTGGTTAGGACCTCTAATGCCCTACATTGCCTGGAAGGGACATGGGCATGCAAAGATCTTCTCCAGGAGCTCCTGTCACCAGAAGGAAGGGGGGCAGCTCCCAGAAACAGAAGCTTTTCTGTGGTGGCACCTGTCTTTGGAATGCCCTTCCAGCTGCTGCACCTAATATTTCTAGTTTCAAGCACCAGCCGAAGGCCTTTCTATTCACCTAAACCAGGGGTGTCAAACATGTGGCCCGGGGGCCAGATCAGGCCCCTGGAGGGCTTCTGTCAGGCCTGTAATGGAACTGGCTGTCTTCTACTTCTTCTTCCAGTTCTGCTGCTTCTGCGTTATCATAAGTTTGCAGCTTACAGATACACACCTGAACAGCATACTTAAGACTGCAACAGCACAGACATTTTGATGCAATAATTCAGAGCAAGAGGTGTCTGTTACCAGACACTGTTAAATAAACAAAATATTGCAAGAGTGCTAATGTTTTAAGCATGTTTTTATTTTAAGTAAAAAAAAACCACCTTTGTGTTTGTGTCCTTTATAAAGTTTATATCTGGAATTACATTTTATGACACACGTGGCCCGGCCCGGCCCAACAAGGTCTCATTTAGGTCAGATCCGGCCCTCATAACAAATTAGTTCGACACCCCTGACCCAGACCTTTGACTAGTTTGTCAGTGGCTCTTTTTATTTTATTTATTTATTTAACATTCGACTTTGTTTTGTTTTGTTCTGACTACAAGGCTGATGGCGGCTTCTGGGTTGTTTCAGTGCTGATACTGGGGGTATGGTGTCTCAAAGAGTGGTTTATTGTCTTTTCTTTTGAAGCTTTTTATCAGAATCCACCTCAAAAGCCCATAGCTGAGAGCCATGGGTCTATAAAGTGCTGTCAAGTTGCAGCCCACTTACGGTGACCTCACAGGGCTTTCAAGGCAGGAGATGTTCCCAGGTGGTTTGCCACTGCCTGCCTCTGTGTCAGGCCCAGGGGTAATTTCTTAGAAAAAGAGCTGCAGGAGCTCAGTAGCATAACTCATTAGCATAACTTATTTGCATATGCCACACCCCCTGACATCACCGGAAGTGTGTCAGAAGGCAACACCCACCGCTCAGGCTCCACTGGACTGTTTTGGATTGCTAACTATGGAGGGGGGGGGGGGCGGGACATGTAGATCTGTCCTCACAGGGGAAGGGAGAGCTTGTACCTGAATAAAACTTGGTCTTAAAGCTGCCATTGGACTGTTTTGGATTGCTATCTGGGGGAGGGGACGCACAGATCTGTGCAGAAAAGAAGGAGGAAAAGAAGGAGAAAGAAATAAGGAGGCAAAGAGGGAAAGAAAGAGGGAGAGAAGGAAATAAGGAGGGAAAGGAGAGAGGGAAAGGAGAGAAGGAAAGCCCAGGGCTGCTGGAAGCAGGGGGCGGGGCTTGTTGCATATGCCCGCCCCCTGGGCTCTTTACTGCCGGAGCTCCGCTTCTGTGCGCTCCTGCAGGAAATGACCCCTGGTCAGGCCTCTGGACTTAACTGGTGGTCTCTCACCCAAATACTAACTGGGGTCAACCCTACTTAGCTTCTGAGATCTGATGAGATTGGGCTAGCCTGGGCCATCCAAGTCAAGGCAGCTGAGAGGCGGGACAGTGTATTTAAAGAACACCACAATAATATTCATAGGTTCGTCCATAGGGCACAGAAGCAAGAAATCCTTCTTGGGTCCCGGTTGATGGCCCCCTAACATCTGAATCTGCACATGCCCTGAATCCATAAAGTGCTTGCTCTGAGAGCCTGTTCGGTTTATTGCATATCCTGACAGGACTTTCTCACAAGAAGAGTGTCTTGCGGAACACTCTGCCACAAGATGCGCTGATGGCTACCAACTAAAATGGCTTGGCAGCTCTTGGTGAACGGAACTATCAGTGGCTATTTGCCATGATGGCTTAATGGAACCTCCACGTTCCAAGGCAGCGTGTACCTCTAAATGTCAGTTACTGGGTGAGGGGAGGGAGTTGAACAAGGTGTTGGTCTCGTGCCCAGAGGCACATGACTAGGAGATTGGATTTCATTCCCGCCCTTCACTCTGAGTCTCAGAGCAGCTTACAATCTCCTTCCCTTCCTCTCCCCACAACAGACACCCTATGAGGTAGGTGCGGCTGAGAGAGCTCTTTTGAGGACTGCTCTTGAGAGAACAGCTCAGGGAGAACTGTGACTGACCCAGGGTCACACCCGCAGCTCCATGTGGAGGAGTGGGGGATCAAACCCGGTTCTCCCAGATTAGAGTCCGTGCTCTTAACCACTATACCAAACTGACCTCCAGTGAAGCAAGTCGGGTGTGCTTATGAGACTGTCCACTTTCAGCAGCAACTTCTGGACTACTTTCGGAGGACAGCTGTGCTAGTCTCCAGTGGAACAGTTAGATTCGAGGCCAATGGCATCTTAGCAACCAACAAGATTGTAGTGTCCGCGGACCGCCACCGGAGGTCAGCGCATATGCCCTAGCTTCAGTCCGAACAACAATAGGGACTAGGATCCTAGTCCCTCCTCTGGGGAACCAATGGGATCCGTGGCGGGAGATTTGAACCCACCAATGGTGACCAGGGGCGGTCCCCAGGTGTGTATATAGTTGGCCTGCCGGCCGTTCATCTCTTGTCTTTGTTGTGTGCTAATAAAGCGTGCTATGCACCACGTCGTTGTCTGTCGTTCATCCATGCGGCTACCCACTACATAACAAAGATTTTGGGGCATAATGTACTTCATGGTATCTGGAGAGTAATGTAGTCCGGGGTCTAATGCACTCCGTGGTATCTGACAACAGGGGCTTTGACTCTCAGAAGCTTATACCAGAGAGATCCTGTTGGTCTCTAAGGTGTTGCTGCACTCGACTCTAGTAGTTCTAGAATAGATAACTCCAAAGGAGTGGTGGTGTTTCTACTGTAAAAGCTCAGTTCTCTAACAGGGACTGTACCCCCTGTACAGTGTTTCTATTTTATCTCTGGACCTTTGCAGATTGACGTGCCCAATGCCGTGTCTTGAGAAACAGCTGCCAGTGTCTGAATTGGCCAGTGCTGACCAAGCAACCCTGTCCCCAGATGAAGGAGCGAAAGATTATTTAGGATACGAATCTGTCAAGTTTGGAATATTTTTTTTTCTACAGAGTTCTGAAAAATGACTGGAAACAATAGCCCTACAGTGTTATCCCAAGAATGGCCTTCTTGTTCTCTGTCTCAGTACTATAGAAAAGCTTATTTGCAATTATTCCCTTCCTTAAACAATATTCGGATTCTTCAATGAAAAGAGTTTCCCACATTGGGGCGATGCCCACACAACTACATTTGAAAGTGAATGAAAAGCTGTGCTATGAGCCCTTGAATACGTTAACCTCACTGGGCTCAGCCCGTTTTTATTTTCAATCCGTGTGGGGGAAAGAAAGCTGAGAACACCAACAAGATTTTTTTGTCCTTTGAAGACAAACATGGATATGCCGTTGAAACAAGCAAGCTAGAAAAATTCTCTTGGAATGAATTAATGCATCTTGGAAAGGACTCCCCACCCTACTAAAAAGAAAAGGATGCTATTTTAGGTATGAAAAACGGGAAATGGAGGGAGAGTTCACATTAGATATTTGTTGAACCCAAACACATAAGATGTCGTATGCACACACCAAAAAACTGTTTATGCCAAAGCAGAAGGAATCAAGAAGCTCATTCATAAACACCCCAAACGGCTTTGTACAAAGACCTTTGGTTCACTTAGTTTGGTATTGTCTACTCGGACTGTCAGCAGCCTTGGACAGGGAAAACTCCTTCCCAGCAGCTGTCACCTGAGACTCGGAGATGCCAGGGAATGAACCTGGGACCTTCTGCATGCATATCGGCAGTGCCAGCATTGAACTATGGCCTCTCCCAAATACAACCTATGAAAAGGAGTATGTAGAGCTGCAGGCACCTGGTTCGTCTAGGTCATTACTGTACTCCAACTGGCAGTGGCTCTGCAGAGTCTCAGACACAGCACAGTCTTTTCCCCAACACATGTGCCTGGAAATGCCAAGAACTGAACCCAGAACCTTTGCATGGAAAACATGGGCTCTATCACTGAGCTCCAACCCCTCATCAGGGATGTACTGCCACCACCTCTGTGAATTCAGTGCACCTTGTCTTCTGATCACGTACACCCGCTTTGTGGAAAACCGGAGTCAGCATCTGTTTAATGTGGGACCCACACAATGAAAGGATCTTTTTAACAAGGGGGGGGAGATAAACGTGTGTATCTGTGTATGTATAAAATTATGAGCCTCACTGAGAGAGTGAGAGGGGAAGCATGGTTTGTCCTCAAAATACAAGCCATTCCTGGGAGGGAAAGGAAATGGTAGGCAGGGACATCTCAACAGACAGGAAGGCCCCCAGGCAGAATCGGAAAAGAGGCCCAAGAGACGGAGTCCCAGTGGAGCCAGGACAAAACCAGATGGGTCTAGGATAGAAGCAGGACAGAACTGAGCATCATTCAGGCAGCTTGTGAAATTGTGCACTGTTTGTGCAATACAGAAATCAGGGCCCTCAGAACTGTGGCCCCCAAGAGGCTATGGAATGACACCAGGGTTCTGCCAGTTTGCTGTAGTGCCATTTTGGTATAGTGGTTAAGAGAAGAAGAAGGAGGGGGAGGAGGAGGAGGAGGAGGAGGACATTGGATGTATACCCCGCCTTTAACTCGGAGCCTCAGAGTGGCTTACAAACTCCTTTCCCATCCCCTTCCCACAACAGATACTCTGTGAGGTAGGTGGGGCTGAGAGAGCTCTGACAGAAACAGCTCTTTTTCAAGAACAGCTCTGACAGAACTATGGCTTGCCCAAGCAGCTGCAAGTGGAGGAGTGGGGAATCAAACCTGGTTCTCCCAGATTAGAGTCCACACTTAACCACTGCACCAAACAGCAGCTGAACTCTAATCTGGAGAACTGGGTTTGATTCCCCACTCCTCCACATGCAGCTAGCTGGGTGACCTTGGGTCAGTCACAACTCTCTCAGAGCTCTCTCGGCCCCACCTACCTCACAGGGTGTCTGTTGTGGGGAGAGGAAGGTTCTCCTCCTCCTCCTCCTTCTTGGATTTCCCCCCAGAGCAACTTTTCTGATTGGCAGTTCCACTTACGTTTTTAATTGATTTTGTATTTTAACCGTTTCATTTTCCCTACTGTATTTTCTTGTATGCCACTTATGAATACATGCTTTAAACAGAAGATATACATATTCTAAATAAATAAATAGACTGGAGGATGGGCCTCATGCAGTGTAAAGATCAGCAATGTCTTCTTCCCTAGTAGGGCCGGAGAAACCTTTGAACTGGGGAAGGCAGTGGTGGTCAGTCCCAGGGACCTCTCTCTCTGTCACCCCCCCCCTTTCCCCACTGGTCTCTTTCTGTCCCTTCTTTTGTTAACATCAGAGAGCCCTGCGGATCTTGTAAAAGAAGCCATGCAAGGAAACGACGCTTCTCTCCTTTCCTTGGCTTTTGGCAACCTAACGGCTCCCTGCAAGGATGACTTAAATACTGCAGGGGAAACACACTGTTGCTGTCAGCACGCTTGCGGTCGAAGTCCATGACATAAGTGGCTGCAGAGAGCGGTTGTGTGGCTATGGGGAGAGTGCTAAAAAAGTCTCTCTCTCTCTCTCTCTCTCTCTCTCTCTCTCTCTCTCAGAGCTCTGATCCTCTGAGTATTCCACACACACTTCTTCTGCAATTATACCTTCAACTCTAAATGGCTTCGGAATCGAAACATATGGTCTGAAGATTTGCCTCCCTCAGAAGCAACTGGCTGCGACCAGGCAGTGCCAATATTTTGCCATGTTTATTAAAACGGGGGGAAAGGAGGGAGGAAATATCCAAAGCCACTTGGCAAAAAGACGGGGGGAGGGGGGGGGAGAAAACCTGGAGATACAGGGGAATGATGGTGAATCCAGAGTTGCCCTCTATTAACTGCAGGAATAAGAGATGCGTAGACCGGTCTGCGTCAGGAAGCTTTGTGGCCTGGCACTCTAGTCTAGCTTTGTGAAGTCCCTAGGACCAGGTGTGCCAGCTCTAGGGTTGTCAGGCTGGCACCTCACAATCATAGAACCATAGAGTTGGAAGGGACCTCCAGGGTCATCTAGTTCAACCCCCTGCACAATGCAGGAAATTCACAAATACTACCCCCACACACACACCCCACACATGCCCAGATGGCAAAAACTTCCAGAATCACTGGCCAAAATGGCCTGGAGAAAAATTGTTTCCTGACCCCAAAGTGGCATAAATGCACAATTAGTAGGCAAGAGAATTAGAAACATGCCTTTAAAAAAAAAAAAAATGAACAAAACGATGTGGTGTGATGTAGGGACACGTGCTTAAATATATCCAGTCTGAATATATACCCCAAAATACCTCATCAATATTTTTCAGGCGTATCTTGGTATCTGGAGCAGTTCTCAGGCATATTGGCATCTGGGTCCTGTACACTTCTGGAAATATTCCGGAATATCTGGGGCTGGCATTTTAAAGTTACCAGGCCTCTTCTCCCTCAACGGGTTTCCTGGACAACAGGAGGGAGGGGGAGAGAGGCATCTTTCCTGGCCCAGGGTAGGTGACTTCTGGCCAGCGCATGTCTTGCCCCGCATGGGGAAAGCTGCCCCCCACCCAAGTGAGACAGACTCAGGGCCTGCTGGAGCTTTGAGTCTGGCTGGCTCCTTCTCCCTCCCCCCTTTATGGGGCTGAGGCCCTTTTCCAGGGGCAGTTTTTCCTCCCAGCCTGCACCCATACAAGTAAGAACATAAGACCCTAAGAGAAACCATGTTGGATCAGACCCATCCATCCATAAGAGAAGCCATGTTGGATCAGACCCATCCAGTCCAACACTGTGTCACACAGTGTTGGGGGTTGGGCCCCTTGGTCTATTTCTCTTTAAACATGGGGGGATCATTTAATGGACAGGCAGCACCAGGTCCCCTAAAATATTAGTGTCATTTGGTTGAAAAACAGCCATTCCAGCGCCACAAAAAAGTCCCTCATGGGGAATAATTAAATCCAAATAATTTCGGAATCCTGGAATAACCCAAACTCAAATCTCAAAATGGTACTGGAGGACCTGAATACCACTGAATACCGGTATTTATGTCCTTCCTGAATCTGAAAAAATATCATTTTTTCCAGGTACACATCTCTACTGCGATGCCTTAAACAGAAACAATTGGTAGCAAAGAGGTTTCATCACTCCATGGGCCCTCGATCTAACTATATACCTTATTACATTTCATAGTGGTGTATTTGTAATACCACTCGTCTCAACGACACATTGCTGAAGGGCAGTGGGGAAACCACACTGGTGTTTTTTGTCTATTTGACTGAGTTTTGGGTTACAAGGTATAAAAAGCAAAGTGTGGGTTCAAATACGTGCTATATATGACATTTCAAAACGAACCGCACCAGCTACAGCCATGCAGAATCGCTTGCTGTGGAACGGATGGTGTATTGGTGCTCCTAAGCATATACAGACATGGATTCAAGCTCGAGTCAAGACTCATTTGCTGCCACCACCTCCCTTAGAGACTAGAGGGAGGGGAGTGAAACCTGACTATTGCAATGTTTGTGCATTCTTATTTATTTTTTTGACAAAAAGACATCCCTACAATCTCCCCCAAAAGCAAAATAAGGGCCCTGATTTATCAAAAGGGACACAGCTGGAGTATATGAACCCCATGATAAGAGTAGTTACTTACTGCTTTCAGTGTTGCAAGCCATCATTTTAATAAAATGCAATTATCTGCATCATTATTTCTCCTCCCCCCAAGACTGCCTTTCCCGGTCTTTCTTTTTACAGGGGCCAGAATGTCAAAGATCAAACTGACTGGAGATTTAGGGCTGAGAAGAAGCGCCTCCACTGCAAAAGGGCAGATGGAATTTCCACAGCCCAGGTTCTTCTCCATTTCAAATGTCAAGGGCGGTGTCAAATGTATTTTTAAAACGTGTTTTTGTATGGTTTGTGCCCGTCCTTTGGCATGGCTGCAAATCCAAAGGGGAATCATTGTTCTTTGAAAGAGTTTCAGGGCCTTTCTTTGTGTAATGTGACAAAAAGGGAGGCTGGAGAGTACTGGACCGCCATTGTTTCCGTGCAAGGCCGCAAAATTTGATCTGAAATTAGGTCCTCAGGGCAGGGCTCTTCAATAGCCAGTTTTTATTTTGTGCCAGCATCTTAATCACTTCTTGGGTTTAAAACGGACAGCCAGCATAATGTAGCCTCTATGTTCGCGTATCCCAAAGGCCAACTAAGTGAATTCAAGGATATGTCATCTGCCCAACATTAGTCTTCTCCGCTTCCTGTCTGCTCGCAAAGATGGATCGCTGGAACAGCCATCAAAAGAATGGCCGGGTCTCTGAATTTCCTCACTGTGGCACGCTCTCTGTTAAAATCCCCTCAAAGACTCCCAAGCAAACGTTGCCAGTATTACAAGCAGGGTCGTGATCTTAGCAACATCAGTGGCTGCCACGAGGCATCAAAAAGATAACTTTTGGCATTCACACCTTTCCCAAGCAGGAAAGCCTCCATCAGAGCAGGCCCACTGGAGTACTAAGTGGTGGAAGCAGGAACACTGAAGGGAAGCAGTTGATTGCGCAAGTAAACGGAACCAGATGATTGCCATTGGTGTGGGGACGTGCAGACGCAGCCACAGTGATCAGTTTGAGGTGACATTTAAGATGCTTATCTCCTGCTTTCTTAGCAAAATTTACTTTCAAGGGAGCTAACAGTAGCCGCAGTTGAAATATTGAAAAATAAATAAAAAAGGAGTCAATAAAAAAGCAGAAATTAAAACTGGCAGTAAAAACATTAAGAAAGCCACCAAGTGTCAATAGCTGCATTAATGGAATACTAATAAAACCAGCAGCAATTTAAAAAGTTTCTCAAAGCTAACAACAATAGGTTAGCAGTAAAAACCTGTAAGAGAAAATAATAAAAAGAGAAGTGTATTGGATTAGGCTTGGACTGCAAAGGCCTGAATTCAAGTCCTTGCTTAGAAGTGGTTCAATGGCCTTGGGCTTGTCTCCGTTTTTCTGATCTAACCCATAGCATTATTGTGTCCGATCTAACCCATTATTTCCTGATCTAACCTATTATTTCATTTATGTGTCTGACATTCTATACCAGGGGTCACTTGCTCAGCATAAGAGCCACATAGAATAAATATCAGACTTTTGAGAGCCGCAAAACATAAACAAATATTACACGGACGTTTTTATTTAAAAATATACAAATTTGCTTTTTAAATTAACATTAAATGAGACTGCCAAAATAAAAACAAAAGGGGTAAAAACAGATATTGCTAATGATATTTATTTGTCCAATGATATTTATTTGTCTAAGAGACAGAGAAAAAGAGAGAGGTGGAAAGAAAGAATTAAAGAGGTGGAAAGAGAGAGAGAGAGAAAGAGAGAGAGAGAGAAACAAAGAAAGCAAATAGACGGGAGGGAGGGAGGGAGGAAGAAAAAGTATGGCTCCCCTTCACTTCCCCAGCTGCCCTGCTGGGAGCTGCACAATGTGTGTGAAAGAGCCGCATGTGGCTCCCGAGCTGCAGTTTGGCCACCCCTGTTCTACACCTTAAGCACCAAGACATGGAGAAGGGCTATAAGCTCACCTTCTTCCTCCCATGCTAGTTTGCACAGAGTTTTGCATGGGGAGGAGTTTTGCACAGAGGAGCACCATTATATGAGCCCCAACTGCAGGGGGAGGGGCTGTGGCTCAGTGGAAGAGCATCTGCTTGGCATGTAGAAGGTCCCTGGTTCAATCCCTGGCATCTCCAGTTTAAAGGATGATGATGAAGAAGAATAGATTGGATTTATACCCCGCCCTTCACTACCCGAAGGAGTCTCAGAGTGGCTGATAATCTCCTTTCCCTTCCCCTCCCTACAACAGACACCCTGTGAGGTAGGTGGGGCTGAGAGAGCTCTTTCCAGGACTGCCCTTGAGAGAACAACTCTGAAAGAACTTGTGCCTGACCCAAAATTACACCAGTAGTAGGTGATGTGAAAGACCTCTTCTGCCTGAGACCTTGGAGAGCCACTGCCGGTCTAAACAGACACTACTGATCTTGATGGACTGATGGTCTGATTCAGTATAGCAGCTTCATGTATCAGGCTAAAATGGCAGCACTCAGGCACAGGCGGATCATTTATCTGAGAACAAGGCCCCAGTCTCCTCATGGGTTTGATTTTTAACTTGATTTTCACTATGTAAGCCGCCCTGAGCCCGCATTGCGGGGAGGGCGGGGTATAAATTGAATTAATTAATTAATTAATTAATTAATTAAATAAAAATGCATAGAAAAAATCCAGCCCTACATCAACTAAATTTTCAGGAGTCTGAAAACCACTTCCTTAGCTCCACTGCACATAGCCACTGACAGCACAAAGAGCGTCACAGACCTGTTGACACTGTCAAATCACATCATGTTGGAATATTCACAAGACCAGTTATCAGCACCACAAACCTAACTCCCATCCACTTCGGGACAATATACAAGTTGCCTGCAGGTCTTGAATTGCCCTAAAATATGATTCTACCTCCTGAACTTGTTTTTTTAATAAAATGACTTCAGAACAAATCACACACTGGGCAAAAATAATTATTTATACATTTTTTAAAAGGGGGCTCCTTCCTGTTTTTTCAGCCTTTTAACTTCCATGTTCTGTTCTAGAGACACCAATGTGGGAATAAAAAGTTAAGGAAAAACACAGGCCTGGAATATTATGGAAAAAAACAGCCCACAAATGTAAAAGGTCCCTTCAAAGTCCGTGTCTCTAGATGCTTCGAAGCTGGCTCACACGACCCTTGCCGTATTTTTAGAAAGGGAGCTTGTTTCCATTTGGAGAGGCTGCAATACCTTCTACCCGAATAGCTTGTTTGCACAAATAAACTGATGAAAAGTGTTGACTTAAATATAAAACACCGGAAGAGGAGAAAGTTTCTGCTCTGTAAAAATTTTCCGGAAAAACTGTAAACAAAAGCCGTGTTGGCCTTGGTGGCTGAGAGCCTCTGCCGAGATGCTGAGAATGGGGAATATATCAAGCCACACAGAGTGAGGAAATGTTTGTGAAACAGTTACTAAATCATAGGCAACGAGGTCACCACATCCAACAGCAGGAGCGCTGCTTTGCCAAAACTCCAGCTGCGAAGGGGCACAAATTTGCAGCGTTCTGTCTTCTTCCCTCTAGCTTTTAGTTGCAGTTCCCAGTGTTGCCTTCCCAAGCGACTTGAAATGCAACATGGTTCAAACCAGGGGTAAACTCTCTAACACCACCAAACATGGATTCTGTGTTATTCCTCTGAACAGCCGCAGTTCACTTCAGCAGCAGCATGCTACGATTCTGTTCTGTTCACACAGCCAACTAAGCCAGGAGAAAGCTGAAGACGGCGGACAGTCAAGAAACGAAATACTCTCGTGCTGAAGAAAATTCGAGTCCAGGAGTATTTTAGAGGCCAACAAAATTCTCCAGGGCTTAGGCTTTTGTGAGTCAAAGTTCCCGTCATCAGATATCTGACAAAATGAGCCTCGATTCTTGAAAGCGAATACCCTGGAACATTTTGTTGGTCTCAAAGGTGCTTCTGGACTTGGATTTTGTTCTGCTGCTACAGACTAACGTGGCTACTCACTGGAAACTACCTAGTGCTGAAGCTGCACCTGAAGTAACTTGGTACATAGCTTTGACTGCCTAGATTTCCCCATACTGAAAGTAAAAGAATCTTTACAGAGAGAAAATTAGATGCAGAGATGCAGATGACCCTCTCCTCATGCACTAGCTTTATATATATATATATATTTCCAGAATGGGAATAATATTCATACCCCTCCCTTCATATTTATTTAATTTGTTTATTTAAAATATTTTTATGCTGTCTTTCTAGCCAATCAGGGTCCCCAAGGCAGTGAGTGTGAAAGTGTTAAACATTCAAACAATTAGGAATAACATTTAAAATGATAAGAACATAAGAGATGTCAATGTTGGATCAGGCCAAAGGCCCATCCAGTCCAACACTCTGTATCACACAGTGGCCAGAAATACCAGGTGCCATCAGGAGGTCCACCAGTGGGGCCAGGACATTAGAAGCCCTCCCACTGTTGACCCCCCCCCAAGCACCAAGAAGACAGAGCATCACTTGCCCCAGAGCCCCTAGCTATACCTTGTGGCTAATAGCCACTGATGGACCTCTGCTCCATATGCTTATCTAATTCCCTTTTGAAGCCGTCCATGCTTGTAGCACCCACATAATAATAAGAAGAAGAATAAGAATAATAATTTTAATAAAATGATAAAATATGTAATAAAACATATAAACATGCGACAGCAGGCCAGGGAGGAGGCCAATAAATGTTACTAGGGCTATGTCAAATGAAACAAAAGTCTTCACCCACTGGTGGAAGACACAGAGGGAGACAGACAAATCTTCCTGGGGAGGGAGTTCCAAAGTTCTGGTGCCACAACAGAGAAGGCCCTTTAGCCTCAGGTGGTGGGGGCAACTGAAGCAGTGCTGCCAAAGATATATCTGCTGTCTGAAGTGGAACAAACCAAGAACGGTTTTACTGTCTCATCAGCCACCTGTGTGGATCAGGTCTTTATCCTGATCTCTGACATCTCTGAGGTAAGGTATTTGTTTCATGAAGCAACCCATATTCAACATCTATCATTTTCATCAGAGAAAAATAACATCCAACCAATACAAAACATAAAGTGGAGTATCTGTAAAAAGTGGCAAGAATGGCCTGGCAAAACCAACCTGAAGATCCAGCTTGTTCTGCTCTTTTTTATATAAAAGCAAGATGTTATTGCAATGCTGATGAGCAGTGCCTGCAGACGAGCCTATGACGGTGTTTTCAATTTCCTTATGTAACAAGGCTATAATGTTGTTGAGGAAGTGGGTGGAAACCAAGGAATCAAGTCGGATAAAAAAGCCCTGGACCTGTAACCTACGGGGTCAAGGGGTTATGACTTTGAGGTCTAAGTGTAAGGTGGAAGGATGTTCATCAGGTAGTTTTAAATTACCTTCTGTGCCTGCTCGTTGGCAAGAGGAAGCGAGCTGAGGCTCTTGGAGGAGAAAAGAAGGTGGTGTTCATCCATACAGATGCCTGCCAATCTTATGCACATTTCTTTGTAAGCAAGTCTGTCGAGTGAGCTTTGCTCTGAGAGAAATGTCCACAGAATGCAGTCTTCATATGCATGATTTGGGCATTAATGCAGCATGTGCAGAACTTTTGCTAGATGAGGCACAGTTTGGATTTCTACTGAAGGCATGCTTTATCTTTAAACTTGAAAAGACATGCACCTGGAGTTCTGGCCCTGCTGATGGACCTCCTGATGGCACCTGGGTTTTGGCCACTGTGTGACACTAAGTGTTGGCCTTGAAAGGTTATTGGCCTGATCCAACATGGCTTCTCTGATGTTCTTACGTCTGCGGCAGTGATGCTTTATATTCTTGTGCTTGGGGGGCAACAGTGGGATGGCTTCTGGAGTTCTGGTCCTGCTGATGGACCTCCTGATGGCACCTGGGTTTTGGCCACTGTGTGACACTAAGTGTTGGCCTTGAAAGGTTATTGGCCTGATCCAACATGGCTTCTCTGATGTTCTCTTACCTATTTTTCTCAATCAACTGTCATAAAAATGGGCAGGCATTCTCCTTACAGCTGTACGATGGCCCAGTTAATATTGTCTCCTGGCATCCCACTTATGCCTCTGGGAGGGGATCATGCTTTCTGGCCAATGGAGATGCTTCTGGAATAGCCCGCCAACTGTCAGCTGCAGCACAAGCGGAGTCAAGGTATCCTGGCACATCCTTCTTCTATCCCTCGAGATGATGGAAGTGTCCTTATATGGGCAGTGTCAAGGGAAGGGAATCAATGCTCCATGGGGCCTCCATGCTCCAAAAGAGGGTGGATAGCAAAATTTAACCCCTGGCCTTCATCCAGCCACACCTCTCCCTCCCCTCTTGTCAGATTTAAAGGACTTCAGCTGATCGGCGGGGACCACGTGGCCCACTGATCAGCTGGAGGGCCCTTTAAATCTAGCAGGAGGGAGGGAGGGGCGGTTGCAGGCTGCATGCTCGGATCACAAAAAGACCCTTTGAAGGCACTGGAGGAAATCAGACCTGCATGTCGCTGGCCCAGGGTGGATTGGAGCCTGCACCTGGGGGATGGCGACCCTAAAACCTTCCCCTGTAGGGTTCTGTAAGTTCTGAAGGACCAGGGCAGGCTAATTTCATTGCCTCTCCATTTCCTCCTCTTGATCGGCTCTCAATATTCTGAGGGCATGTTCGGTCTTCACAGGCCATTTTGGGGTGAGGGGTTCTTTTTCCTTTTAGGTTTCTTATGAAGTTAAATTTCCCTCCATACCGAGGCCATTCCCCAAACATGTAGAGATCCTTATTTCTTTTGTGGGTGGACCGGCATTGCTGATTTATTGGTAAATGTAGTCATGATGATGATGATGATGCTGATGATGATGATGATGATTAAGAAGAAGAAGAAGAAGAGATTGGATTTATACCCCACCCTTCACTCGGAGTCTCAGAGCAGCTTAGAAACTCCATTCCCTTCCCCTCCCCACAACAGATACCCTGTGAGGTAGGTGGGGCTGAGAGAGCTCTGAGAGATCTGCTCTTTCAAGAACAGCTCTGACAGAACTATGACTTGCCCAAGGTCATCCAGCAGCTTAACCACTACATCCATGCACTTAACCACTACACCAAGCTGATGCTAATATACTATAAAAGCAAATTTCCCCGATATTCCATCATACTTCAGAGGGACTAAGAAGCAGAACTAGGAGATGGCTCTCAAGCAGGCTCAGAAATCAACTTGTAGATAACTTTAAAACCCAGCTGACGGCTCCCTGAGGAACTGGGAGAAAAGGGAACAATCTGGAAACTACCCCTAACACTGAAACCTCCTCCTCCACGATCCTATGAACTCTCAGAGATTGGAGCGGGCTGCTTTCCCCTCCCCCTTCTTCCTTTAACTGACTCTCACCTGCTCTCAGCATTCTAGGCCTCCTTCCGCATGCTCTGTCCTCACTGGTGGCAGAAAGTGCAGTCAAACGGCAGCTGCCAGGGTTTTCGAGGCAAGTGATGTGCAGCAACCCCGGACTTCCTTGGTGGTCCCCCCATGTCAATACTCACCAGGGCTGACCCCGCTTAGCTTCCAAGTTCTGATGAGATCAGACTAGCCAGGGACATTCTGATCATGTCCTGCCCTGGTCCCGGGGTCCCGGGACGTAACCCACACCCCTCAAGGACCCCAACGACCACCAACTCACCTAGGAGACCCACAGAGCAGGAACGCCTTGCAACGCTGGACCCCGTCGGTGTCGCTGGGGCACAACAGCCTGGGCCAGCCTGACCGCGGAGCGAAGAGCCTCGAGGAGCAGCAGGAGAGGCCGACAGTGCCCGGGAGAAGCTGACGGCGAACACATGAACGCACGAGACCCTGCACGCCGGCGGCAGCAGCACGCCCCCAGGCCAACAGGACCGCCACCGGCATAGCTCCGACCACACCCAGGCTGTAGGGACGGCATCGGAGCTTATCATAGGGGGCGGGGCTGGGAGGAATCACAGGGAGGTGGGGCCAGGAGACGGTGCTGGGAGAGGGAGCTGGGTTTAAAGGGGAGGGGAGCGAAGGGGCTGGGGAGGAAGGACATGCTCGGGACTACCTGACGCTGCCAGAGAGAGGAGGAGTCCAGGGAGGATGCTGAGAAGCTGGGAAGCCAAAGCACGAAGGTAGAGGGACCTACGGAGTGCCATTCAATTCCATCCCCTGCCCATCTGAGGCCCCTGCCCATCTGAGGCCCCTACCCGTCTGAGGCCCCAACGCTCCCCCTCTTCTTTAACAGGCCTCAACTTCTAGAGCCGTCGGACCTCCCCCGCCTTGGGATGCCATGGCCATGGGAGGGGCTGCGCCTGGAGCCCAGGGCAGGCTTGACATGTCCTGTCTTCATTAGTGAAGAAAACTAGAGTGGCCACACCAGGAGGTAAAAAAAATGCAGAAAAACAGGTGTAAGGCGAATTTTTTTTTTTTAGTACTTGTAGATCCCTACGCGTTTCACAGTTTGCTTTATCATGGAGGAAAGTGTATAGCTTTGGAAACGATCCCCTCATGAAGCAAACAGCAAAACATGTAGTGAGTGATCTACAAGTACTAAATAAATATTTTTTCACCTTGCATCTGTTTTTCTACATTTTTTCCCTGTCTTCATTAGGGCATTCTTTTTTTGGGGGGGTGGGTAGGTTTATTTTGTTGTTGTTGTTCAGTCGCACAGTTGAGTCCAACTCTTCACGACCCCGTGGACCACATTGCGCCAGGCCCTCCTGTCCTCTGCCGGCCCCCAGAGTGTGCTCAACTTCATGTTCGTTGCATCAATAGCCCTGTCTGACCATCTCATCCTTTACCGTCCCCTTCTTCTTTGACCTTCTGTCTTTCCCAGCATCAGGGTCTTCTCCAGTGAGTGCTCCCTTCTCATTTGGTGGCCAAAGTATTTGAGCTTCAGCTTCAGTGTATGGCCCTCCAGGGAACAGTCAG
>NW_015159720.1:283895-285727 GCF_001447785.1 Gekko japonicus
TGCCATAGCTTTCCTCCCAAGGAGCAGGCATCTTTTAATTTCATGGATGCAGTCACTGTCTGCAGTGATCTTGGATCCCAGGAACGTGAAGTTATTTACAAAATCTTATTTTTCTGTATACCTGAGGAGTGCCCCTTGAATACATAGAGATCCCTTCTTTGTCTGTGAGTGGCCTGATTTTGAAGATTTCATAGCACAGGAACCAGACACTTTCCTGTTAAATATGGTGATGGTTATGTAAAGGATATGACAAAATGGCCACTGAGGGTGAAGGTCCTGGAGGGAAAAGAGTTCTATGGCAGCTGGACCCATTCAGGTTGATGGAGGGGCATCTTGCTCTCTCAACTAGAGATGCATCTACAAATTGTGTCACGCATATAAACATCCCACCTGTCATGACAATGAGCATTTCTGCTAGTGCTCTAATAATAACCAATATAAGGAACTTTAGTAAATTTTTAGTGAAGGAGGAAAATGAAGAAAACTAAGCACAGATTTCCAAACAAATTGAACTAAACACTCTTAGGCCTAGAATGTGGAGTTGGAAGACATGCTAAAGTGACTCTCTTTGAGCAAAGCAGAAAAACTTAAATATGAAAAGAAAAAACTAACTTTGCCTTCAGCCCAGAATAGCATCATGACTGAGAGCAATGTCAAGGAAAGTGCTTTTCCTGGAATGCAACAAGCAAGCAAGCATCTCGGGTTCTGCCACTCCTAAGGAAGGAACCGAGCCAGCCTGATGTGACACCAGCACGGTCGTCTAATGGAGGGAGTCTAACCCAGGAAAGGTATTGAAGGTCTCACCACATTCCCAGATAATGGGATGTCTGGGACAGGAGACACTTAAGTGTGTTGGATTACTCTCTGGAATCCAGGAAGAGGCAATGTGTAAAATGGAAACAGCTGAAAATATTTTCCCAGCATTATTTAGACTGGTTCTGAGGGTGGGGAAAGAAATCTTCCTAAAGCCTCCCACAGCTGCAAAATAAACCTGTCCCTCTAGGAACCTGGAAGTGAAAGGCTACTTGTGGAATGCACAAGGTGATTTCTAAACTGTGTTCTGGGGAACCCTGGAGGCTCTTGGAAACCAGGTTCCTCCAATGACAGCAATAAATGGTGAAGCAGCGTCCCTGAAAGACAGATGAGCCATCACAGCTCATCTTCTCCCATAATGTACAGCCATGCAGGGAATGACACTATGCCAGATTTCCAGAGTGGGTACTCTGAACATGCTCCAGAACTATCTGCAACAGACCTGCAGCGGCTCCCTCGGAGCACGTCCGTGTAACCCTGAAGATTAAAAAGCTGAAAAAACACTGATCTGATATACTGACGCCACCATGTTTCTTCTCTGCACAGTAATCCACCTCTGCATCTTTGAAAAATGTATAATTTTCAAATGTTTCTAGACTGCTTCTCTGCATGTTGACCCCACGGCAATTTACAGGGTTAAAAGACCACAAAATCTACGCAACAGGAGAATACAATGAAAGTGGCATCCACTAACAAATACCCACCCACAAACCCTATGCCAATTACACCTTCTGAACATGTTTTAACGATGTACTCTCATGTCTCTCCCCCCCCTCCACGTGCAATTGTGGTCACCCTACAGACACTTTATGGTGGGAGATATTTATTTAGGATATTTCTATGCTGCCTCAGCAGAGTCTTCCTTGAGGCAGCTTAGAATTAAAAACAGCACCATATTTTAAAAAAAAAACTTACCAAAAATTAGAACTTATCCTCAGATATGTGAAGCAGCCCTTACTCTTTGAGACTGGCACATGCACACTAAACCAACATGTGTGAGAGAAGGCAAAAGGGATACC
>NW_015159720.1:285773-299200 GCF_001447785.1 Gekko japonicus
GCGTCTGGTTCTTGGGGCTGTTATGGCTTCTGACTACAGAGCGGGCAGGTAGAGCCTGGTGTTTGTGGGGTAGACAGTTATCAGCCCTCAAAACTGTTTGAAAAATGAGTGCATTGGCTCGTGCAAGAAACAAGAAGATGATTTGCCTATGAAATGCAAGCTATCCTAACCCCCCTGGACCCGAAGTGTAATGTATTGAAATGATTACATGAATCACCTCATAGGACTCCCATGTTAAGCTTCGAGCCAGACCAGGGCTCCTCTGAGCGAACTTCCTATTGGTCGCTTCGTAACAGCGACCAATCAGAACGATACCATTCCCTAGGAGGGAAAGACTCCCATTGGCCCTTATCCAAGCAATCTCATTGGTTGTTATTTGTAAATAGGCGTAATGCACACGAAAGGTTATGCCCAGAATTAAACTTTGTTGGTCTTAAAGGTGCCACTGGACTCAAACTTTGTTCTGTTGCTTCAGACCAACACGGTTACCCACCTGAATTATTAGAAAAAATTTTTTTGGCTTCCATGATATGTGATCCCAGCGTAAAAAAAATAAAGAAATGGCTGTCGTTCAGTCAGTCTAAGTCTCCATTAGAAATGATCACGTCCATATTCGTACCAGCAAGGCAAAAGACTGGAACGGACTGTACCCTCCCGTTTTCCAATCCCAGGGCAAACGGAACGGTTGTGATTATGACGACGCCATCCAAAACTGGGGTGCCAAACACACAGTTCACAAGCAATTCTTCGAGACGGCCATGAGGTTACCCGTCAAGTCTCGCGTGGGGTGCATGTGCTCCCCCCTCGGAATGGGAAAGGAGCGCGCCAGACTCCATGATAAGCTCACAAAACTGAGCGTGAATACCAAATCAATGCAAGCCTTCCGCCTCGGAAACCCCTTGCTTATTTGATTAAGTTAGGTGGAAAACAGGGCAAACACGCTTGCAGCTTCGCTTCCTCTTGCCTCTCCTCCACTCTTTTCATTTCTAATGCAAATCGGAAGTCTATGTGGAGCAGCCTGGCTAGCCTCCGTCTAACCTCCCCATCTGGAAGGGAACTAACCAGCCTTCGGGCTACTTTCAACCCTTCCCAGCTGTTGGGTTGGGGGGGGGGTTATTTTATTTTTTTGCGGGCTCGAGAAAGCATATTTATATAAACGATTGCCATATCCTTTGCCAGCTGTTGACCCGGCTCTTGTCCCGACCGGGGCATGTTTTTCATTTCTAGCAGCCACAGACTGGAACTGACCCGGACAAAGCTAGCACGCTATGCAAACAGTCTTACACGTTACTGCCCTGACAGTTGAGACAATGAACACATAGTGTGATCGAAGGGGACCGGTGTTTCCCTTTGGGCGAATGTCACAAAATCCTGAGCTGGAAGTATCAGTTCAAAAACAAAAATAAAGAGACTTTGTGGCCCTTTCGTGGAGGCTCCTCTTGGCATTGGAGGGTTTCAAAGTATCACTCGTGTCACCGGAAGGTTAATCGCGTCCCTGGCACAATAGGCCCCAGTTTAAATTGACACAAAAAAGGGGACTTTGAATTGCTACATTGTGAGTCGCTGTGCTGTTCTTAACATTTGCTGCGTCACTGCCGCTAAGGCTGCGAGCTACGCAGCTCGATCCCTTATACATTCATTTATTGAGTTCAACGAGTCTTACTTCTAAGAAAGCACCCACAGGATTGCAGCCTTTATTGGTTTGGGGAGAGTAAATTTTCACGGTTAAGAGTTCATTGGTGGGGCAGAACATTACACTTCTTAATTTTCCAAGTAATTTCCATTTGGACGAACGGTATCACAATAGGAAATGAACAAGAGAGTATTACAGAAATCCTGTCATTCAAACAAGGAATGGGCAACTATTTCAAAATCAAATTATCACAAGTTATCAAAAACTTCATTTACTATCTCAAAAAGACATCCATAGCAAGGTGTTGAAAAAAGTAAATTTAATTGGTTGAAAAGGAGGTTACTTATCAATGGATCCTTAATCCATTGACAAGCCAGCTTATTATTTTTGTCTAACCTAGTGCTATAGTACACACAGGCTTTGTTTTTGACACATGAAACTGCTTTATATAAGGTCAGGCCCCTGATTTACTCAGCCCTATATTGTCTCTGGCAGTGGATCAGGCACAGAAAGGTCTTCTGATATGGAGGTGCCAGGGACTGAACCCGGGATCATGATATGCAACACCTTCTTGTTTTTTCTAGAGTCTAATGTTCAATTGTTTGCTATCTCATTTTTAATTGTTTCTTTGCTGGTTTTGTATTACTGTAAACCACCCTAAACCCGGTTTCTGGTAAGGGCAGTCAAAAATCCAATAAGTAAGTAAGTAAATAAAATAAAATAAAATAGAAGAAGAAGAAGAAGAAGAGATTGGATTTATACCCCGCCCTTCACTTGGAGACTCAGAGAGGCTTACAAACTCCTTTCCCTTCCCCTCCCCACAACAGACACCCTGTGAGGTGGGTGGGGCTGAGAGAGCTCTGAGAGAAACTGCTCTTTTTCAAGGACAGCTGTGCCAGAGCTTGTGAGTGACCCAAGGTCCCATTAGCAGGTGCAAGTGGAGGAGTGGGGAATCAAACCCGGTTCTCCCAGATTAGAGTCTGCACACTTAACCACTACACCAAACTGGCTCTCCAAATAATAATAATGTGCTCCACCACTCAGCTATGGCCCCTCATGTTGAAACCACTCCAAATTCCACACTCTCCATCGAGTTTGGATGCATCAAATCCAAATTATCATTAACCACAATGCAGAAGGTTCTGAAAAATTCTTGCCAAAGCCTGTTGAAAAGTGACATATTGCAGTCTGGACTAAAGCATTCATTAGACAACTTCATTGTGGCCCAAAAATAGCGCTTGCCACCCAAGATTATATGATGGATGATGTGTTTAAGAGCCCCCAACCCCCAAGTATTCCACGTTCATGTGGGTTTAACTGGAAGCCAGTTCTGAAATTAAGCTGCCACTAAGACTGCTAACTTCATCCAATATGGATGTTCTCCCAAGGACAACAGCTACTTAATGGTAAGTTACAGAGACAATGAACCGCAGCTCGTAAGGGCTTTCAGAAGCATTCCGAGGTTCTTGAGCGTAACCCACAGCAGCACTTGCATTCTGCTCGGTCCGCAGGAATCCTTCCTTTGATTCTCAATGCACAGATTTAATTAAAAATAAATTTACTGTTAACGCTTAAAGTGATGCCAAGATCATCCAAACATAAGGCTGAGAGGGCCTTTAATAATTAATAATGTGAAAGGAACTCACTCAGAGATTGCTCTGGATGATTATTTAGTACATCTGTTTGCAAAGGTGAAAGCAGCCATGGGACTAGCCAAGAAGAAGATAAATGACTCACCTGTATTATTTTTGCTCTTGTTCGTATAATTTTTTTTAAATATGTAAGTTCTACATTTGCCTGATTAAGAGGAAAAGGTTGCATAGAGCTTTGGAAGTCAGTGATAACAAAATCAGAAGAAGAAAGAAGAAAGAGTCTCATGAGATTTCTGATTTGTCAGGTAAAGGAGAGGATGGATGCAAAGGTGGGAATTCCTGGCTGGGTCTGAACAGATTTCAAGACATTTATTTAAAATTCAGCAAAATGTCTTATGGGAAGGAGCTTTCACATCTCTAGGTCGTTGCTTGGTTTTGCAACATGTAAAATGCTAACCAAACAACCATAATCCAGAGAAGACGGCTGTACTGTGGATCAAGGATATGTCAGACCTGGGATTAGATTATCTGGACAAGTTTTCATTCTCCCTGAAAGATCAGGTTTGCAACTTGGGGGAAGTCTGTTGACATAGAAACTGATTGTGGCAGTGGCTAAGAATGTGTGGGTTTTAGGTGGTCTGCAAGCAGTGGCTATTCCTAAAGAGAGTGGACCACTCCTCAGTCACCCATGCTTTGGTAATATCCATGCTAGACTAGTGCAACATGCTAATGTGGGGCTGCCTTTGAAGACTGTCTAGAAGTTCAAGACACCACTGAAATAATTGTAATGAGACCTGTTTCAAGGAACAAATAGTGCCAGTCAGTGTTCCCTCTAAGCTGAGTTAGTGTGAGCTAGCTCACAGGTTTTTTTTAGCCTCTGGCTCACACATTTTTCTCTTACCTCTGGAAGGATGGCTCCAGAGCAAACTAATTTATGCAGCAGCCAAATCACCTGCTCACAACTTTAATGCCAGCAGCTCACAAAGTAGAATTTTTGCTCACAGGACTCCATAGCTTAGAGAGAGCCTTGGGTGTCATTCTGGTTTCACTGGCTAAGGACTTGTTTCTAGGTCCAATACAAAGTGCTGGTAACAATCTTCAGAGTCCCAAATGGCCTGGGTTGCAAGTCACAACTGCCTTATCTGTGATTTTATTTGCAATTTTATCTGCTGCTTGAACAGTTTTAATAGCTGTTCTAAACTGCAATTTATTGCAGGGCTCACTGGTATTCTACTGTCATTATAACCTAATTCTGTTTTCCTGTTGTTTTTAATTTTGTGTTTGTGTAATTTTTGTTTTGAGTTATTTCAACATAAGCTGTTGTCTAAATATAGCTGCCCTGAATTCCACATTTGCTATAGAATGGCAGGATGTATGTTTTTAAAAATAAATACATTACAGCAAATAGGAAAGGGGGAAGGGGTCCTCCTCAGACAAAACTTCCCAGAGATTAAGAGGGAACCCAAAATAATTTTGATTAGTGGAATTTCTTGGAAGGTGGGGGTAGGTGAATGCATTTGTACATCTCCAGCACTGAACAATAGTATGAGCTCTGAACCAGAGAGTTTCTGGTTTAAATCTCACATTAGCCAACAAGCAAGGTGAACTAAGAGCCAGTTTGGTGTAGTGGTTAGGAGCGGGGACTCTAATCTGGGAGAACTGGGTTTGATTCCCCACTCCTCCACATGCAGCTGCTGGTGTGGCCTTGGGACAGTCACAAGTTCTCTCGGAGCTGTTCTCTCAAGGGTAGTCCTTGAAAGAGCTCTCTCAGCCCCACCTACCTCACAGGGTGTCTGTTGTGGGGAGGGGAAGGGAAAGGAGATTGTAAACCACTCTAAGACGCCTTTGGGTAGTGAAGGGAAGGGTATAAAACCAATCTCTTCTTCTTTTCTTCTTCTCTCTGATGCAAACCACCGTCTCTCGGCCTGAGCCCCATGGTCCTTGATACCATGCAGGTAACATACAGCACTGTTGTAATGACTATTTGGCTAAAGGACATAAAGTGCTCTGAATGTCCCTAAGACTTTTGTCTAAATGATAATGAGCAGGGTTGGTACCATAAGAACATAGGAACATAAGAGAAGCCAATGTTGGATCAGACCAAAGGCCCATCCAGTCCAACACTCTGTCACACAGAGGCCAGAAATACCAGGTGCCATCCGGAGGTCCACCAGTGGGTCCAGGACACCAGAAGCCCTCCCACTGTTGCCCCCCCGAAGTTGCAAAGGCTGGCTGAGAATTTATAAGATATATATATATTTTAAAAATTGGAAAACGGTGATGCTTTGGAAGTGTGCTAAAAACATCAGCGCCCACGGATTTGAAAAAAAAAGATCTCCTGCCAGCCCGTTTGGACGGGACGTGCCAAAGCTACGCTGGATACCGCAAAACACAGCCCTGTGCTGCCACCACAGTGTTGTTCAGCAGCTGTTAATTGACAGCGCAACTGTTAGGATCAAGGCGTATGAACCAGACGTGTCACTACAAAGTCCCGCGTGAGAAAAATGTCCTAGTTGGAAGAGACAGATGGGCCACAAATGGCGTCTGCAGCTGGATTCCAACCATGTTGATGCTGGAAGAAGGTCCTTGAGTTCTACAGGACTTAATCCCAAGTGGCCGTGGTGGGAAGCGCCTTCGGGTCATAGCCGATTTATGGTGACCTCCTGAGGGTTTTCAAGGCAAGGGATGAACAGAGATGGTCTGCCATTGCTTGGCTCTGCACAGCAGGCCTATTCCCTCTTGAAGCTGTCCATGCTTGTAGCCACCACCACCTCCTGTGGCAGTGAATTCCATGTGTTAATCACTCATCCGCTCCCTTTTTTTGGCCACTTAGGGTTTTCAAGGCAAGGGATGAACAGAGATGGTCTGCCATTGCTTGGCTCTGCACAGCAGGCCTTGATGTTCCTTGGTGGTCTCCCATCCAAATACTAACCAAGGCTGACCCTGCTTTGCTTCCGTGATCTGACGAGATCAGGCTAGCTTGGGCTGTCCGGGTCAGGGAGGTACACATTAAAGGGTAAGTCCATGCCACACATTTGGGTGATCCATTAGGAGATTCTAGTCCTTTCGGCAAGCCTGCATCGAATATTCTCTGATTCTCTGCATCCAATATTCTCTGATTCTCTGCATCGAATATTCTCTGATTTTCTGCATCAAATATTCTGATTTTGATATCTGCATTGCGAGTAACACATTCAATGTACCTAGAACAGATTCTCGGAGAAAAACTATGCTGCTTACAGAATTATTCCTGTTGTTTTGCTGTTTGGTGCTTTTTTGTTCTGCTTGGCCATTGCGGCTTCTCTGCATTATTGCTGTCTTTCTTTGGTCCTCGGCCATCTTGGCGCATGGGGCCATTCACCTAACTGGGTTGTGGAGACTACCATGGGTTTGCATTACCATGGCATCGTGTTAATCCAGGGAATTAGCTAGGCGGTATCTATAGGGGCAGTATGGCAGACAGCATTGTGGCATAATCAGTAAAAACCACAGGGCTCACCACAACCAGGAGGCCCATCGAAGAAGAAAATGGCGTTCAGAAGGGCAAGGTGAACACAAGTGCAGAAAATTGCTGCAAATGGTTAAGCCTGCTTCGACTCAGCCCTGCCTTTGACCCTCACGGCCCAGATGTGGTTTATCCCCATTTGTTTACATAGTTCGTCTCAGCTCTAATACTAATTAACAGTAAAGCACAAACTTTGAAAGTCGATATAAATGGAAACAGATTAACTGGACAAATATTACACCTGAGAAACGCACTGAGAACACGCATATGTCTGGCTGACCGATGACTCTTGCGCAGCTCCCCCCCCCCTTGCTAAACTGAGGCCCAGCTTTGTGGCTTGGACTGGAAATCGGCTTTAGCGCAATGTGCCAGGAATTTCCACACGTGCCCAGTGACTAAACTGATGGAATCTTTGAAACCTCTCTAGTGCAGATTAACTAATGAAAAAATCTGTGAAATTGCCATTCAATCTTCTTTTTTCCTCCAGTTGGACGTGTTTGCGAGGGTAGGGATGACAAGTTCTTGTCAAGCCATCTGGCCTCTCCATAGGGTCACCCCCCCCACTTCAGGAAATTAATGGCCACACCATTTGTGTGCATCTCTTGCCCCAGTCCAGGAATCGGATTTGTTGTACAATTAAAGGAGAGGATTTGGCAAGTTGACGCTCAGACTCTCCCGCCACCCTCCACATCCCCTGAGCCGAAGTGCTAAGTAGAGAACACGAGACGTCTGATGCCTGTAGTGTCATGCAGCAGCATCTAAATACACAACCTGCTTACATATCGGCACATGAAACTACCGTATGTTTATTCACAATAAAATACCGGTGACACAAAGGGTTACTTCACAGACATGTGTGCATCACAAGATCTCTAATTCATTACTTAACCTTTGATGACTGGCTGCTGAAAACATGAACCAGAATCCACTGAAAAGCACATTTGAGTAGACATGGAACTTTGGTCAATGGTGTTTAATCTGAGATGGTTCATGATGAGTACATGTGTACGGATCAGACCAAAGGCAAGCAACCTGCATCTGAGGCAACATCTTAAACCAAGTTTTCAAAAACTAAAAGTGTGAAACTAAAATGTTGGGGTGATGATCACCCTTGGTCTACTTAAGTGCTAACCACAATACTGAACTAGCAGCTCCATCCATTCCAAATGTCAGGGTTCAATTGCCCAGAGTGGAAAGCAACCCATGTCTCACAGTTCCATTTGGACTTGAAGGCATGCTCTGGGTGAACAGAACGGCCTTTGCCCAACCACTAATAGCAGCATTCTGACAGACAACAGTATCTGATTTTTTTTAATGCAAGAACTCTTGGTTTGCCTGGAAAATATTGGTATTGCAGGAGCCATCTAGCCATTTCCTCCAAGTTGCTTGCAATGCCATACTTTGTCATGTTAGCAGGGGAGCTCACTAGGCCAGCTTTCAAAATAAGACCAGAATAAATTCAAAAGGAGTCCTATTGGGTGGCTGTTTCCTTCCCAAAGGGTGACAGTCTTGTACTGTGGGTGCCATGCTGTCCTTGAAGAGACATACTTTGAAAGAAATGCCACTCCTTGAGTATGGGACTCTCCAGAAAAGGTTCACTCAAGAAAACAAACTGATTGCGCTTCTGCCAGTATCGCCATTCCTGTTCACTTACCCAGAATAAAATGGTCACCAGCCACAACGTGGATAGAGAACTGCCAGAAGTACAAGCTGGGTTTCGAAGAGGTAGAGGAACTAGAGATCAAATTGCCAACATTCGCTGGATTATGGAGAAAGCAAGAGAGTACCAGAAAAACATCTACTTCTGCTTCATTGACTATGCTAAAGCCTTTGACTGTGTGGATCACAACAAACTATGGCAGGTCCTTAAAGAGATGGGAGTACCAGACCACCTCACATGTCTCTTGAGAAACCTGTATAAGGGTCAAGAAGCGACAGTTAGAACCGGATATGGAACAACTGATTGGTTTAGCATAGGAAAAGGAGTACGACAAGGATGTACATTGTCACCTTGCTTATTTAATATATATGCAGAGTACATCATGCGAAATGCTGGCCTGGATGAATCACAAGCGGGAATTAAGATTGCTGGGGAAAAGATCAACAACCTCAGATATGCAGACGATACCACTCTAATGGCAGAAAGTGAAGAGGACCTAAAGAGCCACTTGCTCAGGGTAAAAGAGGAGAGCGCAAAAGTAGGCTTGAAGCTCAACATCAAAAAAACTAAGATCATGGCATCCGGCCCCATCACTCCTTGGCAAATAGAAGGGGAAGTCGTGGAAGTAGTGACAGACTTCACGTTCCTGAGATCCCAGATCACCGCAGACTGTGACAGCAGCCATGAAATTAAAAGACGCCTGCTCCTTGGGAGGAAAGCGATGGCGAACCTAAACAGCATGATAAAAAGTAGAGACATCACCCTGCCAACAAAAGTCCGCATGGTCAAAGCAATGGTATTCCCAGTAGTTATGTATGGCTGCAAGAGTTGGACTATAAGGAAGGCCGAGCGCCGAAGAATAGATGCTTTTGAACTATGGTACTGGAGAAGACTCTTGAGAGTCCCTTGGACTGCAAGAAGAACAAATCAGTCAATCCTAAAAGAAATCAACCCTGACTGTTACCTGGAAGGCCAGATAATGAAACTAAAGCTCAAATACTTTGGCCACCAAATGAGAAGGGAGCACTCACTGGAGAAGACCCTGATGCTGGGAAAGATTGAAGGTCAAAGAAGACGGGGACGGCAAAGGATGAGATGGTTAGACAGTGTCATAGATGCAGCGAACATGAAGTTGAACCGACTTCAGAGGACGGCGGAAGACCGGAAGGCCTGGCGTGATTTGGTCCATGGGGTCGCGAAGAGTCGGACTCGACTGTGCAACTGAACAACAACAACAACAAGCCACAACAGTTGATGTGCACCACCAGCTGGTGGGACTGGCAGGCAGTATATGGCCTGTAGACTGCCTAGGCCAAGTATCTGTACTGGGAGCCTCTCCAACTTGGTCAACAGGCTAGTACCTCCAGACTCCTGGGCTTTAGGATCCAGCCAGGGGTGTGATCTGAAGACACATGATGCAGCAATCTTACTGAATAAGCAGGAATTGGTCTGCTCAGTGCCTGGATGAAAGACCTCCTGGGAATCCACGACAGAACTCAAATCATGATAAAGAGGCTCCAACTTCCCAGTCCAGCTCCAGCTCAAGCTAGAATGCTAAACCAGCCAGGAGCACTTTCTACCAGCTCCATTTAGGGAGAAGGCAGACGACACTTTTAATCCACGCCTTTGTAACTTTGAGGCTGGACTACAGCAACATACTTAATATAAAGCACCTTGTGCTCAGCTCACCAGCCTCCTACAATCCAACAAAAGCCTCTAGATCCACTGGACCAAGTTATCTAAGGGGTATCAGCATCATGAGATCAAGCTGGCTGCCTCTCAACTCAGGAATTCCATAAGAAAAACAGGTTGCTTACCTGTAACTGATGATCTTTGAGTGGTCATCTGTGCAGTCACACCCTTGGGATTATGTGCCTGCGCTGATCCGAATTGGTGGTATGCAAAGCTCACAAAGGGATTTTCGTGCCTCCCTCCCAAGCATGTGCGGGAACCCCACAATGTGGGGTTCAATGTGGCCAAGTGCAAGGTGATGCACATTGGAGCCAAAAATCCTAAATATAAATACACATTGATGGGGTCTGAACTGGCAGAGACTGATCAAGAGAGAGATCTTGGAGTCGTAGTAGATAGCTCACTGAAAATGTCGAGACAGTGTGTGACTGCAATAAAGAAGGCCAGTGCTATGTTGGGGATTATTAGGAAGGGTATTGAAAACAGATCAGCCAATATCATAATGCCCCTATATAAGTCAATGGTGCGACCTCATTGGTGCGACCTCATTTAAGGTGTGGTGACCAGAACTGTGTGCAGTTCTGGTCACCACACCTTAAAAAGGATATTATAGCTTTGGAAAAAGTGCAGAAAAGGGCAACTCAAATGATAAAAGGGTTGGAACACTTTCCCTATGAGGAAAGGTTAAAGCGCTTAGGGCTCTTTAGCTTGGAGAAACGACGACTGAGGGGTGACATGATTGAGGTTTGTAAGATTATGGGATAGAGCAGGTAGAGAAAGAGGTACTTTTCTCCCTTTCTCACAATATAAGAACTCGTGGGCACTCCATGAAATTGCTGAGCGGTTGGGTTAGAACGGATAAAAGGAAGTACTTCTTCACCCAAAGAGTGATTAACACATGGAATTCACTGCCACAGGAAGTGGTGGCGGCTACAAGCATGGATGGCTTCAAATGGGAATTAGATAAGCATATGGAGCAGTGGTCCATCAGTGGCTATTAGCCACAAGGTATAGATAGGGGCTCTGGGGCAAGTGATGCTCTGTCTTCTTGGTGCTTGGGGGGGGGTCAACAGTGGGAGGGCTTCTAGTGTCCTGGCCCCACTGGTGGACCTCCTGATGGCACCTGGTATTTCTGGCCACTGTGTGACAGAGTGTTGGACTGGATGGGCCTTTGGTCTGATCCAACATTGGCGTCTCTTATGTTCTTATGAGTCTCTTTTACCAAGGCCATATCTAGGTGTCTTCTGAAATTGCCAGTAAGAATTCTTTATTCAAAATGACTTGGGAAGGGATAGGAGAGAATAAATCAGCCCGTTGTTCCCTAGCCAAGTTCCCTGTGATGGAGACAGGCTTGGAGTCCATTTTTTAAAAATCGTATTCAGCTCAGATCCAGCAACTGACTGCAGAGATCTTGAGACCAGATCTGACAGCATGTGCCGACACCCACCCCTCTCTTGGACCCGCAAACAGAACATGAAATGGAATAAACTAAGACTGCCTGGACATTCTCCATCTTTCCCAAGATCTGTGGACATAATCTATCATTTTAAGACTGAATAATTAAAACCCACTCCGCGGCCTTCTCTTCTATTTGTGTAGCTGCCACTGGGATTCAGTGAGATGAAAAATACATGGGTATGTTTTGAGAAAAATGCAAGTAATATATTAAAAAAATCATTTTAGCCCTAACAGTCACTCAATTCCCAGTCACTTCCCTTCCTCCAAAAGCAGGGGAGGGGAACCCTCATCATATTAAGATTAATTGTAAAATCTAATTTGAACTCCCCTCTAATTTAAATTTCCACTTTTATGAAATGTTCTCAGCCTGAGAGTTGTGTGTGTAAAAGATGTTCTGACATGCCTCTAATTGATTCATTTTACACCATCTAAGGAAGGAGTACCATATCCGCGAAAGAGTTTTCCCCCTCCCTCGCCTGCATACATCCCTCATTTGCCCATCTTAATTCGATTAAAGGGAGTAAGGGCCATTTGACCGGTGAATGAACCATATTTTAAATGGAGGACATTTCTATTTAAATTGGAGTATATCAACCACTGTAATTCGGAGCCAGTGACTTCCTATCTGCAGATTCCACTCTCAGAGGTCACAGTGTGGTCACAGACCAAAGGGAAGGAAAACACACCCCAGTGTAGTAAGTCCTGGCAAAACCCATACCCAAATCCATGGGGAAAATGAAGACTGTATTTTAAGGTATTTCAAGAAAAAAACGATACCATAGTCTAATAATCATAATAAGAGATGCATGTTACTGCAGGCACATGTTTTGGTAATGTTGCCAAAATATTTTAATTAATGTATTTATTTATTTATTCAATTGTTATCCCGCCCTCCCCGCCAAAGGCAGGCTCAGGGTGGCTTACAATAAAAAGTTAAAAATATATTAAAACACACGTGCTTATACAGTACAGCATCATAAATACAAAACATACCATGTTTTAATATTCCTCACAATTCTCGCCACACCAAAGAAGAAATCTCCCTGTTCTCTTTCTCCATGCCACATCCATGAGACTGGCACCGATGATCGCCAGGACTGCAGCTTCATCTCTTCCCCACAATGCCACAGCAGCTTCCATAAGAACATAAGAGACGCCAATGTTGGATCAGGCCAAAGGCCCATCCAGTCCAACACTCTGTGTCACACAGTGGCCAGAAATACCAGGTGCCATCAGGAGGTCCACCAGTGGGGCCAGGACACTAGAAGCCCTCCCACTGCTGACCCCCCCCCCAAAAGCACCAAGAAGACAGAGCATCACTTGCCCCAGAGCCCCTATCTATACCTTGTGGCTAATAGCCACTGATGGACTTCTGCTCCATATGCTTATCTAATTCCCTTTTGAAGCCGTCCATGCTTGTAGCCGCCACCACTTCCTGTGGCAGTGAATTCCATGTGTTAATCACTCTTTGGGTGAAGAAGTACTTCCTTTTATCCGTTCTAACCCGACCGCTCAGCAATTTCATGGAGTGCCCATGAGTTCTTGTATTGTGAGAAAGGGAGAAAAGTACCTCTTTCTCTACCTGCTCTTTCCCATGCATAAACTTACAAACCTCAATCATGTCACCCCTCAGTCGTCGTTTCTCCAAGCTAAAGAGCCCTAAGCGCTTTAACCTTTCCTCATAGGGAAAGTGTTCCAACCCTTTTATCATTCGAGTTGCCCTTTTCTGCACTTTTCCCAAAGCTATAATATCCTTTTTAAGGTGTGGTGACCAGAACTGCACACAGTATTCCAAATGAGGTCGCACCATTGACTTATATAGGGGCATTATGATATTGGCTGATCTGTTTTCAATACCCTTCCTAATAATCCCCAGCATAGCATTGG
>NW_015159720.1:299212-306606 GCF_001447785.1 Gekko japonicus
ACTCTTTGTTTTCCCCTCAAATGGCGTGGCCCCGCCCAGCGTGTGACGTCACTTCCGGTGATGCTCCGGCGGTGCGCGCACCCACGTTCAGCTCCTGGACCGGCAGGACGCTCCCCCGCCGGTCCGTTTTTAAGATTTGGCAACCCTAATTGAACCCCATTTGCCATGTTGATGCCCACTTGCCCATCCTTGACAGATCCCTTTGGAGTGCCTTACAATCCTCACTGGTTTTCACCACCCTGAACAACTTCGTATCATCCGCAAATTTAGCCAACTTCACTGCTTACTCCCAACAAGGTAAAAAGCAGTGGACCAAGTACTGATCCCTGCGGTACCCCACTGCTTACCACCCTCCACTGAGAAAATTGCCCATTTATACTCACTCTCTGTTTTCTATTAAGGAGCCAGTTTTTGATCCATAAAAGGACTTGTCCATAAAAGGACTTGTCCTTTTATCCCATCCACCGGAGAGAACCGGGCAGAGGCATGGCTGGGGCACACAAGTGACTGCGCTGTGGTTGCAAGAGGGCTGCCTGGGAGGGGCTGTGGCTCAGTGGAAGAACCTGAGCTCGGCATGCAGAAGGTCTCAGGTTCAATCCCTGACATCTCCAGGGGTCATTTCCTGCGGAAGCGCACAGGAGCAGAGCTCCAGCCGTAAGGAGTCCAGGGGGTGGGCACATGCAACAAGCCCTGCCCCCTGCTCCCAGCAGCCCTCAGTTGAGCCATGAGGAGGAAGAAGCAGCCAGGTAAGTTGCAGAGCCCTCCCCCCGACCTGCCTTCAGGTACAAGCTCTCCCTCCTCTGTGAAGGCAGATCTGCACGTTCCCCCCCCCATAGCTAGCAATCCAAAACAGTCCAGTGGCACCTTTAAGACCAAGTTTTATTCAGGTACATGCTCCCCCTCCTCTGCGAGGACAGATCTGCACGTCCCCCCCCCCAAATTGCTAGCAATCCAAAACAGTCCAGTGGAGCCTGAGCGGTGGGTGTTGCCTTCGGACACATTTCCGGTGATGTCAGGGGAGTGGAATATGCAAATAAGTTATGCTAATGAGTTATGCTAATGAGCTCATGCACCTCTTCTTCTACGAAATGACCCCTGGACATCTCCATGTAAAAGGACCAGGCAGTAGGTGACGGGAAAGACCTCTGCCTGAGACCCTGGAGAGCCACTACCAGCCTGAGCAGACGATACTGACTTTGATGGGCCAAGGGTCCGATTTGGTAGAAGGCAGCTTCCTGTGTATTTGTGTGTCCACTTCCACGGCACTCAAGAGCCACCCTGCCCTGCCGCTGCATTACTGGCAAAGCCCATCCTCCTGCTTTTCGCTCTGGCAGACCGATTTCCCCTTAAGCCCTGCCTGGCACCCTGCCACGAAAGCCGCTGCGGAGCCCCCCCCCTCCCCGCATCAAGCAACTGGAGGTTAGGAGGTAATCAAGCCTACAGATTAAGGCTTGCTAAAGCTACGAGATCAGCACGGCTGGGGTGTCTTTAGTAACCCTTTAGAAGACAAGGCTGATGGAAGTTCTAGCCTGAGGGGGGGAAATATCTACACCCATTTGTCTCTGTCTCTCTCTCTTTGCTGATGTCTCGGGGGGGCCTTGCAAATGAGGCAAGAACTCGCCAGAGCTTACTCCTGGCTCATGGTGTCAAAGAAGATGCTTGATGTTGGCGCATGTGAGAGTATATTCAATGTAAGCATGCCTCTGAGCCAGTACAGAGGATTTATTTATTTAGAAGACACCATAATAAGAACACCTTCCAACCGTCAAAGTATTTCACATTCCTTTGCTCAGCAAGACCTACCACAGTCCTTTAAGGTAGGCCACCATTATCTGCTCCAACATGTAAGTGGAGGGGACTAAGGCTACATATGTTCACAGCTAAGATACAGGTGGAACAGGTGGTTTTTCCAATCACAGCTCATTTTTTCTTTGCCAGTTGGCTACCTTAGCCATACACCATGAACACATTGTGTTTGTGTGTACTTGTACTACAGTCAAATTGTAGACCCCTTAGTGCAGGGGTGTCAAACATGAGGCCTGGGGGCCGGATCAGGCCCCTGGAGGGCTTCCATCAGGCTCTCAGTGGAACTGGCTATCTTCTGCTTCTTCTTTCAGTTCTGCTGCTGCTGTGTCATCGTAAATTTGCAGCTTACAAATACACACCTGAACAGCACACTCAAGATTGCAATAACACAGACATTTTGATGCAATAATTCAGAGCAAGAGGTGTCTGTTACCAGACACTGTTAAAACAACAAAATATTGCAAGAGTGCTAATGTTTTAAGCATGTTTTTACTTTAAGTAAAAAAAACCCACCTTTGTGTTTGTGTCCTTTATAAAGTTTATATCTCCGCTACCTGGCATTACATTTTATGACACACATGGCCCGGCCCAACAAGGTCTCATTTATGTCAGTTCCAGCCCTCATAACAAATGAGTTAGACACCCCTGCCTTAGGGTTTTCTGTTCAATGTATTTTTATTTCAATTATATAAAACCAACAAGACAAAACAAAACAAAAAGAAACATACATAAATACACATACAGGAGATGTTTGATAGATGGTATATGACTCCAGATAAATTAACTAAGATTTATCCTGAATTATCAACTGATCATTGGAAATGTCATAATAGTGTTGGTTCATTTTTTCATATGTGGTGGTTATATGAGAAAAGTAAAAAATATTGGTCTTGGATAAATGAACTCTTACAAAAAATGTTGAAAATTACTGTGCCTTATATACCAGAACTGTTTTTGTTGAATATAATTCCAGATAACTATAAAAGACAAGACTTTTATCTTACTATAAATATCCTACCAGCAGCAAGGATGTTGTATGTGAAATACTGGCGAAGAATGGAAGTACCTACAAAAGAAGTTATAGCCAAAATACCGGAACCAGCTGAGATTGACTATGATATTAAGAGGAAATAATAAAGAAGACTTTGAAAACACTTGGTCAAGATTTTACGATTGGATAGAAGAAAATAATAACTGAAATTCCTAGACCTCTAACCGAAACAAAAAGAATCAAGGAACTAAGAATCATAGATGTAACTATTAACAAAATATAATTGTATGGTGGGGGAAAAAATAATTTCTAGAATATAGTAAGATATCAAAAAGAATGGTTAAAACGATATAGCCAGAATCTCCCTTTCATGTGAAAGCCCTTAGGTTTTCAAGGTGGTTGGCCATCGCCTACCTCTGTGTAGCGAGCCTGGATTTCCTTGGCGGTCTCCCATCCAAATACTAACCAGGGCCGACCCTGCTTAGGTTCCGAGATCTGATGAGATCGGGCTAAACCTGGGCCATCCAGGTCAGGAGGACATGTTAGCTGTCATATTACAAGGTGACTTCGAGAGGAACTCAAAATTCAGGATCCTGTTCTGGAACAACTTGGATAGTGGAGGAACCCAGCGACGTCAGAGAAGAAGAGGGAAGGGTCAACAAAGACACACACCAAGCGCCCTCATCACCAAGAGCCTGCCTGAAGCAGGAAAGATTTTAACTCACCTCAGGGTCACACAAATGACTCTTCTGCCCTGACCCGGATAGCCCAGGGAAGCCCAGTCTCATCCAATCTCAGAAGCGAAGCAGGGTCGACTCTGGCCAAGTACCTGGATGGGAGACCTCCTTGGAATACTAGAGTCGGGAGGCGGGGCAGGACTTTACTCAGCCAACGCTCTGAAGATCCTCCAGGCCCCCAGTAGGGGTCAGTCACCAGAGGTCGCCATGACTTCCAGGAGCACGCCATGGTGGGGTGGAATTCAAAGCGGGGCTACTTCCCCCAGACAGGACCAGCCCTCTCCATGCAGCGTTGAGGGAAACACTCATGTTTTCTTTTCAGTGGAGAAAGTAAAAGCTCATTGGGTGAAGGGAAATTGGGAAGGGGTACCAGGGGGAAAGAGTGAACCCCCTTCCTTCTGTCCTGTGGCCTTGGTTGAAATTTACAATTTAATTTTTTTTAAAAAAGATATATTCCCAGATCTATCAATTACATTTGTACTTTGTCTTCCTTCAAGCCGCTCACAAAAGTGCATGGAGACTTCACCCCTTCATTTTTCATCACAACAACCCTATGAGGTAGGTTAGCCAGAGAGAGAGAGAGAGAGAGAGAGAGAGAGAGAGAGAGAGAGAGAGCGCGAGCGCAACTGGTCCAAGATCACCCTATCAGCTTCATAGCTGACTGGCTATTTGGGCCAAGATATCCCTGGTACTAGACTGACATTCAAAACATTGTGCTATAGTGGGTCTCCCAGTGTCCTATCTAGTTTGGCCTCTAAAAGAGCCGGCGTCTCTGATTTCTCTGATGAACCTGTGCAGTAGTTTATCATGAAGCAGTCAACATCACTGAACATGGATCTGAACCTAGGCCAACAGTGAAACCATGACACCTTGCTGGCTCCAATGATGATAAAATCACCAATTTCCTTTAAATGTGTAACATTGCTTAAATTTATTCAGCCTGGACGTATTAAAGCACTTCTCTCAATATGTTTCAATTTACAATAGGAAGAGGCGCGTCTACAAAATAATTCATGGAGTGGTGAAACGACAGAAAGAGAAGGAAGAGAAAGAATGAAAAGCAGGCAATTCAGCAGATGCTTGGCAAAAATGCAACAGCTGTTTACAGCAACACATTTTCCGCTAATTCATTAGAGCATCTTTCAAAAAACAAAAAAAAGTGCGACATGCACACAGACTGGGGAGCATTGCTTTAGACACATCTCTCGCCACACGACACAAACATACGACCAGAGCTGCCTTCTGGATCCTCCCTGTTTGTGCTTGACTAAAATACAATTCATGTGACGTCTATTCAGAACGAACAAAGCCTTTCCCTCTGGAGTGGAAGGACTCTGATTATCTACACGTATGTTTAAAAGCCTTCCAACAATTAACAAGAGGGCTTAAAGATACCCACCCAGCCCCTCCTCCTAAACTCCAAATGCCTGCTACATCTTTAGTTTCTGCAATGGAGACATTTTCTTTTCCAAGCGTCAGACCTAACAAAGAGCCCAGCAGCTCATCACATCTGTCCAGACGCACACTCTTACTGTAATTTTCGCCCTGCCCTTTCCCCCCTAGAATTTATTCCCGTTTCCTCCCCGTATGTGATTCACGGAGTCCCTGCCTAATCCACGTTCCCTGCAAACGGGAAATGCATCTATTAGTCCGATGTGGGTCATAATTGCGGCCAATTTACATGGGCCCATTGGGCCCCAGTTGCCCCTACCAGATGTGTGTTAAAGCGGACTATTGCGCTGCTGCCCATCCTTCTAATAGGGCTGGAGCCCAGTGTCAGAGGTTGCTGGGCTTGAACTGGGACCCTCAGAGCCCCTTTCAAGCACAGAAGGGAACTGGATCGTCTCAGCAGACGGCTTCCTTACATGGAGGCAGGTGTCTTCAGTGGGTCAGAGCAGATGAACGCACGTTGGGCACCAGGGGGAATTTTCGCTTATCGCCCGGCATGCGAAGGACAAAGTCTGCAGTACCCAAAACACCCTGTAGTTGCTTTCGAAGCTTTAAGTGTGGGAGGATCAAGGGACAGAGAATGACAGAAAACCCAGCGGTCCACACCAGGCAATGGGGATCACATATGGGAACAGGACTACCATTAGGGTTTCGTTGGGGGGGGGAAAGTGGGGCCTTCTCTCTTAACTGCCATAGTTACGAAGAAAAGTTGCTCAATTAGGAAGAGCACTGGTGTTCTGATGGCACCTGAGCCCATGCAGAGTATTTTTAACTCCATTTCTGAATCAGCACGTTCACTCTCCACACTCAGCAACTTGGTCGTAGCATAAGAACATCAGAAGAGTCCTCCTGGATCAGACTTGTGGTCCATCTAGTCCAGCATCGCGTCTCATGCAGTGGCCAACCAGTTCTTCTGGAGGGCCAACAACAGGGCACTGAGGCCAAGGCCCTCCTGGCTCTGAGATTCAGGGGTTTTCTGCTTCTGAATGTGGAGGTTCCATTTAGCCACCATACTAGTAGCCACGAATACACCTGTGCTCCACAAATCTGTCTAATCCCCTTTTAAAGTTGTCTAAGCCTGTGGCCATCACTACATCCTCTGACAGTGAATTCCACACTTTATTCACTCATTGGCTGCGGTCACAGACACAACATAATCCACTTTCAATCCTCTTTCAGTGCACTTTCCAACTGGATTTTACTGTGTGAACTGGAAAAACCCAGTTGGAAAGTGGATTGAAAGTGGATTATTTAGTGTGTGTGACCCCAGCCATTGTGTAAAGAAGTGTTTCCTTTTCCTTTCCAAAAGATTCCCATACTGGTCCTTTCCGCACTTGGATCTCATCCCTGGTTTTATCAGAATTCTACTCGCGACACAGTACCTTGCATTTCTCCCTGGTTATAACAGGATCTGTTTATCCTGGGACAAGTGTGGGGGTGAAACTGGGGTGACCTCAACGTGATGTGGGAACAAAAAATACCCCGAGGTAACTACAGGGGTGAACTCGATTGTGGTGTAGAATGTAAGCTTGGGGATGGGGTCGAACCAGGATTTTAAGGTCTAGTGCGGAATCACCCACTGTGAGCCCCTGAAAGGGAGGCGATGGCAGCTGGGACTTCAGGGCGGTCTGATACTAGTGAAAGGTAAGCAGCACCTGACAGTCACTCCCCTGCGTCAGTCTGCAGAAGAACAAGATATAAGTCCAGTAGCCTCTTAGAGACCAACAATATTTCAGGGACAAGCTTTTGGAGTATAAGCTTTCCGACAAAGTGAGCTTTGACTCTCAGAATCCCACAGCCTGAAAATCTTGTTGGTCCCCAAGGTGCCCCTGGATCTAGCGATTTGGTTGTGAGATTATAAAAAGGTAAAGGTTCCCTTGCTCGAAAGCCAGTCGAGTCCGACTCTAGGGTTGCGGTGCTCATCTCCGTTTCAAAGCCGAAGAGCCAGCGCTGTCCAAAGACGATTCCGTGGTCGTGTGGCCGGCATGACTAAACACCAAAGCGCACGGAACGCTGTTACCTTCCCACCAAAGTGGTACCTATTTATCTACTTGCAATTTCTTGCTTTCGAACTGCTAGGTTGGCAGGAGCTGGAACTAGAGACGGGAGCTCACTCCGTCATGCGGCAACTCGGGTCTCCAACTGCTGAACTACTGACCTTCCACAGCCTGCTGTTCAGCATCTTAACCACTTGAGCCACCACAGATTATACATACATATATATACATAAACTGCTGCTCAGGCACCGGGAGAAGCAGCTTCAAGTCTCCCTTCATACACCATTTTTGCGCCCTCAAACTGCCTCACGGCTCTGCTGTGAAAATTGTGCAAAGCAGTATAAGCAACGTGATTTTGCAACAGAACCAATAGCAGCTCCTGGGAGAAGTTTCGGGATGCAAAGTGGGAGGGGC
>NW_015159720.1:306659-307296 GCF_001447785.1 Gekko japonicus
CAAAACTCTCCTGGTGTGTCAGGTATGAAGCTCCACAAAAGTGAGGGCTTTGTAATGCTTACAAGGTCCTATGGGTGAGGACACCTGGGTTCAAAACCCCACCTGGCCATGAAGCTGGCTTGGTGTAGTGGTTAAGTGTGCGGACTCTTCTCTGGGAGAACCGGGTTTGATTCCCCACTCCTCCACTTGCACCTGGCTGGATGACCTTGAAAAAGCCATAGTTCTGTCAGAGCTGTTCTTGGGGAAAAAAGAGCAGTTTCTGTCAGAGCTCGCTCAGCCCCACCTACCTCACAGGGTGTCTGTTGTGGGGAGGGGAGGGGAAGGGAGAGGAGTTTGTAAGCCGCTCTGAGACTCCTTTGGGTAGTGAAGGGCGGGCTATAAATCCAATATCTTATCTTCCTCTTCTCTTCTCCTTGGTCTAGTCCCTCTGTCTCAGGCTTACCTACCTCACAGGGTCATTGTGAGACCCATGCATATAACACTGTACACCCTTTTAATAAAGAATGTGATGAAAATGTTCTCTTTCTTAACGAAAACTGGAAACTTTAACCAGACTGAATTCTGCTGCCAATATCATATTGATCCTGCATCACAAACAGCCTGAGCAAAGGGCATCCATATTTCTTGTTGACTTGTT
>NW_015159720.1:307364-328498 GCF_001447785.1 Gekko japonicus
CCCCTGTGTTGGGCATGAACATTTGAAGAGATACAGATCTGTACAGCCAACCCTGTACTGATGTAGGCCGCCCTGACCTCTTTGCATAGGACAAAAAAAAAAGATTCAAAGCCTAAGGAAATAAATGAATAACATCAAGCAACCTAAAGGAAAATGCTGTTAAACAAGGCAGCCGAAAGGAAGAAAGCCCCGTAAATAAGTGAAAAACCGATTTTCATGTCTGCTGCACATCTTATGCCACTGTTTGCGGGAACACTCGCAAGCGCCGCTATCTGCTCGTCAGATGGCCCCGAACATCTGTGCAACAAATGAAAATGCGGAGCGGCCGGTTTGGGTTGTGTGTTCCTCTCTGAGGCTTGGTGTTGATAATCTCCAAAGCAGAGCCCCGGTTCTTTAAATTAAACATAAGAATCTTGTCTCACAGTACAGCTAGGTTATCCATGTGTAAGCGCCCTCGCCAAGTAATTACACATCCGCTCAAAGGATTAGACACATAAGATTTCTCTAAATTTTTAATAAAACTTCACAGCTGTTGTAGGGCACACCTCTTTTGTTCTAGATTTTTAAAAACCGTTCACCTCAAAGCGATCATAGCTCTGCTTCAGAAAAAAAAGGACTTCAGAAGTCTTTCAGCAAGGAGTGTTTTTTTTTTTTTAATCTTTGTTTTGGATTGGAGGGGAGGAGTTACCTACCTTTCACACCAGCTGAACTTCATATCTAGAGGCCTATGAAAAACTTGGTATTTTGATGCTTTCAGTGCACTTTCCAACTGGATTTTGCCATTTCAGACAGTAAAATCCAGTTGGAAAGTGCACTGAAAGTAGATTGAAAGTAGATTATTTAGTGTGTGTGACCACAGTCTTGCAATAGGTATAAGTCACCTACTTTTAATGGTGGATATAGTGATCATGATGTAGCCTAGATCTGACCCATGTGAAACAATTTCCCTGGAAACGTCCCAGTGCAAGCCCCCTTGACATGAACAAGGGTTGGGCAAGAGCACAGTAGAACTTTCTGGAGGACTGTGCCCTGCAGACGTTAGTAGAAGCCATTTGGATTTCCCACTTCAGCCACCTTATCCTGATGACAGCACACAAAAAGGAGAAGCAGTTACCCTGCAAAGCCCTCCATGCAACTCACGAGTCAAGCCACACCACCATACAAAAGAAGAGGTTCGAGTCCAGTCGCACCTTAAAAGACCAAGTTTTCCAGGGTAAAAGCTTTTATGAGCAATGCTCCCTCTAAGCTGTGGAGTCTTGTGAGCAAAAATTCTCCTTTGTGAGCGATTCGCATTAAAGTTGTGTGAGCGAGCGATTTGGCTACTCCATAGATTAATGTGCTCTGGAGCCGTCCTTCCTGAGCTGAGACAAAAAATGTGTGAGCCGGAGGCTAAAAAACTGTGAGCTAGCTCCACTTTCAATCCACTATTCTCTAAGGTCCTACCGGATTCCAGTCTTGCTGAGTTCACACTAGCTCAGCTTAGAGGGAACACTGTTTATTGCTACAGTCGCACACACTACATAATCCACTTTCAATCCACTTTCAGTGCACTTTCCAACTGGATTTTGCCAGTTCACACAGTAAAATCCAGTTGGAAAGTGCACTGAAAGTGGATTATGTAGTGTCTGTGACCGTGTGTCAGCTATGCTGCCATGATAGTTCAGGAGGCCATCGGTTTCCCTTTTCTGTGTACTAATTACTGCTGCATTCCTTCTGTGCTTCTTCTATGCTGTAACGCTGTTATCTCTAGGATGTGCAGGTGGTGTAGTGTCTGGAGCTGAGGGAATAACCGTGGGAGCGCTATCGGTTCCCAGCTTGCTTCTAACCGTCTGGAGCTTCTTCTCCCACGCTAATTGGCCTATGACGGGAGGGGTGTGTGCATACGACTGCCCTATTTCCCATTATGCTTGTAGGGGCTCCGCCATTCTTAACAGTGCCTTTGTTAATGCATCTATAGCTCTTCAATAAAGTATAACCTTTCTGATAAGCGTGTACTATGTTGTTGGCTGTGGAACCTGACAATGAGTCGAAGCTCTCTTTGTCAAATATCTGACGAAGGAAGTTACAACGACTCTCAAAAACTCCTACCCTGGGAATCTGGTTGGTCTCTAAGGTCCTACCAGACTCCAGTCTTGCTCCTCTGCTGCGGACCAACATGCCCACCCCCCTGAATCCATACAAAAAAGAAGGCATTCACAATTCTCTTTGAGCTGTGAAACCCAGGAGATACTTTAATTTCTTCTCTCAGAACTCCTCTCTGGTCTCAACTGCCTACAAGAAATGCTCAGTTGCAAATTCGGAGCTGGCTGGTAAACGTCAACGGCTATATTAAAGGCAACTTGCCCGAGCACTGCTTATAATGAACCCGAGTCCCAGAAGATGTTAACGAACCAGAGCTGACCTGGATCACTGGTTCAGAGCCTACCAGGCAGGGCGGCCTCCCCTTCTCTCTCCCACACGGCCAACCTTTGCTCTCACATTTATCAATTTGCTTTCTTGATCTCTCAAGCAAGTCGTGGCCTCTAATCGGCTGCAAGATCTCCCAGCCGCTGTCCTAATTAAATTACTGAAGGAAGGGAGAGGAATGCGGGACTTGTGTGGAAGAACCAGAAACAGAATAAAAAGATTACTATGTTATCAAGGTAGCGCTGGCCTTGATTTTCCCCCTTCCCCCCTTCAGATATATGGGAGAGTCCAGTCTTTTAAGTCACGGATAAATTCCAGCAAAGAAGAGTGTAATGCACACCTGCACCTGTGAGAATGTATCTGCGCTACAAACTGCTTTAGACTAGTTTAACCATGATTGCTTCCACACCAAGGGTGCTTTTGTGTGGTTGTCTGGTTGCTGATGCGATTCTGCGTGAGACACCTCCTTGGATACAGCAGGTTAGGTAATTACTTGGCCAGGATTCCTGTCAAGAGCTCCAAGGTAGAACTGCTCGACAACCCAAGAAAACAGGAAGCAGTGATCTCACAAGCCGTGGCCCACCTTCTCCTTGAGAGGCCAAACTGGATAGTCTTGCCCCTTTCCCCAGTAGCCCACTGGGGTTGATCCTGGGCCATGAAGTGCCTGGTTGAAGTCCTGGATGCCTTAACACTTTGCTCTTTACACTAGGAAAGCAACTATCAAGGAAAACCAAGCGAGATGGTTATTAACAAACATCTTTATTGATTGTGCACATTCCCCCTACTAGCGTATTCATGAGAATACGAAGAGTGTGACTTGGCAAGGAGCCCAAAATGTTCTGCACTGCCTGGAGGAAGACTCTTTCCCTGGCTTGCTGTGGTTTAATTGGGACTTCTGATCTAAGCTTTATTAAGACATGCTATTCTTCCTAAATCTGCAAAGCATTTAAACTACAGATCTCTAGGATTCATTACCACATATTACTAAAGGCCAAAAGGAGGGGAAAGGAAGGGTTTTGCATGTCAGTTTATCAAAGCCAGTGGAAATACAAGGTATTAATTATGTTAACTGAAGAAATACGGGCATCGAGTTGTTTTGCAGGTCAGAATCCCGAGATTTGCCCCTGCCAGCCAGCCTGTCTCTCTTGGTTTAGTAGCAGCCACCTCAGCTGCTGAAATACATCAAAACTGGAGCCGGTGCAGAAAGCCAGAAGCTGGCCTAGGTCTTGTCCCGTGGTACAATGGTCACCATTTTGAAAAAGACCATCATGACTGCAGTTCCTGGAAAGATAGCAACTTTTTATTGTCACGGATATTGGACCAGGAAAAAGAGACAAGTTAACAGATTTGCTTCCCCCCACCCCTTCTGCGTTGCTTTATTTGCCAGAAACAAATTGGTCCCACGGTCTTAGCACTCCAGTGGGTGAAATGTAGGAGGGTGATTTGGCTCGATGAATATGGAGACTAAAGCCAAGCCAAACCTATTTGCTGGTGACGAAAATCAGACACCTTTTGGGCTCTCTTTCACCTCTCTTCTCAGAACGCTTGCCCACAATGAGAGGCTGGGGGAGGGGGCTCCCCTTTGTAGACGCCAAGTCTCACCATTGTTGAGCTAGATGTTCACAGAATGGCGTGCCAATAACAGCACAGCCCCTGATTCATTGCCCCATAGGACTCCATCTAACCCAACCTTCTCACCTTCTGACTTCCGGCCTGACAGCTGACCCTCTTAAATGGGGGGAGGCCATTCAACCCTTTAGTTTTGCTTTTCCCCATTCTGGAGCCAGGGGGGGTGAGTAAAAATGAGGGGTTTGAAGGAATTTTCAGTTTTAACTTTTAAATTTAAACCCCTTCTGTCCTCTCCTGGAGTCAGGTCACAGCTGTGATGAAAGTCTGGGAGGGGAGAGAAGGGGTTTAAACTTAAAATTCCTTCCCTTCACTCCCAGAGTCGGACTGCAGCCTCTACCTGACTTCGGGAGGGGACAGAAGGGGTTTAAACTTTAAACTCCTTCCCTTCACTCTTAGCGATGGGCCACAGCTGCGACATGACTCCAGGAGGGGAGAGAAGGGGTTTAAACTTTGAACCCCTTCCCTTGGTGCCAAATGCCGCATAAAACGGCGAAACTATTCAGCATTCAGTATGTGGCTGCCAAATCAGATCAGAGAATCTGATTCGGCTGATGGTTTGCCTGAATGCTGCCGATAAGGCATAATTCAGGCAAATATTCGCCTTCGCTGCTACCAAATGCACACCCCTAGGAGGAAGATAGCCAAAATAGGTTGGCCACCATACACAGCTCATGGGCTGGATTTGGATTGGTTGGCCAGAAGTGGTGGAGGTCTAACTGTAGTAGAAGTCCACACCCCAAGCTGCTCACTGATCCCCGTTGCATCATGTCATACGTACACAGTTCTACTGACTCTGCTGAACTATCACATGATCTTTTTTTCCCCTGAAGCTACCGGCTGACATGACAGTCAGCAGCATAGCACACTGTGCAGCAGTGATGGCACACCCCAAGCATTTGTAATTTCCCCCCAAAAAACGGCCCTAGTGCTTTGACAAAATGATAAGAATAATCTCCTCCAATTTTGATAACAAAACCTGATTCGCTATTGGATCACAAACGTGCCGTTTGGTGCCTTGGGGACAGTAATGCAAGAAAAACTACATTCTAATTGTGTGTGTGTGTGTGTGTGTGTGTGTGTGTGTGTGTGTGTGTGTGAGAGAGAGAGAGAGAGAGAGAGAGAGAGAGAGAGAGAATGTATGTGAGGGAGGGAGGGAGGGAGTATAAACTGCACTTCTTCCGTGCTAATTCTCTTGAGAACTGCCATCTTCATTCTTATATTCCCCTTTACTCTTATATTGCCCTTTCCCCTCTTCATTCTTATATTTCCCTGAAAGGCCTTCTAGTGTCCTTCAAAGGCCTTCAGCCTCTTGCCTACACCCCTTCATATTTGCTTCTCTCCTCTTCTGTGCTCCTTCTCACTTTCTGCACTCATCTGCCATTCCTTTCATATGTAAACCCAACCTTACATCCTCCGTTCCTTTAATACCAATACTCATCCCCTCCATTTGGTCTTTGCCCCCTAGCATGAATACAGAAAGCTGTTTTGTACTGAGCCAGGCCATCTAGTTCTGACTGGGAGTGGCTCATTTTTTAATCCATTGCATTTCTGTCTTGCTCTTCCTTCTTCTTCTTCATCATCGTCATCTGCCTTCTGCATGCAAAGCCGAGCCTCTCTCGCCAAGTCTGTTGAAATGCCTATTCAAAACTAAACTTTTGAAGTCTATCAAGTCCATCATTCACCTCCACAATTCCCCCCACTCCTCCTCCCTCGTGTAGTCAGACTTAACTTGTAGGCCGGGCAGAAGTGCCTGCGCCCCTTATCTGTTTCAGCATATGTTACTCTAGGCCGTCTAACACTTATACTATTAATACTAATTCCACTGAGCACATGTGCGTGTGAACAAATTGCAATTCTGCCGTGCCGTCAACTGCTTTGTGAAGTTTCCTCAGAGCCCACCAATAAACTGAGTGAGGTTTACCACAAGCGCATGTGCAGCCATAACCTGACGTGGCACGATGCAGCAAATAAGCCACCTAGTAAAATAAAAATACATTTTCAGCCAGCAGCCTTTGGGAGTTTTATTTGGGGGCGTAACACAGAAAAACAGCCAAGATTCCTTAATGGGGTAGTTCTTCTCAAAAAGCTTTTTGCTTCCCAGACACTGAGTTGGGTGAGATGTGTCTCTCAGCCATTCTCCATGGGCCACGTGTCACATTTGTTTTCTTCAGGCCAGTGTACTTTTCAGGGTTTACAGCCACATTGTTCCAGGAGTGAGAATACGAAAGTGCATGAAGGCATGACTAAATTCTGCCACTATGAGAGATCGTCAGAACACACCATCTTGCACAATGGTGATGTAGCAATACGCAGCATCCGAAGCAGAAGTTCCCCCCAACATATTGTTAACATATTCTTCTTTATAAACAAAAAGCAAATAAGGAATGAAGCACCACGGTGAGACACGTGAAGGGAAGACTACAGGTACCAATGGCTAAACCTCTGGGGTGTATTCAGAGGCCGAGAAGATATCAATCCCAGTTGCTATGAAGCAACATCAGAAGAAGGCCCTGACCTCTGTGTCTGCAAGCTGGACTAGATGGACCACTGGTTTGATCCAGCAGGGCTGTTCCTGTCTTCGCTCTTAAAATGGCTTCCCAGTCATTCCCTCTTCCCAGAAAACCTGTAGTTCTGAGTGGAGGGCTGATGTTCTCTGACACTGAATTCTCAGCACCCTCACAAAACCATGGCTCCCCAGGCTCTTTTGGGGAAGTAATGACAAGTCTAAAACAAATCTAACTTTGCAGTGTATGCATGCCCTTTGTCTCTGCACCTTTGTGAAGTAAGTAAAATTAAAATCCCAAAGAGGCTGAGGTACAACCACACCCTTCATACATAGATGATGACTGTGCCCTTAAAAGGTTCCCTGAGACCGAAGAGGATGGGCCATCAGAGTCCGGGAGCACATCTGGCCCCAGTTCTCCTGGCCATCCCAGGGCAATCGGCAGCCTGCAGCATCCTGAGAAGGTGCCTCGTGATCTCCTGCAGTGTCATAAGAGAGGGCATAAAACCAAATCTGGGGCCGCCCACAAGTTCGGAGTTTCAGCCAGCAACTTCTCCTCTGCAGTGCTGTGAAAGATTCTGGGTCAAGTCTCTTGGACCAAATACCAGTTCTGCTGCACTCCAGATATACTGCTCTCTAGCAACCTCTCTGGTTGGTTGTGCATTTGGGTGAATTTTGCCAGCTCTACTGGTGTTAGGAAACAACAGCACTGGTAGTGGCCTTTAGAACAGGGGTGTCGAACTCATTTGTTATGAGGGCTGGATCTGACATAAACGAGACCTTGTTGGGCCGGGTCATGTGTGTCATAAATGTAATGCCAGGTAGCTGAGATATAAACTATATAAAGGACACAAACACAAAGGTGGGTTTTTTTTACTTAAAGTAAAAACATGCTTAAAACATTAGCACTCTTGCAATATTTTGTTTATTTAACAGTGTCTGGTAACAGACACCTCTTGCTCTGAATTATTGCATAAAAATGTCTGTGCTGTTGCAGTCTTAGGTATGCTGTTCAGGTGTGTATCTGTAAGCTGCAAACTTATGATAACGCAGAAGCAGCAGAACTGGAAGAAGAAGTAGAAGACAGCCAGTTCCACTGCAGGCCCGACAGAAGCCCTCTGGGGGCCTGATCTGGCCCCCGGGCCACATGTTTGACACCCCTGGTTTAGAGTCTCAGGACCTCAAAATGGTCCACTGTTGTGCAGCACCAACCATTCCTGCCCCCCCCTCTGGTAGTGGCACTGGGCCCCTCTGGAAGGCCCTTTCCCTTTACCTCCACTCTGCTGCCGCCCCTCGTTTGGTCTCTTTTCTTTGTAAGCTGGAGAGCAGAGCTCATCTCCCATTACTAGTGCAATCCAATTTGCAAGAGTGGGACAGGGAAGGAAGATTCTACTCAGGAAGGATTGGGCCAACTCACTTATCCCCCTTCCATTGTAGAACCTGCCCCTTCTCCAGAGACTGGCACCGACTCTTCCTCATCAATTTTATTTATTTTAAAAGTTTCCATCCCAGTTCGCAGCCTGAAGGTCTTGGGGGTGACCTAAATCAAAATTTTAAAAATACCATATCCAAACCCTATACCCAAAATCACAGCAGAAACCAGCAGAAACCAGAATCAAAACAAAATTAAGCCCATCAACCCACATAACACATCTATTAAAACCCCTAAAACAACATGGCGGCTTGCCCTGACAAGGATGGCCCAGGAATGGTCCAATCTCACCAGATCTTGGAAGCTAAGCAAGGTCAGCCCTGGTTAGTCCTTGGATGGGAGACCACCAAGGAAGTCCAGGGTCGCTACGCAGAGGCAGGCCATGGCAAAACCACCAATGAACATCTCTTGCCTTGAAAACCTTATGAGGGGTTGCCATGAGTTGGCTGCGACTTGACCGCACTTTCCATCACTACAAAAACAATATGGAGCACCAGAGAAGAACTCACTAATGGAAACTAAAATAAAAATTCGACAACTAATCAGCGACATAGAGCAGAATACAAAGCAAAACAGCCAGTGATCGAAGGGCCAATCAAACACAAATATGACACCAAATCCCATCAGCTCTGGTGCTGGACGAGCAGCTGGGAGGAAGGCATTCTGCAGTTGCGGTGCTGTGACTGTAAGAGCCCCACGTTGTGTGATGGTTCGCCTCCCTTCCATTCCAGGTGGAAGACGAAGCAGGGTCCCCCCCCACCAGGCAGTGTGCTGAACATGAGGAGGAGCAGATGTTATCACCCAGTGGAAGGGGACGGTTGGTCTGGATGGACGGCCAGGAAGTAATGGCAGCTGGGAATTAGTGGCAACTGTCCCCTAACTGCTCCCTTCCAAGGTCATGGCAAGATTATGCCCGGGAGAGGGCCCACTGGACAGCCCCTTACGTAGGGTCCCCAACACCTAGAGCCAGCCCTGTCTGCTGGTACGGACCCATGCGGGGACGACAGGACTGAAGCATTTGCATAGACCTCTGGTGGAGTATTTGTGGCTAGACTGGATGCACCTCCTCTCTAAAACCCAGGGAAGCTTTTGTGAGAGAGTTATCCGTCGCCCACATCCTGGCCCCATTTGCGCTTAAGCAGAGCACAAGCCTCCATGGTTAACTAAAACTCCCTGTGATTGGATCTGACTGCAATTTTACAATATTAATGCTAATGGAGGATCACATTCTTGTTTGCATGTTTTAACTTCAGCGCCTATACAAAGTTGCTGTACACAGAATCAGAGGGAGATGGGATTAAAAAAAAAACGACGAAAAGAAAAGAGACCCTGCCAAAAAGGGGGGTGGGGTGGGTAGAAGGAAGGAAAAACAGATTTGAGGATCGTCTAGTCTAGTAGTGTACAGATGATAATTAGTTTCTAATGTTAGGGCAGGAAATAAGTCAATTAAAGAAAAAACATGGGGGGGAGGAAGAAGAGATGCATTTGAATCAAAAAAAGGAAAAGGAAATGCTTTTAAGGAAATGGCGAAATTAAAACGGGAGTATGATATGTAAAATAGATGAACGAAGACAGCATCTTCCCGCACCGAGGGAGCTGTTTAAGGAGAAACACTGTCCGTTTGTGGCCAGCGATAATACTTTCCATTCAATAGCGTTTGCAGCTTGCTGATTCATATGATTGCCGGCCGGCGCCCTGCTGGCGAGCCCCCTCCATTGAAATTAAATCCACTCTCTTCAGTTATAAATTATAAAGCTTTATAAACAACACTCCCAGTGGGAATGGGGGGAAAAAAAAGTGGGGGGGAGAGAGAGAGAGAGAGAGAGAGAGAGAGAGAGAGAGAGAGAGAGAGAGAGAGAGAGAGAAGGCCCTCCATCGTCTTCTCCCCATTTAATGCTCTTGCTTTTCTGCCACAAACAAGGCCTTCTTGGCTGCCACAGCGAGTGTTCTGGCTGTAATTTATATACTGTTTGATGTTTGGAGTGGGGAGGAGAGAAACAGAAAGATCTGATCGCAATGTGAATCTAAGGAGGGGGGAGGAAGGACGGGGAAGTGAGTGAGTGCTCCAGGAAGCGGAAAAACAGAATACATTTTATCCACATATTTTCGAAATAGATCACCACGCACATCTTTGGGGCTCCCTCAGGAATACCTGCCCTGCGCCATTGCCCTCGAAATCTGGAAACTTAATCACAGGCAGAGATTCTCAGTCTCCCTGCTCGGAAATGAGCGGACAATGCAGTGAACAGGGCATAGTTCCAGTTGCACACATGTACGATAGGTGTGATGTAGGTATGTCAAGCATGCCTCAAAGGATACGACTTCCACAGTCAGAAGGCTTTGACTCGGATTGTTCAACGGAGTCATCGTAGGGCAGGCAGGTCTGCAGAACCAGGGGCCTACTTCACAGGGTGGCCCACCAGCTCAATAAACCTCCTGTTTTTCTTGCCAGTCCAGGACGGTTAGAATAGGGGCTGATAAGCGGCCCAGCAGGGCCACAATAAATGGCTTGAGGGGAATCACAAACTGGGCAGCCTTGGAATAACTTCAGGCATGAACTGATACCATGCCCTCCAGGCATATCATCGACATGGTTTCTAAGACACCGCTGTGACAGGCCCGACCCCTGCGGAGTCAAAAAAGAGGGGCTAGGATTGCCAAGGACAGTCTACCCATCAGTAAGAGACTAGGGGGGGCAACATGGGGGACACCATCAGTTAAGGTGTGGCATCACTTCCAGGGAAAACCAGGTCGGTGTGGTGGTTAAGAGCATGATGTAGTGGCTAATTAAGAGCACGGACTCTAATTTTGGAGAACCAGGTTTGATTCCTCACTCCTCCACATGCAGCCAGCTGGGTGACCTTGGGTCAGTCGTAAGTTCTCTGAGAGCTGTTCTCTCAAGAGCAGTCCTCAAAGGAGCTCTCTCGGCCCCACCTTCCTCACAAGGTGTCTGTTGTGCGGAGGGGGAGGAATAGGAGATTGTAAGCCACTCTGAGACTCCAAGTGAAGGGCAGGGTATAAATCCAATCTCCTCCTCCTCTTTTTCTTCTCCTCTAGGAATTGCTGGAAACTCTATGGAAAAGCTATAGAGTTTATGCTGATTTCTAGAGAGGACGATCAGCCTTTTGGCCTTTTTGTTTATTTCCCCCCCTGCTGCTGGAAGGGGGAGCTGGGCAGTCCTAGGTGCAGCAAAGGCCCAGAGTAGCCACATATCTTTTAAGAAGCAGGTACGACACTTTAAGAAAAGGAAGCTTTTGCACAAGAAACAAGGTTTGGCAGAGAAAAGAACAGGGACTTGCAAGTTAGTATGGATGCAGTTCTGTTAAAGAGCTATGTTTAGGGCTGAAGCATTTATAGATTTATGGATATTTAAAATGCAGATTAATTATAGGAACGGGTGCTTAGGAAGGAAGTTCTCGTTGAGGTCCGGGTTTTGGCATGACGACTCAGGGCTCTTTTTGTAGCAGGAACTCTTTTGCATATTAGGCAACACACCCCTAATGTAGCCAGTCCTACAAGAGCTTACAGTAGCCCCTGTAAGAAGAGCTCTGTAAGCTCTTGGAGGATTGAATCAGAATGTTAGAGTTGGAAGGGACCTCGCAGGTCATCTAGTCCAACCCCCTGCACTCTGCAGGAGCACAGCCGAAAGATAGCCCTACAACATACCCAAAAGATGGTTGTCCAGCCTTTGCTTAAAAACGTCCAGTGAAGGAGCATCCACCACCTCCCGAGGCAGACTGTTCCACTGCTCAACCACTCTTACAGTTAGGAAGTTTCTCCTGATATTTAGCCGGTAACGACTCCCTTGTAATTTCCACCCATTAGATCTAGTCTTGCAATCCGGAGCAAGAGAGAATAGATCTGCTCCATCTTCTACATGACAGCCCTTCAAATGCTTGAAGACTGCAATCATGTCCCCTCTAAGCCTTCTCTTTCCCACTGGCTACATTAGGGTTGTGTCGCCTAATATGCAAAGGAGTTCCTGCTACAAAAAGAGCCCTGAATGCTGACTGTTTCCCCTTTTGGCTTCAGCAGTCACTGCTGGTGGTTGGAGGAGGGAGCTTTTTGCTGGAGCCAGACCCGGGCACAGGGTGGTGGGCTGCTGCCTCTTCTCCTCCTGGCCTAGCCGAATGTCACTGGTATCTGGGAGGAGGGGGGCTCTCAGCTGGTGCCCTTCCTCGGCTGCACAAGTCCCAGGAAGCAAGAGAAGATAAAAGGTCAGGAGAGGCAAAGGTGAACTTGTGGAAGGAACAGCACTGCTTGTTGCTAAGACCTGACCCAGAAGCTTTTATATGGGCCAGGCCTAGGGAGAGATGGGAGACAAGCCAGAGTCTCTGAAGATGCTCTTATTTGATGGGTAAGGCACCAATGGGAGCAGTCGCCCCCTTTAAGCACTCTGATCCAAGGCCACTTAGAGCTTTCAAGGTAATGGCCGGCGCACTGAATTGAGACCAGAAGTGAATAGGAAGTGCGATTGTACTAATATCTGGCACAATGCGTTCTTTGCGAAAGATACCAGAGGGCAGTCCTGCTGCTGAATTCTGAACCGAATGGAGCTCCCAAACTGCCCTCAAGGGCAGTCCCACATAAAGCACATTATAGCAATCTAGCCTAGATGGGAACAGTCTGTGGACAACTGTGGCCTGTCTCACTTCTCGTGGAAAGGCCACAGCTGGTGCAGTAGCCCAATTTTGTGGAAGGTGCTATACAGATCGGCACCTCCATCTGGAGGCTCAGATGTAAAAGCACCCCCAAGCTACGACCTGACCTGCTTCTTTAGGGAGAATGCCATCCCACAGTGAGAACGGATCAGCGCCTTAAACAATGACAATTCCTCTGGATTGTGCTCTGGTATGTTGCCCTTTCCCAGGCAGCAATTCAGAATACTTTTTGCCTCTCCTGAGTCAGACAGAAGAGAGGAGAGGAGTTGGGTGCCATCGGCATACTGACGCTGCCTCACTCACCATACCCAGATGACCTGCCCCAGCAGTCAGGTCTGAAAAACCTTGGGTGACAGAACAGCGCCTTACAGGACCACACAGAATAAAAGCCGTGGACTTGGGCCATATCATCTTCTGGTACTTGATCTGCCAGGCAGAAGTGGAATCACGGCAATGAAGTGCCACCAATTCCCATCTCAGAAACTATCCAGAAGGATACCAAGGGTGACAGTATTGAAAGTTACTGAGAAATCTAGGAAAGTCACCTGGGGTCACACTGTCCCTCTTTCCCAGGAAGCCAAATTGAAATCAATGCTGCCGCTGCTAACCTGTGGAGTCCTGTGAGCAAAACTTCTACATGGTGAGCTACTGGCATTAAAGCTGTGAGCGAACAATTTGGCTGCTGCATAAATTAGTTTGCTCTGGAGCCATCCTTCCAGAGCTAAGACAAAAATGTGTGAGCCGGAGGCTAAAAAACTGTGAGCTAGCTCACATGAACTCAGCTTAGAGGGAACACTGGTTGAAATGGATCTAGATGACGTCTCATCCAAGAAATCCTGGACGTGTCCAGCCACCCCTCACTTAAGTTTACAGATCGACCAAAGGAGTGCAGTCGGCATGTGGGAAGATGCATGGAGGATAGATCTATTCATGTTAGCAAAATAATACTTGGCAACCACAGTATTTCACCTTTGTCTCCGAAGCTCTCCCAGGTACATTATCTTGCTGCAATCTTTGATGATATTATCATTCACATAGTCGGGGGGAGGGGCAGGATAAAAGAGAACAGCTGTCCTCTATGTTCTCTTTGTGAGTGTCCAGAAAGATCTGTTCATCTTCTGCTGGAAACAGAATTCTCACGACAAGGACCGTTGATCTGGTCCACCTAGACCCAGCAGTATTCTTACTGAAGGGGATGTGTAGGATGGTTGTGTGAAAGCAAAACACATCAGGGTGCTAACACACAAGATGAAACGGTACCATTAGGGCAGGCCAGTCAAAGTGGCCCTCCAGAAAGAAGACAGAGAGAGAGAGAGAGAGAGAGAGAGAGAGAGAGAGAGAGAGAGAGAGAGATTCAGAAAGAACACACACTTGATGTTGTAATAAAATTTAACATGTAACTTAAAAAATAAATTAAATAAAGGAAACATTAAAAGATAAATGGAACAGGATGCTCTGTGGCCGAGGTAATTTGAGTGGAAAGGAAAAGGGACGGAGGAGAAGAGGAAGGAGCGGGTTTACATTAATAAATGATTAAAGGCCTTAACAAGGGGCTATTGGGTTGAAGAGGGGAGCTCACGCTCTTTCCACCTTGCCCCCTTCGGAGCAGATTTTTCACATTAGTCCGCAAGGCCGATCAATATGGTTTTCATTTGCCGATTTCCATAACGCCATCTGGGATCGGCTAGCCCGACCTAATGAAAGCAGGAGGTGAGCTGGAGTCATTGAAACATTCACGCACGCTCGTCTGTCGCCAGCAAATAAATTCCGACGGTGGGGTTGCCAGTCGCCTCGTGAGCGCTGGACAAAACGCATGGAAAGGGTGAGATTTGCATATGCAGATTGGCCATCAGAGAGTCAGCCATGCAGAAAAATGCGTGCTGCTCCCCCCCCAAAAAAAAATCTGGGGAGATTTCTATTTAAATACTACTAAGAGGACCATTATTGTGCATGGGTGGGAGGTAGGCAGGAATAGAATGTTAGGGAAACAGGGAGACACGAGGGGCTGCAGGAGTCATCACAAAGCGGAGGACCGCCCACCCTCAAGGGCTCAGGGCTGGACCCTGCACAACAGTGACCTGAAGTCCTGCACTGCAGTGTTCTCTGTGACCAGGAGCCATTCATTGACAGAGGAGACAGTAAAAGGTGTGTGTGTTGGGGGAGACGCGGAACAAATTGTAGCTACATTTGCTTCTTTTTTTCTGAGGACTCCATCCACCAGCTATTAAAACTGGTGCCACTTGCATGGTCCTGTTTCTTGGCCTCACTGAAGTGTGATAAAATGTATTTATACAATATTTTTATTGCATTCTGCCTGTTGGGCAAAGGATCTCAGAACCTTAGGAAATGCCTCGTTACATATTCAGGGTGAGGGGTGGGCAGGGTGATAGGGTATGAGAAATGGTCATGGAAACACAAAACAAAGTGGCACTGCTTGAGAGCATGGCTTTTTGCCCTCAAGTAGTACAACCTTGTTTTGGGTTTTGCGTGATTGTTGTGCTGGCTTTAAGTGTTTCAAAAGCATTTAAGTAGTATTCCTTACCTCTCACTCTAAGGTCCCTAAAGACGACTTCCAAACAAAATGGATCTGGCTAAAGGAACTACTCCACGCATGGAGGGGCAACTATTTTTTTTCTTCTGGGTCAAGTCCATGAGTGAGCACAAGCTGCAGTCTAATACCCTATTTACAGACCCCCTATCCAGACAATCTAGGCAGAAGCCCTGATCTTTGCATATTCCCTTCCATGGGAATCAAGGAAAGGGAATTGGGTCTGTGGTCTGTCTGACCACGGTTGCCACTCAGTAGACCAGCAAGGCAAAAAGAAAGGGGGAAACTGTTGTGCCGTTAATGGCATGACATCATTTCCAGGGTGAACCCAGATGTGATGTCACATTGCACCAGAATTAAGAGGAAACATCATTCAATTGAGTTTTTGCTGAATCTTAAAGCAGCAAGGCATCACTTCTGGGTTTGTTCTGGAAATGATGCAATGCCCTCAACTTGACGCGACCACTCATCTCCACTTAGGATTGCTAGGGGTCCCCTCTATGGAGGGAGACTTCCCACTGGCATCTCCTTTCTGTCATCACTCAGAGCAGTGATGGGAGAGAAAAAACACACCAGCACTGTGAACAGCACAACTTCACTTCCTGGGAAAATCTGGATGTGACACCGCGTTGCCCTAGAAATTGCTAGAAATGATAGTTTTACCACAAAGTTTCTGGTGATTCCTAGAGTGACATGACATCACTCCGTTTCCCCCAAACCAACGTCACGCCATGTGTGAAACGAGCACACTCCCATGTCCCTGAGACCCCCCATCTCCTGCCAGTTGCCAGCTCCTGGCTGGCAACATTAAGTGGTAATGTGTCAGGGCCCAGCCTGACCTAAATTCACAGGGTTCGTGACAGGAGAGTCTAGGAATATCTGCAAATGATTTGAGAAAAGTTTTCCCTTCCTGCCAGCCCTGTAAGCAGAGGGTGAATTCTGGAGATTTTCCACGATTTTCTGCTGCTTCAGTTCCTTCTTGGTGTTGCAAGAGACTCATCTAAAAAGCCTTTACAATTTAATGAATGGTTTGTCTCCTGGGCGGGTGTGGAGAAATAAAGGACGGGTCATACAAGGTACTTCAGAATGTTTTTGTTTTTTTAAAATCCCCACCTTCCAGTGACAATTTCATTAGCTCTATCAATAAAAATAAAATAAGATGGTAATTGTCCTGTTGTGGGCTCCTCCGCGGCCGTACAGGCCGTGGTGGCGGGACTGGCGCCACCTGCGCCAAGCTTCCCGCAAATCCCCGTGACGAATGGTGGGCTGGGAACCTCCCTAGACCCCAAACCCCTCCCTCATCGACCACCCCAGGGCGGGAGGAATCCGGAACGACAGAAGTTGGGGGAACGGAATGGCAAGGGACACGTTGGGGATGGACTGAAACGCGGAGAGGGGAGAGCGTGGTTGCGAGAGCGAGACAGGTGGCAGGTTCCAGCCTTACCCCTGAGAAGTGCTGGAGCTGGAAACACCGGCGTTGGCCCCGTCGCACACACCAGAAGTAGGCACTCCCTCACCCAAACATCATTAGTTATACAGGGAGGCGGGACTAAGGAAAAGGAAGTAAAAGGGGATAGGAGATCATGGTGATGGGGAGGTGATGTAGCCTATCGGATTAGTAATCACCAGAAGGGGGTGGCACAGAGGGGGAAGAGGGACTAGATAAAGGAGGAAACCGAAGACTGCCGGGGAGGAATTGAGGGCTGACCTCAGAGGCAACAGAGAGAGAGAAAAGAGGTCGGTCTGGGGAAGGTACCTGGGTGTGATGTAACCCCAGCCCTTCTCAATCTGAGGTGCTCGTTTCCTCCCAAACCTACAACACGGCTTCCAGGGTTTCTAGACCTCGGGCCGACCCGGAGCATGATAGTAATGATTTTATTTATACCAAGCGGGGAAGAAGGGGTTGGTTCTATAGTAATGAACATTGCTTCTAGCCAGTGTTCCCTCTAAGCTGAGTTAGCGTGAGCTAGCTCACAGTTTTGTAGCCTCCAGCTCACACATTTTTGTCTTTGCTCAGGAAGGATGGCTCCAGAGCAAACTAATTTATGCAGTAGCCAAATGGCTCGCTCACAACTTTAATGCCAGCAGCTTACAAAGTAGAATTTTTGCTCACAAGACTCCACAGCTTAGAGGTAACATTGCTTCTAGCCTGTAAGATTCTTACAATTCAGGGCCAGGTTACAGTCATCACTTGAAGAGTGATAGAGGAGGAATTCTCCAGCTCAGGGTCTTTGAAGTCAGTGACTGGAGCTGAAAGCTGGGCTGGTGAAAGCCAAAGCCCAAAATTCAGCAAACGTGAGAGTCTGCTGTGTTGGTCATCAAGGGCAGCAGAAGCTTTGAGTTTTTATATCAGGCCCAGCCAATCCAGACCTTTTGTTATGCCTGCCAACATGCCCCCTCCCCCATACCAGAAGAGGGACCTGAGGCCCAGGTCCCAAACACACTAGGTCTCAGTTTGCTAGGCCTTAGTTTCAGGCCACAAGACTCCTGAATCAGCCCCCAGAGTGCTTGTCAGCCATGACGACGAGTATTAATATTTTATAGATGTAAGCCTCAGATAGGGTTGCCTTTGTTTAGCGGGGGAGTTCGGGTCCCCGGCGCGCGCACGCTGCAATGACATAGCTTGGAAGTGACGTTATCACGCTGGGCATGTTGTTGGACGATGCTTTGGCAATTGGCCTGAAAACTCTATGGTACCATAGAGTTTTCAGGCCGATTGCCAGAGTGTGCCCAGTGTGATGTGCCCAGTGTGATGGTGTCACTTCTGGGCGATGTCATTACGCCGGGCACGTCGGCCCAATCTGGCCATTTCAGGGGTGGGGTTCCCCCTGCCAGCTGGATCCGGACCGGCAGATTAGGGGCCCTTAGAGCGGGGGCATCCCCACTCCCCGGGGGGACTTGGCAGCCCTAGCCTCAGAAAATTATTTCTTCCCACATTTGTGCACATATTTTCAGGGTTCCTCCTCAGATAACTTGAGGACAGTGAGTGCGAACAGCTGAGGCAAGAGATGGCTCTGAATTTTGCCTCATGAGAATTTTCTGGGCAAATGTGGGGGTCAGACAAAACGATCTTTGAAATTTCAAAGAAAGCTAGAAGAGTGGGGGGTCTTAAGCACTGCTAAGAGACCACAGAGCCTAAAACGAAATGTGGGGGGAGGATTTCAAATAATTCCATAAGACTCAGCAAACTATTTTATTTTACTTTGGTTGAGTGTACATGATAATGGCATTAATAAATTATTATTATCCTCGTCCTGCCACTGGAGGAGCCGAGTGAGTGAACGGTGGGATTGTGGGAGCTCTTGGCGGATGAGATTTGAAAAGAGAGGCATTCCAAGCTCCCAATCTTAGCCACGACATGAACCCGACTCCTCAGCCACCCTTTGAAAGCAGGGAATGGGCCTCTGTTTTTGAAGTCCAAGTCAACTTTGAAAGAAGCATTTTTTTGTTTAACTCAGCTGACAAATCCTGATTACGTTCAGGGGGATAACTGAGGAGACAGAGTGAGGGGCTGCTGTCTGGCTGGGCCCCCACCTGACTGCAAGCATCAGTATTTGTTGGACAGCTTGGATTTTCAAATTATTTCAAAAATTTGGCTGAGCTCAGCCAATATATAATCGGCGACTCATCAAGTCGGCCGCACGGAGACCTTGCCAGTAAGCCGAAGCGGAGTGATAGGCCATGTTTATTAGACTTCTGAGGAGGGCGTCTTCCTGTTCAAGGGAAGATTCAGGCATTAAGTGGAAAAACAGCCTCTACGTTTTTCCCCAAGTCTTGGGAATTGTGAAGGACTCGTGGGGAGGAGGCAGAGTATAAGGAACAGTTGTGCTTTGTGGGCATATTCCAAGCACAAAATGGAGGAGCGCAAAAGGCTTAAGGCAACGTCTTCTGAAAAGGCCAAGTGCCCCGCTCTTTGGAATGCAAGACAGAGAAATGAAAATAATTTCTCTCTCAATTCAAGACACTTAAATGGACATAAATAATGCCAAGGATTCCCCCCCCCAAAAAATGTGTCACATGGCAGGAACTCTGGTTTAAAAAGGGAGACGGGGGAAAGGATTGCTATGACTTGTTGCACTACATTAAATATAAAAATGGGGGGGGATGAAGTATATAATGTTTTTTTAAAAAAATGGTAAAACAAAAGTCATTTGGCACTTGCTAGTAGAAGGACCGACTGTAACAGCTGGGGGTTCAACACCAACCCCTGCTCTCCTTAGCTTTGGTTATGCCTCGGAGTTTTGTGGTAGGTTTGGGAAGCCAAACATTAAGAATTCTGCAGATCAGAACGATTTTGAAAACAGTATTCGTACCAAGGGAGATGAGGAATAACAGACCGACAGAGTCAGTAGCTGTTTTCTTTAGTGGTAATGCCATATAAGTTGGTCGGAGGTAGATATTGACGGGTTTTTTTCTAAAGATGGGCAGGCAGGCAAGATGACCTCTGCTCATCCAAACTGACCCATTCTTCCTGTCCCTTGGCTCCTGTTCTTCTTTTATCTTGCTCCTGAACTGCTCTTGTAAACACTGACGTTCATTTCCCGAACTTGCTGCAGCCATGAACACACCAGATACCAACTCAATTAAAAAAAAATCCAGCCACCCCAAAATCTGCCACCACCTCTGGACACAGTCTTAACTGCTAGCACAGTTCCTGGTAGAAGGCATTACCTGTTGGGTTGCCAGGTCCTCACTTAGGGTTGCCAAGTCCTACCTTTGTAATAGCGGGGGAGTCCTGCGCAAAGTCCAGGAGTTACTTGGCGCATGCGCTGGGCATGTCACCGGGCAACGCTCTAGCAATCAGCCTAAAAACTCTATGGTATCATAGAGTTTTCAGGCTGGTTGCTAGAGTGTCGACATGCCCTGCATGATGATGTTACCCGGAAGTCGGCCTGATCTGGCCACTTTGGGGGTTGGGTTCTCCCCGTCAGCCAGATTCGGACCGGCAGGTTGGGAAACCCCCCCCGCCCCCCTGGGGGCCCTGGCAGCCCTATCCTCACCTGACGTTTCAGGGGGTTCAGTTGCCCTTTCAAATTCTCTAGGGGATGTAACATTTCAGGATGTGGAGATGAACCCGGGGAATAGATTATTTTTGGTTTAGCTTTCCTGTCTGAGAGCCCTGAACCAAAACTGTCTGCCCATGATGTGTCCTCCCCCTCCAGGCACTAGGCTTCACCTTTGATCTGCCAGGTACCACCCCTTAATGTTCTAAGCTCCACCTCCTGAGTCCTTAGGGGGGTCCGGAAATCCCTACTTATGTAGGCTTTCTGGTTGTGGGATGCTGTCCACGTTCGGGCCTGGGCTTCACCTCCTCTACAAGGATTCCTACATGCTTCCCCCCCAGTGGAAACACGGCCTTTTAGGAACTGCCCAAAGGGCTCATCTGCATAGGGTTGCCAAGTCTGGGTTGGGAATTGGGGGTGGAGCTTGAGGAGGGCAAGGTTTGGGTCATAATGCCATTGAGTTCAACTTCCAAAACAGCCATTTTCTCCATGTGAACTGATCTCTGTCACCTGGAGATCAGTTGTAATAGCGGGAGATCTCCAGCCACCGCCTGGGAGTTGGCAGCCTGATATGTGCACTAGTCACATTTTGTGGGAAGGCTGTGCATCAGCCTCACTCTTATAAACCCCTGTGGGAATTCATGCCCCTTAACAGCTCTGAGTTGAGTGTGATCCACAGCCATTATGGTGTAGCTGTTGAGGGTGTTGGATCAGTCTCCGGGAGTTCAGGTTCAAATCCCCACTTGTTCCACAGAAGCTGGCTGGGTGACCTTAGGCCAGTCATATTCTCTCAGCCTGACCTATCTCACAGGATTGTTATGAGGACAAAACCACATAAGCTACTTTGGGTTCCCATTGGATAGAAAGGCAGGGTAAATGAAATTAAACAAATAAATCCCGGTGATAAGGCTGGGTATAAATGTGACACCGCCGGTGAGGGAAAACACTCTTT